>NW_028142025.1:0-347500 GCF_055691185.1 Crinia signifera
TGGGCCTGAAACCTCCCCCAGCCCCTGAAGCTGCTGGGCCTCCCCTGGGCAACCTTCCATCCATGTCTGTTCATCCACCTTGCAGGGCCTCAGCACACTCTGCCCCCACCTGCCCTCCGCAGTAGGCAGTGGCCTAGGGAATTCTCCTTCACACCATGGCTGCAGAAGAGCAGGGGGTATCCGCAATCCTTCCCCGGCTCTTCCCTCCACAGCCCCCACAAACACCTCCCCCAGTTCTAGATGGTCCTCTGGACCCTTACGTGATGCTTGAAGGGCCATGCTGGTGGGATCCTTCTCCCCCACCTCCCAGGGCCTGAGCACACCCAGCCCCCACCTGCCCTCAGCAGCAGGCAGCGGTCCTGAGGATTCTCCTTCACACAATGGCTGCAGAGAAGCAGGGGGTATCCGCAAGTCTCCCCCTGATTTTCCCACAATCCCCCCCCTTGGGTCGAACACCTCCCCCAGCCCTTTGAACAATAACTGCTGGGCCTCCCCTGGGCAAACTTCCCTCTTCCCCAGGGTGCACTGCTTCCCCAGCCTGGCTATGAGAGGGACTGGGGCCGTGGCATTGTATGGCAGCACTGCTGGCATCTCCCTTACAGCCCCAGGTGCAAACTCACATTCTCTTGCTCGTGCCATGCTGGGTGGTGAGGTGTCTTCCTCTGAGGCCCAGGGGGGTGATGAGCTATGCCTCTGACCATCCCCTCCATGTTTGCTTGCTTGGCTGCCTGTTTGCTGCAGCGGCTCCCCGGGCATATAATTACAGTCAGTCACTCTTGCAGGGGACTCCCAGAAGCGCTGCACCCCAGCCTCTACTCCCTGCTCTGGCACCCCGGTCACATACCTGCCTTTTGACTCCAGATCCTCCTGGCTCTGATGGCTAAGTGGGAACAGTCCTGGACAATCCTCCTGGGGTGGTAGAGTGGCAGAGCGCACCCCAGACACACTTCCTTCCATCTCCCCCTTCTGAATATGCTGGGGCTCCTGGGGCAAGATGCCCTCATTCGCTGGGCCGCTGGTGGTCATGTAGGGGAGAAGTACTGCCCCCTCTGCTGGGGCACAATCATTGTAGACCCCCTGGCCGCTAGTTTCAAAGTCTCCATCTCCCACATCTGCAAAAGGGAAGATGTACTGCCATTCTTCCTGGGGTGCCATTTTTGGGTGCACCCCCATCCTTTGGCTAGCTGCTTGGAGCAGTGGCTGACCACTGCTTTGTACCTCCTGTGGCGAGGACTCAGCCATCACAGTCCCAGCCTCCAAGATCTGCTCTGCTCTGGGGCTATTCTCTGGGGCAGCCCCTGCACTGTATACTGGCACTGCTCCATCTATCACGGGCTCCGTGTGCACCAGTCCATCATCACCATGTGGGGCCACAGTGCCCAGCTCCGCCACACTACTTGGCACAATGCAGGGGGAATAAATATCCTCTTCCCGATATCCATCTGCCACAATCACAGTCCATGATGTTAGGGCTCCTTTAGAGTCCGGGGTCCCTGGTGCGATATCACAGGGACACTCCACAGCTAGTTCCTCATTTCCCAACTCACTGAATGGGAACAGTTCTGTGATTTCTCCCTGTGTCAGTGGGGGATCTAGTTCTGTGGCTCTCTGAGGATGCATAAGCTGCAGCAGCCGACGTTCCTCTGCCTCCACCCTCTGACACTGGTCCAGCCACTCTGGGGAATTCAGCTGTCCCTGTGCCAGGGCGACCCTCTCTGCATTATCATAACAGTGCAGGAGACACTGTAACTGCTCCTGGACACTTCTCAGTTCTCCTGGACACAGGACATAGTTCCTATACACGCTGAATGCATGTAGTGGGTCCTCTTGTTGCTCGTACACCCATCGGATGAGCGTGCAGTGTGAGCGGCCTTCAGGGGGTGTGCTGCATCGTAGCCTCCATTCGTCAGTTAGGTCCTCCAGACTCATTCTCGCTAATGGAGCTCCAGATTCTGCAGGCCACAGTTCCTCTGCCTCCCCCCCTGGGATCTCGGTAGTGGACCCCTCGGTCATCCACCCCGGTGGCACCATCAACTCCTCCTCCCTTTGAGTTCTCTTTGCGGGCTCCTTCCCAGGACCCACATTACCCGGTGCTGGCACGCTGGCCTCAGCGATCCGGCTTCTATGCATTAGCTGATGCGTGGCGTTACTTACTTCTGTGACAAAAGCCTTCCACGCCACCGTATGCAGCAGGTTTCCTGCAGCAGCCTCAGATACATACTGCTTAAATTCATCGGTCAGGTAAGCTGCTTTCTCCTCTGTAGTAGCTCCTGTCCATACATTAATCCACCGATATGCTGCTTCCCAATCCTCCCAGAGGGGCTGCATCAGCGTGGATGGGCTTCTCCAGTCTCATTCCTCAGCCAGAAGACTCCATGACGATTCCTCATCTATGAGCCTCACTGCTCTGGGTGACTGTGGGCACCTCTTGCCTCTCTTTGGACGTCTCTGTCCTTTTCCTGGAGCCATTCTCCACACGGGCTGCACTCGTAGAGCTTGGTCAGCGTCACTTGCTGGACCCCCTTACGTCAGCTTCCGTTTCTGGGCCACGGCACACTCCGCCGTTCCCTCGCTTGCAGGGATTGTCCCCTGGACAAGCCGGCACTTAAGCGGAATTCTTCCCTCGCTTAATGCCCTCACAAATTATCCTTTTTCTCCTCCCCGGCATCCCTGCTAGGGTTACAAGAGCTCACCTCTGTGTGGTTCTATACTACTGGTTATGGGCTATTGCGCCAACAGAACCTGGCCGTATAACGATACGGGCCCCTGGTTCTGCCTGGTCTACAGGACTGTGTGATCCCCACTGCTTGCCACCAATTGTAAGGACTCCCGGGCTCATGGGTGCATGGAGGGGCCTATCGCTCGTATCCGCCTTGAGAAAGGCAGTGTTTACAGCATTTGCACAGTCCCGGGAGAACTTCAGTTCGCGGATCACACAGTAAGGCCACAAAAGCAAGGTACAAAACGCACCTTTATTTCATATTAACAGTACATGAAAACCATAACCACACCACTAACACTACACAATACAGGTAGCCTACAATATACACAGCACACACTAACTATATCAGAACCACACAAAGGTGAACACCTCCCCTTCCCTTCCACAGTCAATAGTCACCTTGGGCAGTCTCTGAGCTGAGGCTGGTGGGGCCTTGGTGAGGGGGGAATGCAGAACCCCAGCGGAGGTACGGGCTCCACTGAGCCAGGGCCGATGCCCGCTGCCGGTCCTGCAGGTGATGAATCCCAGCCGCTTGGCCTGTGGGTGCCGTCGGGGTGCTGGCACGCTGGATGCAACCGCTGGCTGTGGTATGGGGTCCACTGCGCCAGGGCCGACTGCCCACTGCTGGTCCTGCAGGTGATGAAGCCCAGCCGCTTGGCCTGTGGGTGCCGTCAGGGTGCTGGCACGCTGGATGCAACCGCTGGCTGTGGTATGGGGTCCACTGCGCCAGGGCCGACTGCCCACTGCTGATGTTCTGGTGGGGTCTGGAGGGAACTCAGCTTCCTCCCCTGGGATCCTGCCTCGCCGGGTCAGGGATCCTGGATGGATGCAGAAAATTGAACCCAGAGCTGTTGTTTCAGCCCATTTTATCCTTGAGTTCTGCGACCGGATTGGTTGTTGCTTGAAGCCTGAGATGTAAATGCCCCTGAGTCCTGTGTAGGGATTGGCTGCTGCTGTAGCCCTGCCAACTTGCTGTTCTCTGGGACTCTCTGGCCCCCTGCTGGTCTGGTGCCGGCCAGTCTATAACAAGTCCCCGGGGAGAACAAAAGGCCAGGAACCATTGCTGATAAGGGGGCGGCCCAGGTGTGAAGTCAAAACAGACCCTGTTGTTGGTTGTGAAGTCTCATCCTATTCAGCTTGCTGATGCTTCCTGTGAGGAGGATGAGATAGGGGGGGGGTGTCGGCTGTCCGCATTTAGACAACAAGATATTACACACATGCAATAAACCATACATTACTGTGATAGAGACATATCAGGCTCAGGAGTATATGCCCTGATGGGCGCAATACTTATAAACACGCGGTACTATTTCCCATCGCAGGCAGACATCTGGTATGTAATAAAGTCCTGTCCTAGTACTATAGAACACACAGTCCTGTGGAAGGCTCTATTAGTGTGAGAGGCACGGCTCCCATGAGATGGCAGGCAGGGAATTGTATTGGAAAAATGTTGTTAATTCAGGTAAGAGAGTGTCTGGGTCTCTGGGCTATATTTAGGAATCTTGGGGTGCCTACCCCCTCATGATCCAGGTGGGGGTGCCCAGAGGGGGGATCATGACAGACATCCATGGCAGCTGACTGGCGGGCGGGGGTGTGTTCCATACCGGAATGCTGGGCAGTGATACGTGGTGGCCGGGGTGGATGCGCTCTATAGGCGGGACATCCATGGCAGCTGACTGGCGGGCAGGGGTGCGCTCCATGCCGGAATGCTGGGCAGTGATACCTGGCGGCCGGTGTGGATGCGCTCCATAGGCGGGACATCCATGGCAGCTGATTGGCGTGCGGGTGTACGCTACATACTAGAACGCTGGGCAGTGATACCTGGCGGCCTGGGTGGATGCGCTCCATAGGCGGACATCTATGGCAGCTGACTGGCGGGCAGGGGTGCGCTCCATGCCAGAATGCTGGGCAGTGATACGTGGCGGCCGGGGTGGATGCGCTCCATAGGGGGACATCCATGGCAGCTGACTGGCGGGCGGGGGTGCGCTCCATGCCACAATGCTGGGCAGTGATACCTGGCGGCCGGGGTGGATGCGCTCCATAGGGGGACATCCATGGCAGCTGACTGGCGGGCGGGGGTGCGCTCTATGCCGGAACGCAGGTCAGTGATAACTGGCGGCCGGGGTGGATGCGCTCCATAGGGGGACATCCGTGGGGGTGCACTCCATGCTGGAACGCTGGTCAGTGATATCTGGCGGCCGGGGTGGATGCGCTCCATAGGCGGGACATCCATGGCAGCTGACTGGCGGGCGGGGGTGCGCTCCATGCCGGAACGCTGGTCAGTGATATCTGGCGGCCGGGGTGGATGCGCTCCATAGGCGGGACATCCATGGCAGCTGACTGGCGGGCGGGGGTGAGCTCCATGCCGGAATGCTGGGCAGTGATACCTTGCGGCCAGGGTGGATGCGCTCCATAGGCGGGACATCCATGGCAGCTGACTGGCGTGCGGGTGTGCGCTCCATGCTGGACCGCTGGTCAGTGATACCTGGCGGTCGGCGGGATGCACTCCATAGGGGGACATCCATGGCAGCTGACTGGTGGGCGGGGGTGCGCTCCATGCCGGAACGCTGGGCAGTGATACCTGGCGGCCTGGGTGGATGGGCTCCATAGGGGGGAAATCCATGGCAGCTGACTGGCGGGCGGGGGTGCGCTCCATGCCGGAACGCTGGTCAGTGATACCTGGCGGCCGGGGGTGGATGCGCTCCATAGGGGGACATCCATTGCAGCTGACTTGCGGGCAGGGGGGCGCTCCATGCTGGAACGCTGGTCAGTGATATCTGGCGGCCGGGGTGGATGCCTTCCATAGGGGCAACGTCCATGGCAGCTGAATGGCGGAAGGGCGTGCGCTCCATGCCGGAACGCTGGGCAGTGATACCTGGCGGCCAGGGTGGATGCGCTCCATAGGGGGTACATCCATGGCAGCTGACTGGCGGGTGGGGGTGCGCTCCTTGCTGGAATGCTGGGCAGTGATACCTGGCGGCCGGGGTAGATGCGCTCCATAGGGGGACATCCATGGCAGCTGACTGGCGGGCGGGGGTGCGCTCCATGCCGGAACGCTGGGCAGTGATACGTGGCGGCCGGGTGGATGCGCTCCAAAGGGGGGACATCCATGGCAGCTGACTGGCGGGCGGGGTGCGCTCCATGCCGGAACACTGGTCAGTGATACCTGGCGGCCGGGGGTGGATGCGCTCCATAGGGTGACATCCATGGCAACTGACTGGCGGGCGGTGGTGTGCTCCATGCTGGAACGCTGGGCAGTGATACCTGGCGGCCGGGGTGGATACGCTCCATAGGGGGACATCCATGGCAGCTGACAGGCGGGCAGGGGGACGCTCCATGCTGGAACACTGGGCAGTGATACCTGGCGGCCGGGGTGGATGCGCTCCATAGGGGGACATCCATGGCAGCTGACTGGCGGGCGGGGGTGCGCTCCATGCCAGAACGCTGGGCAGTGATACCTGGTGGCCGGGTTGGATGTGCTCCATAGGGGGACATCCATGGCAGCTGACTTGCGGCCAGGGGGGCGCTCCATGCTGGAACGCTGTTTAGTGATTTCTGGCGGCCGGGGTGGATGCGCTCCATAGGGGGACATCCATAGCAGCTGAATGGAGGAAGGGCGTGCACTCCATGCCGGAGTGCTGGGCAGTGATACCTGGCGGCCGGGGTGGATGCGCTCCATAGGGGGTACATCCATGGCAGCTGACTAGCGGGCGGGGGTGCGCTCCTTGCTGGAACGCTGGGCAGTGATACCTGGCGGCCGGGGTAGATGCGCTCCATAGGGGGACATCCATGGCAGCTGACTGGCGGGCGGGGGTGCGCTCCATGCTGGAACACTGGGCAGTGATACCTGGCGGCCGGGGTGGATGCGCTCCATAGGGGGACATCCATGGCAGCTGACTGGCGGGCAGGGGTGCGCTCCATGCCAGAACGCTGGGCAGTGATACCTGGTGGCCGGGTTGGATGTTCTCCATAGGGGGACATCCATGGCAGCTGACTTGCGGCCAGGGGGGCGCTCCATGCTGGAACGCTGTTTAGTGATTTCTGGCGGCCGGGGTGGATGCGCTCCATAGGGGGACATCCATAGCAGCTGAATGGAGGAAGGGCGTGCACTCCATGCCGGAGTGCTGGGCAGTGATACCTGGCGGCCGGGGTGGATGCGCTCCATAGGGGGTACATCCATGGCAGCTGACTAGCGGGCGGGGGTGCGCTCCTTGCTGGAACGCTGGGCAGTGATACCTGGCGGCCGGGGTAGATGCGCTCCATAGGGGGACATCCATGGCAGCTGACTGGCGGGCGGGGGTGCGCTCCATGCCGGAACGCTGGTCAGTGATACCTGGCGGCCGGGGTGGATGCGCTCCATAGGGGGACATCCATGGCAGCGGGCAGGGGGGCGCTCCATGCTGGAACACTGGGCAGTGATACCTGGCGGCCGGGGTGGATGCGCTCCATAGGGGGACATCCATGGCAGCTGACTGGCGGGCGGGGGTGCGCTCCATGCCGGAACGCTGGGCAGTGATACCTGGCGGCCGGGGTGGATGCGCTCCAAAGGGGGGACATCCATGGCAGCTGACTGGCGGGCGGGGTGCGCTCCATGCCGGAACGCTGGTCAGTGATACCTGGCGGCCGGGGTGGATGCGCTCCATAGGGGGACATCCATGGCAGCTGACTGGCGGGCGGTGGTGTGCTCCATGCTGGAACGCTGGGCAGTGATACCTGGCGGCCGGGGTGAATACGCTCCATAGGGGGACATCCATGGCAGCTGACTGGCGGGCGGGTGCGCTCCATGCCGGAACGCTGGGCAGTGATACCTGGCGGCCGGGGTGGATGCGCTCCATAGGGGGTACATCCATGGCAGCTGACTAGCGGGCGGGGGTGCGCTCCTTGCTGGAACGCTGGGCAGTGATACCTGGCGGCCGGGGTAGATGCGCTCCATAGGGGGACATCCATGGCAGCTGACTGGCGGGCGGTGGGGTGCGCTCCATGCCGGAACGCTGGTCAGTGATACCTGGCGGCCGGGGTGGATGCGCTCCATAGGGGGACATCCATGGCAGCGGGCAGGGGGGCGCTCCATGCTGGAACACTGGGCAGTGATACCTGGCGGCCGCGGTGGATGCGCTCCATAGGGGGACATCCATGGCAGCTGACTGGCGGGCGGGGGTGCGCTCCATGCCGGAACGCTGGGCAGTGATACCTGGCGGCCGGGGTGGATGCGCTCCAAAGGGGGGACATCCATGGCAGCTGACTGGCGGGCGGGGTGCGCTCCATGCCGGAACGCTGGTCAGTGATACCTGGCGGCCGGGGTGGATGCGCTCCATAGGGGGACATCCATGGCAGCTGACTGGCGGGCGGTGGTGTGCTCCATGCTGGAACGCTGGGCAGTGATACCTGGCGGCCGGGGTGAATACGCTCCATAGGGGGACATCCATGGCAGCTGACTGGCGGGCGGGTGCGCTCCATGCCGGAACGCTGGGCAGTGATACCTGGCGGCCGGGGTGGATGCGCTCCATAGGGGGACATCCATGGCAGCTGACTGGCGGGCGGGGGTGCGCTCCATGCCGGAACGCTGGTCAGTGATACCTGGCGGCCGGGGTGGATGCGCTCCATAGGGGGACATCCATGGCAGCTGACTTGCGGGCAGGGGGTTGCTCCATGCTGGAACGCTGGTCAGTGATATCTGGCGGCCGGGGTGGATGCACTCCATAGGGGCGACGTCCATGGCAGCTGAATGGCGGAAGAGCGTGCGCTCCATGCCGGAACGCTGGGCAGTGATACCTGGCGGCCGGGGTGGATGCGCTCCATAGGGGGACATCCATGGCAGCTGACAGGCGGGCAGGGGGGCGCTCCATGCTGGAACACTGGGCAGTGATACCTGGCGGCCGGGGTGGATGCGCTCCATAGGGGGACATCCATGGCAGCTGACTGGCGGGCGGGGGTGCGCTCCATGCCGGAACGCTGGGCAGTGATACCTGGCGGCCGGGTGGATGCGCTCCAAAGGGGGGACATCCATGGCAGTTGACTGGCGGGCGGGGGTGCGCTCCATGCCGGAACGCTGGTCAGTGATACCTGGCGGCCGGGGTGGATGTGCTCCATAGGGGGACATCCATGGCAGCTGACTGGCGGGTGGTGGTGCGCTCCATGCTGGAACGCTGGGCAGTGATACCTGGCGGCCGGGGTGGATAAGCTCCATAGGGGGACATCCATGGCAACTGACTGGCATGCGGGTGCGCTCCATGCCGGAACGCTGGGCAGTGATACCTGGCGGCCGGGGTGGATGCGCTCCATAGGGGGACATCCATGGCAGCTGACGGGCGGGGGTGCGCTCCATGCCGGAACGCTGGTCAGTGATACCTGGCGGCCGGGGTGGATGCGCTCCATAGGGGGACATCCATGGCAGCTGACTTGCGGGCAGGGGGGCGCTCCATGCTGGAACGCTGGTCAGTGATATCTGGCGGCCGGGGTGGATGCGCTCCATAGGGGCGACGTCCATGGCAGCTGAATGGCGGAAGGGCGTGCGCTCCATGCCGGAATGCTGTTTAGTGATATCTGGCGGCCCGGGGGGATGCGCTCCATAGGGGGACATCCATAGCAGCTGAATGGAGGAAGGGCGTGCACTCCATGCCGGAGTGCTGGGCAGTGATACCTGGCGGCCGGGGTGGATGCGCTCCATAGGGGGTACATCCATGGCAGCTGACTGGCGGGCGGGGGTGCGCTCCTTGCTGGAATGCTGGGCAGTGATACCTGGCGGCCGGGGTAGATGCGCTCCATAGGGGGACATCCATGGTAGCTGACTGGCGGGCGGGGGTGTGCTCCATGCCGGAACGCTGGTCAGTGATACCTGGCGGCCGGGGTGGATGCGCTCCATAGGGGGACATCCATGGCAGCTGGCAGGGGGGCGCTCCATGCTGGAACACTGGGCAGTGATACCTGGCGGCCGGGGTGGATGCGCTCCATAGGGGGACATCCATGGCAGCTGACTGGCGGGCAGGGGTGCGCTCCATGCCGGAACGCTGGGCAGTGATACCTGGCGGCCGGGGTGGATGCGCTCCAAAGGGGGGACATCCATGGCAGCTGACTGGCGGGCGGGGGTGCGCTCCTTGCTGGAACGCTGGGCAGTGATACCTGGCGGCCAGGGTGGATGCGCTCCATGGCGGGACATCCATGGCAGCTGACTGGCGGGCGGGGGTGCGCTCCATGCCGGAATGCTGGGCAGTGATACCTGGCGGCCGGGGTAGATGCGCTCCATAGGGGGACATCCATGGCAGCTGACTGGCGGGCGGGGGTGCGCTCCATGCCGGAACGCTGGTCAGTGATACCTGGCGGCCGGGGTGGATGCGCTCCATAGGGGGACATCCATGGCAGCGGGCAGAGGGGCGCTCCTTGCTGGAACACTGGGCAGTGATACCTGGCGGCCGGGGTGGATGCGCTCCATAGGGGGACATCCATTGCAGCTTACTGGCGGGCGGGGGTGCGCTCCATGCCGGAACGCTGGGCAGTGATACCTGGCGGCCGGGGTGGATGCGCTCCAAAGGGGGGACATCCATGGCAGCTGACTGGCGGGCAGGGTGCGCTCCATGCCGGAACGCTGGTCAGTGATACCTGGCGGCCGGGGTGGATGCGCTCCATAGGGGGACATCCATGGCAGCTGACTGGCGGGCGGTGGTGTGCTCCATGCTGGAACGCTGGGCAGTGATACCTGGCGGCCGGGGTGGATGCGCTCCATAGGGGGACATCCATGGCAGCTGACTGGCGGGTGGTGGTGCGCTCCATGCTGGAATGCTGGGCAGTGATACCTGGCAGCCGGGGTGGATAAGCTCCATAGGGGGACATCCATGGCAGCTGACTGGCATGCGGGTGCGCTCCATGCCGGAACGCTGGGCAGTGATACCTGGCAACCGGGGTGGATGCGCTCCATAGGAGGACATCCATGGCAGCTGACTGGCGGGCGGGGGTGCGCTCCATGCCAGAACGCTGGTCAGTGATACCTGGCGGCCGGGGTGGATGCGCTTCATAGGGGGACATCCATGGCAGCTGACTTGCGGGCAGGGGGGCGCTCCATGCTGGAACGCTGGTCACTGATATCTGGCGGCCGGGGTGGATGCGCTCCATAGGGGCGACGTCCATGGCAGCTGAATGGCGGAAGGGCGTGCGCTCCATGCCGGAATGCTGTTCAGTGATATCTGGCGGCCCGGGGGGATGCGCTCCATAGGGGGACATCCATAGCAGCTGAATGGAGGAAGGGCGTGCACTCCATGCCGGAGTGCTGGGCAGTGATACCTGGCGGCCGGGGTGGATGCGCTCCATAGGGGGTACATCCATGGCAGCTGACTGGCGGGCGGGGGTGCGCTCCTTGCTGGAATGCTGGGCAGTGATACCTGGCGGCCGGGGTAGATGCGCTCCATAGGGGGACATCCATGGCAGCTGACTGGCAAGCGGGGGTGCGCTCCATGCCGGAACGCTGGTCAGTGATACCTGGCGGCCGGGGTGGATGCGCTCCATAGGGGGACATCCATGGCAGCTGACAGGCGGGCAGGGGGGCGCTCCATGCTGGAACACTGGGCAGTGATACCTGGCGGCCGGGGTGGATGCGCTCAATAGGGGGACATCCATGGCAGCTGACTGGCGGGCGGGGGTGCACTCCATGCCGGAACGCTGGGCAGTGATACCTGGCGGCCGGGGTGGATGCGCTCCAAAGGGGGGACATCCATGGCAGCTGACTGGCGGGCGGGGGTGCGCTCCTTGCTGGAACGCTGGGCAGTGATACCTGGCGGCCAGGGTGGATGCACTCCATGGCGGGACATCCATGGCAGCTGACTGGCGGGCGGGGGTGCGCTCCATGCCGGAATGCTGGGCAGTGATACCTGGCGGCCGGGGTGGATGCGCTCCATAGGCAGGACATCCATGGCAGCTGACTGGCGTGCGGGTGTGCGCTCCATGCCGGAACACTGGGCAGTGATACCTGGCGGCCGGGGTGGATGCGCTCCATAGTCGGGACATCCATGGCAGCTGACTGGTGGGCTGGGGTGCGCTCCTTGCTGGAATGCTGGGCAGTGATACCTGGCGGCCGGGGTGGATGCGCTCCATAGGGGGACATCCATGGCAGCTGACTGGTGGGCGGGGGTGCGCTCCTTGCTGGAACGCTGGGCAGTGATACCTGGCGGCCGGGGTGGATGCGCTCCATAGGGGGGACATCCATGGCAGCTGACTGGCGGGCGGGGGTGCGCTCCATGCCGGAACGCTGGGCAGTGATACCTGGCGGCCGGGGTGGATGCGCTCCATAGGGGGACATCCATGGCAGCTGACTGGTGGGCTGGGGTGCGCTCCTTGCTGGAATGCTGGGCAGTGATACCTGGCGGCCGGGGTGGATGCGCTCCATAGGGGGACATCCATGGCAGCTGACTGGTGGGCGGGGGTGCGCTCCTTGCTGGAACGCTGGGCAGTGATACCTGGCAGCCGGGGTGGATGCGCTCCATAGGGGCGACGTCCATGGCAGCTGAATGGCGGAAGGGCGTGCGCTCCATGCCGGAACGCTGGGCAGTGATACCTGGCGGCCGGGGTGGATGCGCTCCATAGGGGGACATCCATGGCAGCGGGCGGGCGGGCGGGGGTGCGCTCCATGCTGGAACGCTGTTCAGTGATATCTGGCGGCCGGGGTGGATGCGCTCCATAGGGGGACATCCATAGCAGCTGAATGGAGGAACGGCGTGCACTCCATGCCGGAACGCTGGGCAGTGATACCTGGCGGCCGGGGTGGATGCGCTCCATAGGGGGTACATCCATGGCAGCTGACTGACTGGCGGGGGTGCGCTCTATGCCGGAACGCTGGTCAGTGATAACTGGCGGCCGGGGTGGATGCGCTCCATAGGGGGACATCCATGGCAGCTGACTGGCGAGCGGGGGTGCGCTTCATGCCGGAACGCTGGTCAGTGATATCTGGCGGCCGGAGTGGATGCGCTCCATAGGGGGACATCCATGGCAGCTGACTGGCGGGCGGGGGTGTGTTCCATACCGGAATGCTGGGCAGTGATACGTGGTGGCCGGGGTGGATGCGCTCTATAGGCGGGACATCCATGGCAGCTGACTGGCGGGCAGGGGTGCGCTCCATGCCGGAATGCTGGGCAGTGATACCTGGCGGCCGGTGTGGATGCGCTCCATAGGCGGGACATCCATGGCAGCTGATTGGCGTGCGGGTGTACGCTACATACTAGAACGCTGGGCAGTGATACCTGGCGGCCTGGGTGGATGCGCTCCATAGGCGGACATCTATGGCAGCTGACTGGCGGGCAGGGGTGCGCTCCATGCCAGAATGCTGGGCAGTGATACGTGGCGGCCGGGGTGGATGCGCTCCATAGGGGGACATCCATGGCAGCTGACTGGCGGGCGGGGGTGCGCTCCATGCCACAATGCTGGGCAGTGATACCTGGCGGCCGGGGTGGATGCGCTCCATAGGGGGACATCCATGGCAGCTGACTGGCGGGCGGGGGTGCGCTCTATGCCGGAACGCAGGTCAGTGATAACTGGCGGCCGGGGTGGATGCGCTCCATAGGGGGACATCCGTGGGGGTGCACTCCATGCTGGAACGCTGGTCAGTGATATCTGGCGGCCGGGGTGGATGCGCTCCATAGGCGGGACATCCATGGCAGCTGACTGGCGGGCGGGGGTGCGCTCCATGCCGGAACGCTGGTCAGTGATATCTGGCGGCCGGGGTGGATGCGCTCCATAGGCGGGACATCCATGGCAGCTGACTGGCGGGCGGGGGTGAGCTCCATGCCGGAATGCTGGGCAGTGATACCTTGCGGCCAGGGTGGATGCGCTCCATAGGCGGGACATCCATGGCAGCTGACTGGCGTGCGGGTGTGCGCTCCATGCTGGACCGCTGGTCAGTGATACCTGGCGGTCGGCGGGATGCACTCCATAGGGGGACATCCATGGCAGCTGACTGGTGGGCGGGGGTGCGCTCCATGCCGGAACGCTGGGCAGTGATACCTGGCGGCCTGGGTGGATGGGCTCCATAGGGGGGAAATCCATGGCAGCTGACTGGCGGGCGGGGGTGCGCTCCATGCCGGAACGCTGGTCAGTGATACCTGGCGGCCGGGGTGGATGCGCTCCATAGGGGGACATCCATTGCAGCTGACTTGCGGGCAGGGGGGCGCTCCATGCTGGAACGCTGGTCAGTGATATCTGGCGGCCGGGGTGGATGCCTTCCATAGGGGCAACGTCCATGGCAGCTGAATGGCGGAAGGGCGTGCGCTCCATGCCGGAACGCTGGGCAGTGATACCTGGCGGCCGGGGTGGATGCGCTCCATAGGGGGTACATCCATGGCAGCTGACTGGCGGGTGGGGGTGCGCTCCTTGCTGGAATGCTGGGCAGTGATACCTGGCGGCCGGGGTAGATGCGCTCCATAGGGGGACATCCATGGCAGCTGACTGGCGGGCGGGGGTGCGCTCCATGCCGGAACGCTGGGCAGTGATACGTGGCGGCCGGGGTGGATGCGCTCCAAAGGGGGGACATCCATGGCAGCTGACTGGCGGGCGGGGTGCGCTCCATGCCGGAACACTGGTCAGTGATACCTGGCGGCCGGGGTGGATGCGCTCCATAGGGTGACATCCATGGCAACTGACTGGCGGGCGGTGGTGTGCTCCATGCTGGAACGCTGGGCAGTGATACCTGGCGGCCGGGGTGGATACGCTCCATAGGGGGACATCCATGGCAGCTGACAGGCGGGCAGGGGGACGCTCCATGCTGGAACACTGGGCAGTGATACCTGGCGGCCGGGGTGGATGCGCTCCATAGGGGGACATCCATGGCAGCTGACTGGCGGGCGGGGGTGCGCTCCATGCCAGAACGCTGGGCAGTGATACCTGGTGGCCGGGTTGGATGTGCTCCATAGGGGGACATCCATGGCAGCTGACTTGCGGCCAGGGGGGCGCTCCATGCTGGAACGCTGTTTAGTGATTTCTGGCGGCCGGGGTGGATGCGCTCCATAGGGGGACATCCATAGCAGCTGAATGGAGGAAGGGCGTGCACTCCATGCCGGAGTGCTGGGCAGTGATACCTGGCGGCCGGGGTGGATGCGCTCCATAGGGGGTACATCCATGGCAGCTGACTAGCGGGCGGGGGTGCGCTCCTTGCTGGAACGCTGGGCAGTGATACCTGGCGGCCGGGGTAGATGCGCTCCATAGGGGGACATCCATGGCAGCTGACTGGCGGGCGGGGGTGCGCTCCATGCTGGAACACTGGGCAGTGATACCTGGCGGCCGGGGTGGATGCGCTCCATAGGGGGACATCCATGGCAGCTGACTGGCGGGCAGGGGTGCGCTCCATGCCAGAACGCTGGGCAGTGATACCTGGTGGCCGGGTTGGATGTTCTCCATAGGGGGACATCCATGGCAGCTGACTTGCGGCCAGGGGGGCGCTCCATGCTGGAACGCTGTTTAGTGATTTCTGGCGGCCGGGGTGGATGCGCTCCATAGGGGGACATCCATAGCAGCTGAATGGAGGAAGGGCGTGCACTCCATGCCGGAGTGCTGGGCAGTGATACCTGGCGGCCGGGGTGGATGCGCTCCATAGGGGGTACATCCATGGCAGCTGACTAGCGGGCGGGGGTGCGCTCCTTGCTGGAACGCTGGGCAGTGATACCTGGCGGCCGGGGTAGATGCGCTCCATAGGGGGACATCCATGGCAGCTGACTGGCGGGCGGGGGTGCGCTCCATGCCGGAACGCTGGTCAGTGATACCTGGCGGCCGGGGTGGATGCGCTCCATAGGGGGACATCCATGGCAGCGGGCAGGGGGGCGCTCCATGCTGGAACACTGGGCAGTGATACCTGGCGGCCGGGGTGGATGCGCTCCATAGGGGGACATCCATGGCAGCTGACTGGCGGGCGGGGGTGCGCTCCATGCCGGAACGCTGGGCAGTGATACCTGGCGGCCGGGGTGGATGCGCTCCAAAGGGGGGACATCCATGGCAGCTGACTGGCGGGCGGGGTGCGCTCCATGCCGGAACGCTGGTCAGTGATACCTGGCGGCCGGGGTGGATGCGCTCCATAGGGGGACATCCATGGCAGCTGACTGGCGGGCGGTGGTGTGCTCCATGCTGGAACGCTGGGCAGTGATACCTGGCGGCCGGGGTGAATACGCTCCATAGGGGGACATCCATGGCAGCTGACTGGCGGGCGGGTGCGCTCCATGCCGGAACGCTGGGCAGTGATACCTGGCGGCCGGGGTGGATGCGCTCCATAGGGGGTACATCCATGGCAGCTGACTAGCGGGCGGGGGTGCGCTCCTTGCTGGAACGCTGGGCAGTGATACCTGGCGGCCGGGGTAGATGCGCTCCATAGGGGGACATCCATGGCAGCTGACTGGCGGGCGGTGGGGTGCGCTCCATGCCGGAACGCTGGTCAGTGATACCTGGCGGCCGGGGTGGATGCGCTCCATAGGGGGACATCCATGGCAGCGGGCAGGGGGGCGCTCCATGCTGGAACACTGGGCAGTGATACCTGGCGGCCGCGGTGGATGCGCTCCATAGGGGGACATCCATGGCAGCTGACTGGCGGGCGGGGGTGCGCTCCATGCCGGAACGCTGGGCAGTGATACCTGGCGGCCGGGGTGGATGCGCTCCAAAGGGGGGACATCCATGGCAGCTGACTGGCGGGCGGGGTGCGCTCCATGCCGGAACGCTGGTCAGTGATACCTGGCGGCCGGGGTGGATGCGCTCCATAGGGGGACATCCATGGCAGCTGACTGGCGGGCGGTGGTGTGCTCCATGCTGGAACGCTGGGCAGTGATACCTGGCGGCCGGGGTGAATACGCTCCATAGGGGGACATCCATGGCAGCTGACTGGCGGGCGGGTGCGCTCCATGCCGGAACGCTGGGCAGTGATACCTGGCGGCCGGGGTGGATGCGCTCCATAGGGGGACATCCATGGCAGCTGACTGGCGGGCGGGGGTGCGCTCCATGCCGGAACGCTGGTCAGTGATACCTGGCGGCCGGGGTGGATGCGCTCCATAGGGGGACATCCATGGCAGCTGACTTGCGGGCAGGGGGTTGCTCCATGCTGGAACGCTGGTCAGTGATATCTGGCGGCCGGGGTGGATGCACTCCATAGGGGCGACGTCCATGGCAGCTGAATGGCGGAAGAGCGTGCGCTCCATGCCGGAACGCTGGGCAGTGATACCTGGCGGCCGGGGTGGATGCGCTCCATAGGGGGACATCCATGGCAGCTGACAGGCGGGCAGGGGGGCGCTCCATGCTGGAACACTGGGCAGTGATACCTGGCGGCCGGGGTGGATGCGCTCCATAGGGGGACATCCATGGCAGCTGACTGGCGGGCGGGGGTGCGCTCCATGCCGGAACGCTGGGCAGTGATACCTGGCGGCCGGGTGGATGCGCTCCAAAGGGGGGACATCCATGGCAGTTGACTGGCGGGCGGGGGTGCGCTCCATGCCGGAACGCTGGTCAGTGATACCTGGCGGCCGGGGTGGATGTGCTCCATAGGGGGACATCCATGGCAGCTGACTGGCGGGTGGTGGTGCGCTCCATGCTGGAACGCTGGGCAGTGATACCTGGCGGCCGGGGTGGATAAGCTCCATAGGGGGACATCCATGGCAACTGACTGGCATGCGGGTGCGCTCCATGCCGGAACGCTGGGCAGTGATACCTGGCGGCCGGGGTGGATGCGCTCCATAGGGGGACATCCATGGCAGCTGACGGGCGGGGGTGCGCTCCATGCCGGAACGCTGGTCAGTGATACCTGGCGGCCGGGGTGGATGCGCTCCATAGGGGGACATCCATGGCAGCTGACTTGCGGGCAGGGGGGCGCTCCATGCTGGAACGCTGGTCAGTGATATCTGGCGGCCGGGGTGGATGCGCTCCATAGGGGCGACGTCCATGGCAGCTGAATGGCGGAAGGGCGTGCGCTCCATGCCGGAATGCTGTTTAGTGATATCTGGCGGCCCGGGGGGATGCGCTCCATAGGGGGACATCCATAGCAGCTGAATGGAGGAAGGGCGTGCACTCCATGCCGGAGTGCTGGGCAGTGATACCTGGCGGCCGGGGTGGATGCGCTCCATAGGGGGTACATCCATGGCAGCTGACTGGCGGGCGGGGGTGCGCTCCTTGCTGGAATGCTGGGCAGTGATACCTGGCGGCCGGGGTAGATGCGCTCCATAGGGGGACATCCATGGTAGCTGACTGGCGGGCGGGGGTGTGCTCCATGCCGGAACGCTGGTCAGTGATACCTGGCGGCCGGGGTGGATGCGCTCCATAGGGGGACATCCATGGCAGCTGGCAGGGGGCGCTCCATGCTGGAACACTGGGCAGTGATACCTGGCGGCCGGGGTGGATGCGCTCCATAGGGGGACATCCATGGCAGCTGACTGGCGGGCAGGGGTGCGCTCCATGCCGGAACGCTGGGCAGTGATACCTGGCGGCCGGGGTGGATGCGCTCCAAAGGGGGGACATCCATGGCAGCTGACTGGCGGGCGGGGGTGCGCTCCTTGCTGGAACGCTGGGCAGTGATACCTGGCGGCCAGGGTGGATGCGCTCCATGGCGGGACATCCATGGCAGCTGACTGGCGGGCGGGGGTGCGCTCCATGCCGGAATGCTGGGCAGTGATACCTGGCGGCCGGGGTAGATGCGCTCCATAGGGGGACATCCATGGCAGCTGACTGGCGGGCGGGGGTGCGCTCCATGCCGGAACGCTGGTCAGTGATACCTGGCGGCCGGGGTGGATGCGCTCCATAGGGGGACATCCATGGCAGCGGGCAGAGGGGCGCTCCTTGCTGGAACACTGGGCAGTGATACCTGGCGGCCGGGGTGGATGCGCTCCATAGGGGGACATCCATTGCAGCTTACTGGCGGGCGGGGGTGCGCTCCATGCCGGAACGCTGGGCAGTGATACCTGGCGGCCGGGGTGGATGCGCTCCAAAGGGGGGACATCCATGGCAGCTGACTGGCGGGCAGGGTGCGCTCCATGCCGGAACGCTGGTCAGTGATACCTGGCGGCCGGGGTGGATGCGCTCCATAGGGGGACATCCATGGCAGCTGACTGGCGGGCGGTGGTGTGCTCCATGCTGGAACGCTGGGCAGTGATACCTGGCGGCCGGGGTGAATACGCTCCATAGGGGGACATCCATGGCAGCTGACTGGCGGGCGGGTGCGCTCCATGCCGGAACGCTGGACAGTGATACCTGGCGGCCGGGGTGGATGCGCTCCATAGGGGGACATCCATGGCAGCTGACTGGCGGGCGGGTGCGCTCCATGCCGGAACGCTGGACAGTGATACCTGGCGGCCGGGGTGGATGCGCTCCATAGGGGGACATCCATGGCAGCTGACTGGCGGGCGGTGGTGTGCTCCATGCTGGAACGCTGGGCAGTGATACCTGGCGGCCGGGGTGGATACGCTCCATAGGGGGACATCCATGGCAGCTGACTGGCGGGCGGTGGTGTGCTTCATGCTGGAACGCTGGGCAGTGATACCTGGCGGCCGGGGTGGATACGCTCCATAGGGGGACATCCATGGCAGCTGACTGGCGGGCGGGTGTGCTCCATGCCGGAACACTGGGCAGTGATACCTGGCGGCCGGGGTGGATGCGCTCCATAGGGGGACATCCATGGCAGCTTACTGGCGGGTGGGGGTGCGCTCCATGCCGGAACGCTGTTCAGTGATATCTGGCGGCCGGGGTGGATGCGCTCCATAGGGGGACATCCATAGCAGCTGAATGGAGGAAGGGCGTGCACTCCATGCCGGAGTGCTGGGCAGTGATACCTGGCGGCCGGGGTGGATGCGCTCCATAGGGGCGACGTCCATGGCAGCTGAATGGCGGAAGGGCGTGCGCTCCATGCCGGAACGCTGGGCAGTGATACCTGGCGGCCGGGGTGGATGCGCTCCATAGGGGGACATCCATGGCAGCTGACAGGCGGGCAGGGGGGCGCTCCATGCCGGAACACTGGGCAGTGATACCTGGCGACCGGGGTGGATGCGCTCCATAGGGGGACATCTATGGCAGCTGACTGGCGGGCGGGGGTGCGCTCCATGCCAGAACGCTGGGCAGTGATACCTGGCGGCCGGGGTGGATGCGCTCCAAAGGGGGACATCCATGGCAGCTGACTGGCGGGCGGGGGTGCGCTCCATGCCGGAACGCTGGTCAGTGATACCTGGCGGCCGGGGTGGATGCGCTCCATAGGGGGACATCCATGGCAGCTGACTGGCGGGTGGTGGTGCGCTCCATGCTGGAACGCTGGGCAGTGATACCTGGCGGCCCGGGGTGGATAAGCTCCATAGGGGGACATCCATGGCAGCTGACTGGCGTGCGGGTGCGCTCCATGCCGGAACGCTGGGCAGTGATACCTGGCGGCCGGGGTGGATGCGCTCCATAGGGGGACATCCATGGCAGCTGACTGGCGGGCGGGGGTGCGCTCCATGCCGGACCGCTGGTCAGTGATACCTGGCGGCCGGGGTGGATGCGCTCCATAGGGGGACATCCATGGCAGCTGACTTGCGGGCAGGGGGGCGCTCCATGCTGGAACGCTGGTCAGTGATATCTGGCGGCCAGGGTGGATGCGCTCCATAGGGGGTACATCCATGGCAGCTGACTGGCGGGCGGGGGTGCGCTCCTTGCTGGAATGCTGGGCAGTGATACCTGGCGGCCGGGGTAGATGCGCTCCATAGGGGGACATCCATGGCAGCTGACTGGCGGGCGGGGGTGCGCTCCATGCCGGAACGCTGGGCAGTGATACCTGGCGGCCGGGGTGGATGCGCTCCAAAGGGGGGACATCCATAGCAGCTGACTGGCGGGCGGGGTGCGCTCCATGCCGGAACGCTGGTCAGTGATACCTGGCGGCCGGGGTGGATGCGCTCCATAGGGGGACATCCATGGCAGCTGACTGGCGGGCGGTGGTGTGCTCCATGCTGGAACGCTGGGCAGTGATACCTGGCGGCCGGGGTGGATACGCTCCATAGGGGGACATCCATGGCAGCTGACTGGCGGGCGGGTGCGCTCCATGCCGGAACACTGGGCAGTGATACCTGGCGGCCGGGGTGGATGCGCTCCATAGGGGGACATCCATGGGGGCGGGCGGGGGTGCGCTCCATGCCGGAACGCTGTTCAGTGATATCTGGCGGCCGGGGTGGATGCGCTCCATAGGGGGACATCCATAGCAGCTGAATGGAGGAAGGGCGTGCACTCCATGCCGGAGTGCTGGGCAGTGATACCTGGCGGCCGGGGTGGATGCGCTCCATAGGGGGACATCCATGGCAGCTGACTGGCGGGCGGTGGTGTGCTCCATGCTGGAACGCTGGGCAGTGATACCTGGCGGCCGGGGTGGATACGCTCCATAGGGGGACATCCATGGCAGCTGACTGGCGGGCGGGTGCGCTCCATGCCGGAACACTGGGCAGTGATACCTGGCGACCGGGGTGGATGCGCTCCATAGGGGGACATCTATGGCAGCTGACTGGCGGGCGGGGGTGCGCTCCATGCCAGAACGCTGGGCAGTGATACCTGGCGGCCGGGGTGGATGCGCTCCAAAGGGGGACATCCATGGCAGCTGACTGGCGGGCGGGGGTGCGCTCCATGCCGGAACGCTGGTCAGTGATACCTGGCGGCCGGGGTGGATGCGCTCCATAGGGGGACATCCATGGCAGCTGACTGGCGGGCGGTGGTGTGCTCCATGCTGGAACGCTGGGCAGTGATACCTGGCGGCCGGGGTGGATACGCTCCATAGGGGGACATCCATGGCAGCTGACTGGCGGGCGGGTGCGCTCCATGCCGGAACGCTGGGCAGTGATACCTGGCGGCCGGGGTGGATGCGCTCCATAGGGGGACATCCATGGCAGCTGACTGGCGGGCGGGGGTGCGCTCCATGCCGGACCGCTGGTCAGTGATACCTGGCGGCCGGGGTGGATGCGCTCCATAGGGGGACATCCATGGCAGCTGACTGGCGGGCGGTGGTGTGCTCCATGCTGGAACGCTGGGCAGTGATACCTGGCGGCCGGGGTGGATACGCTCCATAGGGGGACATCCATGGCAGCTGACTGGCGGGCGGGTGCGCTCCATGCCGGAACACTGGGCAGTGATACCTGGCGACCGGGGTGGATGCGCTCCATAGGGGGACATCTATGGCAGCTGACTGGCGGGCGGGGGTGCGCTCCATGCCAGAACGCTGGGCAGTGATACCTGGCGGCCGGGGTGGATGCGCTCCAAAGGGGGACATCCATGGCAGCTGACTGGCGGGCGGGGGTGCGCTCCATGCCGGAACGCTGGTCAGTGATACCTGGCGGCCGGGGTGGATGCGCTCCATAGGGGGACATCCATGGCAGCTGACTGGCGGGTGGTGGTGCGCTCCATGCTGGAACGCTGGGCAGTGATACCTGGCGGCCCGGGGTGGATAAGCTCCATAGGGGGACATCCATGGCAGCTGACTGGCGTGCGGGTGCGCTCCATGCCGGAACGCTGGGCAGTGATACCTGGCGGCCGGGGTGGATGCGCTCCATAGGGGGACATCCATGGCAGCTGACTGGCGGGCGGGGGTGCGCTCCATGCCGGACCGCTGGTCAGTGATACCTGGCGGCCGGGGTGGATGCGCTCCATAGGGGGACATCCATGGCAGCTGACTTGCGGGCAGGGGGGCGCTCCATGCTGGAACGCTGGTCAGTGATATCTGGCGGCCAGGGTGGATGCGCTCCATAGGGGGTACATCCATGGCAGCTGACTGGCGGGCGGGGGTGCGCTCCTTGCTGGAATGCTGGGCAGTGATACCTGGCGGCCGGGGTAGATGCGCTCCATAGGGGGACATCCATGGCAGCTGACTGGCGGGCGGGGGTGCGCTCCATGCCGGAACGCTGGGCAGTGATACCTGGCGGCCGGGGTGGATGCGCTCCAAAGGGGGGACATCCATAGCAGCTGACTGGCGGGCGGGGTGCGCTCCATGCCGGAACGCTGGTCAGTGATACCTGGCGGCCGGGGTGGATGCGCTCCATAGGGGGACATCCATGGCAGCTGACTGGCGGGCGGTGGTGTGCTCCATGCTGGAACGCTGGGCAGTGATACCTGGCGGCCGGGGTGGATACGCTCCATAGGGGGACATCCATGGCAGCTGACTGGCGGGCGGGTGCGCTCCATGCCGGAACACTGGGCAGTGATACCTGGCGGCCGGGGTGGATGCGCTCCATAGGGGGACATCCATGGGGGCGGGCGGGGGTGCGCTCCATGCCGGAACGCTGTTCAGTGATATCTGGCGGCCGGGGTGGATGCGCTCCATAGGGGGACATCCATAGCAGCTGAATGGAGGAAGGGCGTGCACTCCATGCCGGAGTGCTGGGCAGTGATACCTGGCGGCCGGGGTGGATGCGCTCCATAGGGGGTACATCCATGGCAGCTGACTGGCGGGCGGGGGTGCGCTCCTTGCTGGAATGCTGGGCAGTGATACCTGGCGGCCGGGGTAGATGCGCTCCATAGGGGGACATCCATGGCAGCTGACTGGCGGGCGGGGGTGCGCTCCATGCCGGAACGCTGGGCAGTGATACCTGGCGGCCGGGGTGGATGCGCTCCAAAGGGGGGACATCCATAGCAGCTGACTGGCGGGCGGGGTGCGCTCCATGCCGGAACGCTGGTCAGTGATACCTGGCGGCCGGGGTGGATGCGCTCCATAGGGGGACATCCATGGCAGCTGACTGGCGGGCGGTGGTGTGCTCCATGCTGGAACGCTGGGCAGTGATACCTGGCGGCCGGGGTGGATACGCTCCATAGGGGGACATCCATGGCAGCTGACTGGCGGGCGGGTGCGCTCCATGCCGGAACACTGGGCAGTGATACCTGGCGGCCGGGGTGGATGCGCTCCATAGGGGGACATCCATGGCAGCTGACTGGCGGGCGGGGGTGCGCTCCATGCCGGAACGCTGTTCAGTGATATCTGGCGGCCGGGGTGGATGCGCTCCATAGGGGGACATCCATAGCAGCTGAATGGAGGAAGGGCGTGCACTCCATGCCGGAGTGCTGGGCAGTGATACCTGGCGGCCGGGGTGGATGCGCTCCATAGGGGGTACATCCATGGCAGCTGACTGGCGGGCGGGGGTGCGCTTCTTGCTGGAATGCTGGGCAGTGATACCTGGCGTCCGGGGTAGATGTGCTCCATAGGGGGACATCCATGGCAGCTGACTGGCGGGCGGGGGTGCGCTCCATGCCGGAACACTGGGCAGTGATACCTGGCGGCCGGGGTGGATGCGCTCCAAAGGGGGGAAATCCATGGCAGCTGACTGGCGGGCGGGGTGCGCTCCATGCCGGAACGCTGTTCAGTGATATCTGGCGGCCGGGGTGGATGCGCTCCATAGGGGGACATCCATAGCAGCTGAATGGAGGAAGGGCGTGCACTCCATGCCGGAGTGCTGGGCAGTGATACCTGGCGGCCGGGGTGGATGCGCTCCATAGGGGCGACGTCCATGGCAGCTGAATGGCGGAAGGGCGTGCGCTCCATGCCGGAACGCTGGGCAGTGATACCTGGCGGCCGGGGTGGATGCGCTCCATAGGGGGACATCCATGGCAGCTGACAGGCGGGCAGGGGGGCGCTCCATGCTGGAACACTGGGCAGTGATACCTGGCGGCCGGGGTGGATGCGCTCCATAGGGGGTCATCCATGGCAGCTGACTGGCGGGCGGGGGTGCGCTCCATGCCAGAACGCTGGGCAGTGATACCTGGCGGCCGGGGTGGATGCGCTCCAAAGGGGGACATCCATGGCAGCTGACTGGCGGGCGGGGGTGCGCTCCATGCCGGAACGCTGGTCAGTGATACCTGGCGGCCGGGGTGGATGCGCTCCATAGGGGGACATCCATGGCAGCTGACTGGCGGGCGGGGGTGCGCCCCATGCCGGACCGCTGGTCAGTGATACCTGGCGGCCGGGGTGGATGCGCTCCTGTTAGGACTCCCGGGCTCATGGGTGCATGGAGGGGCCTATCGCTCGTAGCCGCCTTGAGAAAGGCAGTGTTTACAGCATTTGCACAGTCCCGGGAGAACCTCGGTTCGCGGATCACACAGTAAGGCCACAAAAGCAAGGTACAAAGCGCACCTTTATTTCATATTAACAGTACATGAAAACCATAACCACACCACTAACACTACACAATACAGGTAGCCTACAATATACACAGCACACACTAACTATATCAGAACCACACAAAGGTGAACACCTCCCCTTCCCTTCCACAGTCAATAGTCACCTTGGGCAGTCTCTGAGCTGAGGCTGGTGGGGCCTTGGTGAGGGGGGAATGCGGAACCCCAGCGGAGGTACGGGCTCCACTGAGCCAAGGCCGATGCCCGCTGCCGGTCCTGCAGGTGATGAATCCCAGCCGCTTGGCCTGTGGGTGCCGTCGGGGTGCTGGCACGCTGGAGGCAACCGCTGGCTGTGGTATGGGGTCCACTGCGCCAGGGCCGACTGCCCACTGCTGGTCCTGCAGGTGATGAATCCCAGCCGCTTGGCCTGTGGGTGCCGTCGGGGTGCTGGCACGCTGGATGCAACCGCTGGCTGTGGTATGGGGTCCACTGCGCCAGGGCCGACTGCCCACTGCTGAAGTTCTGGTGGGGTCTGGAGGGAACTCAGCTTCCTCCCCTGGGATCCTGCCTCGCCGGGTCAGGGATCCTGGATGGATGCAGAAAGTTTAAACCAGAGCTGTTGTTTCAGCCCATTTTATCCTCGAGTTCTGCGACCGGATTGGTTGTTGCTTGAAGCCTGAGATGTAAATGCCCCTGAGTCCTGTGTAGGGATTGGCTGCTGCTGTAGCCCTGCCAACTTGCTGTTCTCTGGGACTCTCTGGCCCCCTGCTGGTCTGGTGCCGGCCAGTCTATAACAAGTCCCCGGGGAGAACAAAAGGCCAGGAACCATTGCTGATAAGGGGGCGGCCCAGGTGTGAAGTCAAAACAGACCCTGTTGTTGGTTGTGAAGTCTCAGCCTATTCAGCTTGCTGATGCTTCCTGTGAGGGGGATGAGATAGGGGGGGGGGGTGTCGGCTGTCCGCATTAGCCAACAAGATATTACACACATGCAATAAACCATACATTACTGTGATAGAGACATATCAGGCTCAGGAGTATATGCCCTGATGGGCGCAATACTTATAAACACGCGGTACTATTTCCCATCGCAGGCAGACATCTGGTATGTAATAAAGTCCTGTCCTAGTACTATAGAACACACAGTCCTGTGGAAGGCTCTATTAGTGTGAGAGGCACGGCTCCCATGAGATGGCAGGCAGGGAATTGTATTGGGAAAATGTTGTTAATTCAGGTAAGAGAGTGTCTGGGTCTCTGGGCTATATTTAGGAATCTTGGGGTGCCTACCCCCTCATGATCCAGGTGGGGGTGCCCAGAGGGGGATCATGACATACCTCCCCCTTCCTAAATCCGGTCCGAGGGGCTGGCTCCCAGATCGGAGCCAGTCAGGATGACCGGGCCCAGTGATCTCCTGGAGGCGTGATTCCGCTCCTCCTGCTCTGGATGAGGGGGGTCCGAGGTCAGCAGTTCACCATGTGTAACCTGCATTCCAGTACCCCAGTTACAGGGTTTGCCCCTGTCATGTGGAAATCTTTCCTTCTCTCCTGCCTGTTTGGTTGGCCCTCCTCCCTCCGCCTCTGGCGCAACTGGGAGGGGCCCGATCGGTGTACACAGGCTACAATCCGGGAACCTGGCTGCGGATTCTGCTCTTAACAACAGCGCCGACGTTGGCTGCAGGGGAGCAGTGGGTAACAACGATGCTTCTCCCAAAACATCAGAAGCCTTCACCGTCACCCCACTTGGGCCTGAAACCTCCCCCAGCCCCTGAAGCTGCTGGGCCTCCCCTGGGCAACCTTCCATCCATGTCTGTTCATCCACCTTGCAGGGCCTCAGCACACTCTGCCCCCACCTGCCCTCCGCAGTAGGCAGCGGTCCTGGGGATTCTCCTTCACACCATGGCTGCAGAGAAGCAGGGGGTATCCGCAAGTCTCCCCCTGATTTACCCACAATCCCCCCCCTTGGGTCGAACACCTCCCCCAGCCCTTTGAACAATAACTGCTGGGCCTCCCCTGGGCAAACTTCCATCTTCCCCAGGGTGCACTGCTTCCCCAGCCTGGCTATGAGAGGGACTGGTGGGGTGGCATTGTACGGCAGCACTGCTGGCATCTCCCTCACAGCCCCAGGTGCAAACTCACATTCTCTTGCTCGTGCCATGCTGGGTGGTGAGGTGTCTTCCTCTGAGGCGCAGGGGGGTGATGAGCTATGCCTCTGACCATCCCCTCCATGTTTTCTTGCTTGGCTGCCTGTCTGCTGCAGCGGCTCCCCGGGCATATAATTACAGTCAGTCACTCTTGCAGGGGACTCACAGAAGCGCTGCACCCCAGCCTCTACTCCCTGCTCTGGCACCCCGGTCCCTGGTCGCTCCCCGGTCACATACCTGCCTTTTGACTTCAGATCCTCCTGGCTCTGATGGCTAAGTGGGAACAGTCCTGGATAATCCTCCTGGGGTGGTAGAGTGGCAGAGCACACACCAGACACATTTCCTTCCATCCCCCCCTGCTGAATATGCTGGGGCTCCTGGGGCAAGATGCCCTCATTCGCTGGGCCGCTGGTGGTCATGTAGGGGAGAAGTACTGACCCCTCTGCTGGGGCACAATCATTGTAGACCCCCTGGCCACTAGTTTCAAAGTCTCCATCTCCCACGTCTGCAAAAGGGAAGATGTACTGCCATTCTTCCTGGGGTGCCATTTTTGGGTGCACCCCCATCCTTTGGCTAGCTGCTTGGAGCAGTGGCTGGCCACTGCTTTGTACCTCCTGTGGCGAGGACTCAGCCATCACAGTCCCAGCCTCCGAGATCTGCTCTGCTCTGGGGCTAGTCTCTGGGGCAGCCCCTGCACTGTATACTGGCACTGCTCCATCTATCACGGGCTCCGTGTGCACCAGTCCATCATCCCCATGTGGGGCCACAGTGCCCAGCTCCGCCACACTACTTGGCACAATGCAGGGGGAATAAATATCCCCTCCCCGATATCCCTCTGCCACAATCACAGTCCATGATGTTAGGGCTCCTTTAGAGTCCGGGGTCCCTGGTGCGATATCACAGGGGCACTCCACAGCTAGTTCCTCATTTCCCAACTCACTGAATGGGAACAGTTCTGTGATTTCTCCCTGTGTCAGTGGGAGATCTAGTTCTGTGGCTCTCTGAGGATGCATAAGCTGCAGCAGCCGACGTTCCTCTGCCTCCACCCTCTGACACTGGTCCAGCCACTCTGGGGAATTCAGCTGTCCCTGTGCCAGGGCGACCCTCTCTGCATTATCATAACAGTGCAGGAGACACTGCAACTGCTCCTGGACACTTCTCAGTTCTCCTGGACACAGGACATAGTTCCTATACACGCTGAATGCATGTAGCGGGTCCTCTTGCTGCTCGTACACCCATCGGATAAGAGCGCAGTGTGAGCGGCCTTCAGGGGGTGTGCTGCATCGTAGCCTCCATTCGTCAGTTAGGTCCTCCAGACTCATTCTCGCTAATGGAGCTCCAGATTCTGCAGGCCACAGTTCCTCTGCCTCCCCCCCTGGGATCTCGGTAGTGGACCCCTCGGTCATCCACCCTGGTGGCACCATCAACTCCTCCTCCCTTTCAGTTCTCTTTGCGGGCTCCTTCCCAGGACCCACATTACCCGGTGCTGGCACGCTGGCCTCAGCGATCCGGCTTCTATGCATTAGCTGATGCGTGGCGTTACTTACTTCTGTGACAAAAGCCTTCCACGCCACCGTATGCAGCAGGTTTCCTGCAGCAGCCTCAGATACATACTGCTTAAATTCATCGGTCAGGTAAGCTGCTTTCTCCTCTGTAGTAGCACCTGTCCATACATTAATCCACCGATATGCTGCTTCCCAATCCTCCCAGAGGGGCTGCATCAGCGTGGATGGGCTTCTCCAGTCCCATTCCTCAGCCAGAAGACTCCATGACGATTCCTCATCTATGAGCCTCACTGCTCTGGGTGACTGTGGGCACCTCTTGCCTCTCTTTGGACGTCTCTGTCCTTTTCCTGGAGCCATTCTCCACACGGGCTGCACTCGTAGAGCTTGGTCAGCGTCACTTGCTGGACCCCCTTACGTCAGCTTCCGTTTCTGGGCCACGGCACACTCCGCCGTTCCCTCGCTTGCAGGGATTGTCCCCTGGACAAGCCGGCACTTAAGCGGAATTCTTCCCTCGCTTAATGCCCTCACAAATTATCCTTTTTCTCCTCCCCAGCATCCCTGCTAGGGTTACAAGAGCTCACCTCTGTGTGGTTCTATACTACTGGTTATGGGCTATTGCGCCAACAGAACCTGGCCGTATAACGATACGGGCCCCTGGTTCTGCCTGGTCTACAGGACTGTGTGATCCCCACTGCTTGCCACCAATTGTTAGGACTCCCGGGCTCATGGGTGCATGGAGGGGCCTATCGCTCGTAGCCGCCTTGAGAAAGGCAGTGTTTACAGCATTTGCACAGTCCCGGGAGAACCTCGGTTCGCGGATCACACAGTAAGGCCACAAAAGCAAGGTACAAAGCGCACCTTTATTTCATATTAACAGTACATGAAAACCATAACCACACCACTAACACTACACAATACAGGTAGCCTACAATATACACAGCACACACTAACTATATCAGAACCACACAAAGGTGAACACCTCCCCTTCCCTTCCACAGTCAATAGTCACCTTGGGCAGTCTCTGAGCTGAGGCTGGTGGGGCCTTGGTGAGGGGGGAATGCGGAACCCCAGCGGAGGTACGGGCTCCACTGAGCCAAGGCCGATGCCCACTGCCGGTCCTGCAGGTGATGAATCCCAGCCGCTTGGCCTGTGGGTGCCGTCGGGGTGCTGGCACGCTGGAGGCAACCGCTGGCTGTGGTATGGGGTCCACTGCGCCAGGGCCGACTGCCCACTGCTGGTCCTGCAGGTGATGAATCCCAGCCGCTTGGCCTGTGGGTGCCGTCGGGGTGCTGGCACGCTGGATGCAACCGCTGGCTGTGGTATGGGGTCCACTGCGCCAGGGCCGACTGCCCACTGCTGAAGTTCTGGTGGGGTCTGGAGGGAACTCAGCTTCCTCCCCTGGGATCCTGCCTCGCCGGGTCAGGGATCCTGGATGGATGCAGAAAGTTTAAACCAGAGCTGTTGTTTCAGCCCATTTTATCCTCGAGTTCTGCGACCGGATTGGTTGTTGCTTGAAGCCTGAGATGTAAATGCCCCTGAGTCCTGTGTAGGGATTGGCTGCTGCTGTAGCCCTGCCAACTTGCTGTTCTCTGGGACTCTCTGGCCCCCTGCTGGTCTGGTGCCGGCCAGTCTATAACAAGTCCCCGGGGAGAACAAAAGGCCAGGAACCATTGCTGATAAGGGGGCGGCCCAGGTGTGAAGTCAAAACAGACCCTGTTGTTGGTTGTGAAGTCTCAGCCTATTCAGCTTGCTGATGCTTCCTGTGAGGGGGATGAGATAGGGGGGGGGGTGTCGGCTGTCCGCATTAGCCAACAAGATATTACACACATGCAATAAACCATACATTACTGTGATAGAGACATATCAGGCTCAGGAGTATATGCCCTGATGGGCGCAATACTTATAAACACGCGGTACTATTTCCCATCGCAGGCAGACATCTGGTATGTAATAAAGTCCTGTCCTAGTACTATAGAACACACAGTCCTGTGGAAGGCTCTATTAGTGTGAGAGGCACGGCTCCCATGAGATGGCAGGCAGGGAATTGTATTGGGAAAATGTTGTTAATTCAGGTAAGAGAGTGTCTGGGTCTCTGGGCTATATTTAGGAATCTTGGGGTGCCTACCCCCTCATGATCCAGGTGGGGGTGCCCAGAGGGGGATCATGACAGCTCCATAGGGCGTCATCCATGGCAGCTGACTGGCGGGTGGTGATGCGCTCCATGCTGGAACGCTGGGCAGTGATACCTGGCGGCCCGGGGTGGATAAGCTCCATAGGGGGACATCCATGGCAGCTGACTGGCGTGCGGGTGCGCTCCATGCCAGAACGCTGGGCAGTGATACCTGGCGGCCGGGGTGGATGCGCTCCATAGGGGGACATCCATGGCAGCTGACTGGCGGGCGGGGGTGCGCTCCATGCCGGACCGCTGGTCAGTGATACCTGGCGGCCGGGGTGTATGCGCTCCATAGGGGGACATCCATGGCAGCTGACTTGCAGGCAGGGGGGCGCTCCATGCTGGAACGCTGGTCAGTGATACCTGGCGGCCGGGGTGGATGCGCTCCATAGGGGCGACGTCCATGGCAGCTGAATGGCGGAAGGGCGTGCGCTCCATGCCGGAATGCTGTTCAGTGATATCTGGCGGCCGGGGTGGATGCGCTCCATAGGGGGACATCCATAGCAGCTGAATGGAGGAAGGGCGTGCACTCCATGCCGGAGTGCTGGGCAGTGATACCTGGCGGCCGGGGTGGATGCGCTCCATAGGGGGACATCCATGGCAGCTGACTGGCGGGCGGGGGTGCGCTCCATCCCGGAACGCTGGTCAGTGATACCTGGCGGCCGGGGTGGATGCGCTCCATAGGGGGACATCCATGGCAGCTGACAGGCGGGCAGGGGGGCGCTCCATGCTGGAACACTGAGCAGTGATACCTGGCGGCCGGGGTGGATGCGCTCCATAGGGGGACATCCATGGCAGCTGACTGGCGGGCGGGGGTGCGCTCCATGCCGGAACGCTGGGCAGTGACACCTGGCGGCCGGGGTGGATGCGCTCCGAAGGGGGGACATCCATGGCAGCTGACTGGCGGGCGGGGGTGCGCTCCTTGCTGGAACACTGGGCAGTGATACCTGGCGGCCAGGGTGGATGCGCTCCATGGCGGGACATCCATGGCAGCTGACTGGCGTGCGGGTGTGCGCTCCATGCCGGAACACTGGGCAGTGATACCTGGCGGCCGGGGTGGATGCGCTCCATAGTCGGGACATCCATGGCAGCTGACTGGTGGGCGGGGGTGCGCTCCGTGCTGGAACGCTGGGCAGTGATACCTGGCGGCCGGGGTGGATGCGCTCCATAGGGGGACATCCATGGCAGCTGACTGGTGGGCGGGGGTGCGCTCCTTGCTGGAACGCTGGGCAGTGATACCTGGCGGCCGGGGTGGATGCGCTCCATAGGGGGGACATCCATGGCAGCTGACTGGCGGGCGGGGGTGCGCTCCATGCCGGAATGCTGGGCAGTGATACGTGGCGGCCGGGGTGGATGTGCTCCATAGGGTGGACATCCACGGCAGCTGACTGGCGGGCGGGGGTGCGCTCCATGCCGGAAAGCTGGTCAGTGATACCTGGCGGCCGGGTTGGATGCGCTCCATAGGGGGACATCCATGGCAGCTGACTGGCGGGCGGTGGTGCGCTCCATGCTGGAACGCTGGGCAGTGATACCTGGCGGCCGGGGTGGATACGCTCCATAGGGGGACATCCATGGCAGCTGACTGGCGGGCGGGTGCGCTCCATGCCGGAACGCTGGGCAGTGATACCTGGCGGCCGGGGTGGATGCGCTCCATAGGGGAACATCCATGGCAGCTGACTGGCGGGCGGGGGTGCGCTCCATGCCGGAACGCTGGTCAGTGATACCTGGCGGCCGGGGTGGATGCGCTCCATAGGGGGACATCCATGGCAGCTGACTGGCGGGCGGTGGTGTGCTCCATGCTGGAACGCTGGGCAGTGATACCTGGCGGCCGGGGTGGATACGCTCCATAGGGGGACATCCATGGCAGCTGACTGGCGGGCGGTGGTGTGCTCCATGCTGAAACGCTGGGCAGTGATACCTGGCGGCCGGGGTGGATACGCTCCATAGGGGGACATCCATGGCAGCTGACTGGCGGGCGGGTGCGCTCCATGCCGGAACACTGGGCAGTGATACCTGGCGGCCGGGGTGGATGCGCTCCATAGGGGGACATCCATGGCAGCTGACTGGCGGGTGGGGGTGCGCTCCATGCCGGAACGCTGTTCAGTGATATCTGGCGGCCGGGGTGGATGCGCTCCATAGGGGGACATCCATAGCAGCTGAATGGAGGAAGGGCGTGCACTCCATGCCGGAGTGCTGGGCAGTGATACCTGGCGGCCGGGGTGGATGCGCTCCATAGGGGCGACGTCCATGGCAGCTGAATGGCGGAAGGGCGTGCGCTCCATGCCGGAACGCTGGGCAGTGATACCTGGCGGCCGGGGTGGATGCGCTCCATAGGGGGACATCCATGGCAGCTGACAGGCGGGCAGGGGGGCGCTCCATGCTGGAACACTGGGCAGTGATACCTGGCGGCCGGGGTGGATGCGCTCCATAGGGGGACATCCATGGCAGCTGACTGGCGGGCGGGGGTGCGCTCCATGCCGGAACGCTTGGCAGTGATACCTGGCGGCCGGGGTGGATGCGCTCCATAGGGGGACATCCATGGCAGCTGACTGGCGGATGGTGGTGCGCTCCATGCTGGAACGCTGGGCAGTGATACCTGGCGGCCCGGGGTGGATAAGCTCCATAGGGGGACATCCATGGCAGCTGACTGGCGTGCGGGTGCGCTCCATGCCGGAACGCTGGGCAGTGATACCTGGCGGCCGGGGGTGGATGCGCTCCATAGGGGGACATCCATGGCAGCTGACTGGCGGGCGGGGGTGCGCTCCATGCCGGACCGCTGGGTCAGTGATACCTGGCGGCCGGGTGGATACGCTCCATAGGGGGACATCCATGGCAGCTGACTTGCGGGCAGGGGGGCGCTCCATGCTGGAACGCTGGTCAGTGATATCTGGCGGCCGGGGTGGATGCGCTCCATAGGGGCGACGTCCATGGCAGCTGAATGGCGGAAGGGCGTGCGCTCCATGCCGGAATGCTGTTCAGTGATATCTGGCGGCCGGGGTGGATGCGCTCCATAGGGGGTACATCCATGGCAGCTGACTGACTGGCGGGGGTGCGCTCTATGCCGGAACGCTGGTCAGTGATAACTGGCGGCCGGGGTGGATGCGCTCCATAGGGGTACATCCATGGCAGCAGACTGGCGAGCGGGGGTGCGCTTCATGCCGGAACGCTGGTCAGTGATATCTGGCAGCCGGGGTGGATGCCCTCCATAGGGGGACATCCATGGCAGCTGACTGGCGGGCGGGGGTGCGTTCCATACCGGAATGCTGGGCAGTGATACGTGGCGGCCGGGGTGGATGCGCTCTATAGGCGGGACATCCATGGCAGCTGACTGGCGGGCGGGGGTGCGCTCCATGCCGGAATGCTGGGCAGTGATACCTGGCGGCCGGTGTGGATGCGCTCCATAGGCGGGACATCCATGGCAGCTGACTGGCGTGCGGGTGTGCGCTCCATGCTAGAACGCTGGGCAGTGATACCTGGCTGCCGGGGTGGATGCGCTCCTCAGGCGGACATCCATGGCAGCTGACTGGCGGGCGGGGGTGCGCTCCATGCCAGAATGCTGGGCAGTGATACGTGGCGGCCGGGTGGATGCGCTCCATAGGGGGACATCCATGGCAGCTGACTGGCGGGCGGGGGTGCGCTCCATGCCAGAATGCTGGGCAGTGATACCTGGCGGCCGGGGTGGATGCGCTCCATAGGGGGTACATCCATGGCAGCTGACTGGCGGGCGGGGGTGCGCTCTATGCCGGAACGCTGGTCAGTGATAACTGGCTTCCGGGGTGGATGCGCTCCATAGGGGGACATCCATGGCAGCTGACTGGCGAGCGGGGGTGCGCTTCATGCCGGAACGCTGGTCAGTGATACCTGGCGGCCAGGGTGGATGCGCTCCATAGGCGGGACATCCATGGCAGCTGACTGGCGGGCGGGGGTGCGCTCCATGCTGGAACGCTGGGCAGTGATACCTGGCGGCCCGGGGTGGATAAGCTCCATAGGGGGACATCCATGGCAGCTGACTGGCGTGCGGGTGCGCTCCATGCCAGAACGCTGGGCAGTGATACCTGGCGGCCGGGGTGGATGCGCTCCATAGGGGGACATCCATGGCAGCTGACTGGCGGGCGGGGGTGCGCTCCATGCCGGACCGCTGGTCAGTGATACCTGGCGGCCGGGGTGTATGCGCTCCATAGGGGGACATCCATGGCAGCTGACTTGCAGGCAGGGGGGCGCTCCATGCTGGAACGCTGGTCAGTGATACCTGGCGGCCGGGGTGGATGCGCTCCATAGGGGCGACGTCCATGGCAGCTGAATGGCGGAAGGGCGTGCGCTCCATGCCGGAATGCTGTTCAGTGATATCTGGCGGCCGGGGTGGATGCGCTTCATAGGGGGACATCCATAGCAGCTGAATGGAGGAAGGGCGTGCACTCCATGCCGGAGTGCTGGGCAGTGATACCTGGCGGCCGGGGTGGATGCGCTCCATAGGGGGACATCCATGGCAGCTGACTGGCGGGCGGGGGTGCGCTCCATCCCGGAACGCTGGTCAGTGATACCTGGCGGCCGGGGTGGATGCGCTCCATAGGGGGACATCCATGGCAGCTGACAGGCGGGCAGGGGGGCGCTCCATGCTGGAACACTGAGCAGTGATACCTGGCGGCCGGGGTGGATGCGCTCCATAGGGGGACATCCATGGCAGCTGACTGGCGGGCGGGGGTGCGCTCCATGCCGGAACGCTGGGCAGTGACACCTGGCGGCCGGGGTGGATGCGCTCCGAAGGGGGGACATCCATGGCAGCTGACTGGCGGGCGGGGGTGCGCTCCTTGCTGGAACACTGGGCAGTGATACCTGGCGGCCAGGGTGGATGCGCTCCATGGCGGGACATCCATGGCAGCTGACTGGCGTGCGGGTGTGCGCTCCATGCCGGAACACTGGGCAGTGATACCTGGCGGCCGGGGTGGATGCGCTCCATAGTCGGGACATCCATGGCAGCTGACTGGTGGGCGGGGGTGCGCTCCGTGCTGGAACGCTGGGCAGTGATACCTGGCGGCCGGGGTGGATGCGCTCCATAGGGGGACATCCATGGCAGCTGACTGGTGGGCGGGGGTGCGCTCCTTGCTGGAACGCTGGGCAGTGATACCTGGCGGCCGGGGTGGATGCGCTCCATAGGGGGGACATCCATGGCAGCTGACTGGCGGGCGGGGGTGCGCTCCATGCCGGAATGCTGGGCAGTGATACGTGGCGGCCGGGGTGGATGTGCTCCATAGGGTGGACATCCACGGCAGCTGACTGGCGGGCGGGGGTGCGCTCCATGCCGGGAAAGCTGGTCAGTGATACCTGGCGGCCGGGTTGGATGCGCTCCATAGGGGGACATCCATGGCAGCTGACTGGCGGGCGGTGGTGCGCTCCATGCTGGAACGCTGGGCAGTGATACCTGGCGGCCGGGGTGGATACGCTCCATAGGGGGACATCCATGGCAGCTGACTGGCGGGCGGGTGCGCTCCATGCCGGAACGCTGGGCAGTGATACCTGGCGGCCGGGGTGGATGCGCTCCATAGGGGAACATCCATGGCAGCTGACTGGCGGGCGGGGGTGCGCTCCATGCCGGAACGCTGGTCAGTGATACCTGGCGGCCGGGGTGGATGCGCTCCATAGGGGGACATCCATGGCAGCTGACTGGCGGGCGGTGGTGTGCTCCATGCTGGAACGCTGGGCAGTGATACCTGGCGGCCGGGGTGGATACGCTCCATAGGGGGACATCCATGGCAGCTGACTGGCGGGCGGTGGTGTGCTCCATGCTGAAACGCTGGGCAGTGATACCTGGCGGCCGGGGTGGATACGCTCCATAGGGGGACATCCATGGCAGCTGACTGGCGGGCGGGTGCGCTCCATGCCGGAACACTGGGCAGTGATACCTGGCGGCCGGGGTGGATGCGCTCCATAGGGGGACATCCATGGCAGCTGACTGGCGGGTGGGGGTGCGCTCCATGCCGGAACGCTGTTCAGTGATATCTGGCGGCCGGGGGTGGATGCGCTCCATAGGGGGACATCCATAGCAGCTGAATGGAGGAAGGGCGTGCACTCCATGCCGGAGTGCTGGGCAGTGATACCTGGCGGCCGGGGTGGATGCGCTCCATAGGGGCGACGTCCATGGCAGCTGAATGGCGGAAGGGCGTGCGCTCCATGCCGGAACGCTGGGCAGTGATACCTGGCGGCCGGGGTGGATGCGCTCCATAGGGGGACATCCATGGCAGCTGACAGGCGGGCAGGGGGGCGCTCCATGCTGGAACACTGGGCAGTGATACCTGGCGGCCGGGGTGGATGCGCTCCATAGGGGGACATCCATGGCAGCTGACTGGCGGGCGGGGGTGCGCTCCATGCCGGAACGCTTGGCAGTGATACCTGGCGGCCGGGGTGGATGCGCTCCATAGGGGGACATCCATGGCAGCTGACTGGCGGATGGTGGTGCGCTCCATGCTGGAACGCTGGGCAGTGATACCTGGCGGCCCGGGGTGGATAAGCTCCATAGGGGGACATCCATGGCAGCTGACTGGCGTGCGGGTGCGCTCCATGCCGGAACGCTGGGCAGTGATACCTGGCGGCCGGGGTGGATGCGCTCCATAGGGGGACATCCATGGCAGCTGACTGGCGGGCGGGGGTGCGCTCCATGCCGGACCGCTGGTCAGTGATACCTGGCGGCCGGGGTGGATACGCTCCATAGGGGGACATCCATGGCAGCTGACTTGCGGGCAGGGGGGCGCTCCATGCTGGAACGCTGGTCAGTGATATCTGGCGGCCGGGGTGGATGCGCTCCATAGGGGCGACGTCCATGGCAGCTGAATGGCGGAAGGGCGTGCGCTCCATGCCGGAATGCTGTTCAGTGATATCTGGCGGCCGGGGTGGATGCGCTCCATAGGGGGTACATCCATGGCAGCTGACTGACTGGCGGGGGTGCGCTCTATGCCGGAACGCTGGTCAGTGATAACTGGCGGCCGGGGTGGATGCGCTCCATAGGGGTACATCCATGGCAGCAGACTGGCGAGCGGGGGTGCGCTTCATGCCGGAACGCTGGTCAGTGATATCTGGCAGCCGGGGTGGATGCCCTCCATAGGGGGACATCCATGGCAGCTGACTGGCGGGCGGGGGTGCGTTCCATACCGGAATGCTGGGCAGTGATACGTGGCGGCCGGGGTGGATGCGCTCTATAGGCGGGACATCCATGGCAGCTGACTGGCGGGCGGGGGTGCGCTCCATGCCGGAATGCTGGGCAGTGATACCTGGCGGCCGGTGTGGATGCGCTCCATAGGCGGGACATCCATGGCAGCTGACTGGCGTGCGGGTGTGCGCTCCATGCTAGAACGCTGGGCAGTGATACCTGGCTGCCGGGGTGGATGCGCTCCTCAGGCGGACATCCATGGCAGCTGACTGGCGGGCGGGGGTGCGCTCCATGCCAGAATGCTGGGCAGTGATACGTGGCGGCCGGGGTGGATGCGCTCCATAGGGGGACATCCATGGCAGCTGACTGGCGGGCGGGGGTGCGCTCCATGCCAGAATGCTGGGCAGTGATACCTGGCGGCCGGGGTGGATGCGCTCCATAGGGGGTACGTCCATGGCAGCTGACTGGCGGGCGGGGGTGCGCTCTATGCCGGAACGCTGGTCAGTGATAACTGGCTTCCGGGGTGGATGCGCTCCATAGGGGGACATCCATGGCAGCTGACTGGCGAGCGGGGGTGCGCTTCATGCCGGAACGCTGGTCAGTGATACCTGGCGGCCAGGGTGGATGCGCTCCATAGGCGGGACATCCATGGCAGCTGACTGGCGTGCAGGTGTGCGCTTCATGCTGGACCGCTGGTCAGTAATACCTGGTGGTCGGGGGATGCACTCCATAGGGGGACATCCATGGCAGCTGACTGGTGGGCGGGGGTGCGCTCAATGCTGGAACGCTGGGCAGTGATACCTGGCGGCCGGGGTGGATGCGCTCCATAGGGGGACATCCATGGCAGCTGACTGGCGGGCGGGTGCGCTCCATGCCGGAACGCTGGGCAGTGATACCTGGCGGCCGGGGTGGATGCGCTCCATAGGGGAACATCCATGGCAGCTGACTGGCGGGCGGGGGTGCGCTCCATGCCGGAACGCTGGTCAGTGATACCTGGCGGCCGGGGTGGATGCGCTTCGTAAGGGGACATCCATGGCAGCTGACTGGCGGGCAGGGGGGCGCTCCATGCTGGAACGCTGGTCAGTGATATTTGGCAGCCGGGGTGGATGCGCTCCATAGGGGCGACGTCCATGGCAGCTGAATGGCGGAAGGGCGTGCGCTCCATGCCGGAACGCTGGGCAGTGATACCTGGCGGCCGGGGTGGATGCGCTCCATAGGGGGACATCCATTGCAGCTGACTGGCGGGCGGGCGGGGGTGCGCTCCATGCTGGAACGCTGTTCAGTGATATCTGGCGGCCGGGGTGGATGCGCTCCATAGGGGGACATCCATAGCAGCTGAATGGAGGAAGGGCGTGCACTCCATGCCGGAACGCTGGGCAGTGATACCTGGCGGCCGGGGTGGATGCGCTCCATAGGGGGTACATCCATGGCAGCTGACTGACTGGCGGGGGTGCGCTCTATGCCGGAACGCTGGTCAGTGATAACTGGCGGCCGGGGTGGATGCGCTCCATAGGGGGACATCCATGGCAGCTGACTGGCGGGCGGGGGTGCGCTCCATGCCAGAATGCTGAGCAGTGATACGTGGCGGCCGGGGTGGATGCGCTCCATAGGGGGACATCCATGGCAGCTGACTGGCGGGCGGGGGTGCGCTCCATGCCAGAATGCTGGGCAGTGATACCTGGCGGCCGGGGGTGGATGCGCTCCATAGGGGGTACATCCATGGCAGCTGACTGGCGGGCGGGGGTGCGCTCTATGCCGGAACGCTGGTCAGTGATAACTGGCGGCCGGGGTGGATGCGCTCTATAGGGGGACATCCATGGCAGCTGACTGGCGAGCGGGGGTGTCGCTTCATGCCGGAACGCTGGTCAGTGATACCTGGCGGCCAGGGTGGATGCGCTCCATAGGCGGGACATCCATGGCAGCTGACTGGCGTGCGGGTGTGCGCTTCATGCTGGACCGCTGGTCAGTGATACCTGGTGGTCGGGGGGATGCACTCCATAGGGGGACATCCAAGGCAGCTGACTGGTGGGCGGGGGTGCGCTCCATGCTGGAACGCTGGGCAGTGATACCTGGCGGCCGGGGTGGATGCGCTCCATAGTCGGGACATCCATGGCAGCTGACTGGTGGGCGGGGGTGCGCTCCTTGCTGGAACGCTGGGCAGTGATACCTGGCGGCCGGGGTGGATGCGCTCCATAGGGGGGACATTCATGGCAGCTGACTGGCGGGCGGGGGTGCGCTCCATGCCGGAATGCTGGGCAGTGATATGTGGCGGCCGGGGTGGATGTGCTTCATAGGGTGGACATCCATGGCAGCTGACTGGCGGGCGGGGGTGCGCTCCATGCCGGAAAGCTGGTCAGTGATACCTGGCGGCCGGGGTGGATGCGCTCCATAGGGGGACATCCATGGCAGCTGACTGGCGGGCGGTGGTGCGCTCCATGCTGGAACGCTGGGCAGTGATACCTGTCGGCCGGGGTGGATACGCTCCATAGGGGGACATCCATGGCAGCTGACTGGCGGGTGGGTGCGCTCCATGCCGGAACGCTGGGCAGTGATACCTGGCGGCCGGGGTGGATGCGCTCCATAGGGGAACATCCATGGCAGCTGACTGGTGAGCGGGGGTGCGCTTCATGCCGGAACGCTGGTCAGTGATATCTGGCGGCCGGGGTGGATGCCCTCCATAGGGGGACATCCATGGCAGCTCACTGGCGGGCGGGGGTGCGTTCCATGCCGGAATGCTGGGCAGTGATACCTGGCGGCCGGGGTGGATGCGCTCCATAGGGGAACATCCATGGCAGCTGACTGGCGAGCGGGGGTGCGCTTCATGCCGGAACGCTGGTCAGTGATATCTGGCGGCCGGGGTGGATGCGCTCTATAGGTGGGACATCCATGGCAGCTGACTGGCGGGCGGGGGTGCGCTCCATGCCGGAATGCTGGGCAGTGATACCTGGCGGCCGGTGTGGATGCGCTCCATAGGCGTGACATCCATGGCAGCTGATTGGCGTGCGGGTGTGCGCTCCATGCTAGAACGCTGGGCAGTGATACCTGGCTGCCGGGGTGGATGCGCTCCATAGGGGGACATCCATGGCAGCTGACTGGCGGGCGGGGGTGCGCTCCATGCCAGAATGCTGGGCAGTGATACCTGGCGGCCGGGGTGGATGCGCTCCATAGGGGGTACATCCATGGCAGCTGACTGGCGGGCGGGGGTGCGCTCTATGCCGGAACGCTGGTCAGTGATAACTGGCGGCCGGGGTGGATGCGCTCCATAGGGGGACATCCATGGCAGCTGACTGGCGTGCGGGTGTGCGCTTCATGCTGGACCGCTGGTCAGTGATACCCGGTGGTCGGGGGGATGCACTCCATAGGGGGACATCCATGGCAGCTGACTGGTGGGCGGGGGTGCGCTCCATGCTGGAACGCTGGGCAGTGATACCTGGCGGCCGGGGTGGATGCGCTCCATAGGGGGACATCCATGGCAGCTGACTGGCGGGCGGGGGGTGCGCTCCATGCCGGAACGCTGGTCAGTGATACCTGGCGGCCGGTGTGGATGCGCTCCATAGGGGGACATCCATGGCAGCTGACTGGCGGGCGGGGGTGCGCTCCATGCCGGAACGCTGGTCAGTGATACCTGGCAGCCGGGGTGGATGCGCTCCATAGGGGGGACATCCATGGCAGCTGACTGGCGGGCGGGGGTGCTCTCCTTGCTGGAACGCTGGGCAGTGATACCTGGCGGCCGGGGTGGATGCGCTCCAGGGCGGGACATCCATGGCAGCTGACTGGCGGGCGGGGGTGCGCTCCATGCCGGAATGCTGGTCAGTGATACCTGGCAGCCGGGGTGGATGCGCTCCATAGGGGGGACATCCATGGCAGCTGACTGGCGGGCGGGGGTGCGCTCCATGCCGGAACGCTGGTCAGTGATACCTGGCGGCCGGGGTGGATGCGCTCCATTGGGGACATCCATGGCAGCTGACTGGCGGGCAGGGGGGTGCTCCATGCTGGAACGCTGGGCAGTGATACCTGGCGGCCGGGGTGGATGCGCTCCATAGGGGGACATCCATGGCAGCTGACTGGCGGGCGGGGGTGCGCTCCATGCCGGAACGCTGGACAGTGATACCTGGCGGCCGGGGTGGATGCGCTCCATAGGGGGACATCCATGGCAGCTGACTGGCGGGCGGGGGTGCGCTCCATGCCGGAACGCTGGGCAGTGATACCTGGCGGCCGGGGTCGATGCGCTCCATAGGGGGGACATCCATGGCAGCTGACTGGCGGGCGGGGGTGAGCTCCTTGCTGGAACGCTGGGCAGTGATACCTGGCGGCCGGGGTGGATGCGCGCCTTAGGTGGACATCCATGGCAGCTGACTGGCGGGGGTGTGCTCCATGCCGGAACGCTGGTCAGTGATACCTGGCGGCCGGGGTGGATGCGCTCCATAGGGGGGACATCTATGGCAGCTGACTGGCGGGCGGGGGTGCGCTCCATGCCGGAACGCTGGGCAGTGGTACCTACCGGCCGGGGTGGATGCGCTTCATAGGGGGGACATCCATGGCAGCTGACTGGCGGGCGGGGGTGCGCTCCATGCCGGAACGCTGGTCAGTGATACCTGGCGGCCGGGGTGGATGCGATCCATTGGGGGACATCCATGGCAGCTGACTGGCGGGCAGGGGGGTGCTCCATGCTGGAATGCTGGGCAGTGATACCTGGCGGCCGGGGTGGATGCGCTCCATAGGGGGACATCCATGGCAGCTGACTGGCGGGCGGGGGTGCGCTCCATGCCGGAACGCTGGACAGTGATACCTGGCGGCCGGGGTGGATGCGCTCCATAGGTGGGACATCTATGGCAGCTGACTGGCGGGCGGGGGTGCGCTCCTTGCTGGAACGCTGGTCAGTGATACCTGGCGGTCGGGGTGGATGCGCTCCATAGGGGGACATCCATGGCAGCTGACTGGCGGGCGGGGTGCGCTCCATGCCGGAACGCTGGGCAGTGATACCTGGCTGCCGGGGTGGATGCGCTCCATAGGGGGACATCCATGGCAGCTGACTGGCGGGCGGGGTGCGCTCCTTGCTGGAACGCTGGGCAGTGATACCTGGCTTCCTGGGTGGATGCGCTCCATAGGGGGACATCCATGGCAGCTGACTGGCGGGCGGGGATGCGCTCCATGCCGGAACGCTGGTCAGTGATATCTGGCGGCCGGGGTGGATGCGCTCCATAGGGGGACATCCATGGCAGCTGACTGGCGGGCGGGGGTGCGATCCATGCCGGAACGCTGGGCAGTGATACCTGGTGGCCGGGGTGGATGCGCTCCATAGGGGGGACATCCATGGCAGCTGACTGGCGGGCGGGGTGCGCTCCTTTCTGGAACGCTGGGCAGTGATACCTGGCGGCTGGGGTGGATGCGCTCCATAGGGAGACATCCATGGCAGCTGACTAGTGGGCGGGGTGCGCTCCTTGCTGGAACGCTGGGCAGTGATACCTAGCGGCCGGGGTGGATGCGCTCCATAGGGGGGACATCCATGGCAGCTGACTGGCGGGCGGGGTGCGCTCCATGCTGTAACGCTGGGCATTGACACCTGGCGGCCGGGGTGGATGCGCTCCATAGGGGGGACATCCATAGCAGCTGACTGGCGGGCGGGGGTGTGCTCAATGCCGGAATGCTGGGCAGTGATACCCGACGGCCGGGGTGGATGCGCTCCATAGGGCAATATTCATGGCAGCTGACTGGCGGGCGGGGTGCGCTCCATGCCGGAACGCTGGGCAGTGATACCTGGCGGCCTGGGTGGATGCGCTCCATAGGGGGACATCCATGGCAGCTGACTGGCGGGCGGGGGTGCGCTCCATGCCAGAACGCTGGGCAGTGATACCTGGCGGCCGGGGTGGATGCTCTTCATAGGGGGGGGACATCCATGGCAGCTGACTGGCGGGCGGGGGTGCGCTCCATAGGTGGGACATCTATGGCAGCTGACTGGCGGGCGGGGGTGCGCTCCTTGCTGGAACGCTGGGCAGTGATACCTGGCGGCCGGGGTGGATGCGCTCCATAGAAGGGCATCCATGGCAGCTGACTGGCGGGCGGGGTGCGCTCCATGCCGGAACGCTGGGCAGTGATACGTGGCGGCCGTGGTGGATGCGCTCCATTGGGGGGACATCCATTGCAGCTGACTGGCGGGCGGGGGTGCGCTCCTTGCTGGAACGCTGGGCAGTGATACCTGGCGACCGGGGAGGATGCGCTCCATAGGGCGACATCCATGGCAGCTGACTGGCGGGCGGGGGTGCGCTCCTTGCTGGAACGCTTGGCAGTGATACCGGGCGGCCTGGGTGGATGCGCTCCATAGGGGGACATCCATGGCAGCTGACTGGCGGGCGGGGGTGTGCTCCATGCCGGAACGCTGGGCAGTGATACCTGGTGGCCGGGGTGGATGCGCTCCATAGGGGGGACATCCATGGCAGCTGACTGGCGGGCGGGGTGCGCTCCTTGCTGGAACGCTGGGCAGTGATACCTGGCGGCTGGGGTGGATGCGCTCCATAGGGGGACATCCATGGCAGCTGACTAGTGGGCTGGGGTGCGCTCCATGCCGGAATGCTGGGCAGTGATACCTGGCGGCCGGGGTGGGTGCGCTCCATAGGGGGGACATGATGGCAGCTGACTGGCGGGCGGGGGTGCGCTCCTTGCTGGAACGCTGGGCAGTGATACCTGGCGGCTGGGGTGGATGCGCTCCATAGGGGGACATCCATGGCAGCTGACTGGCGGGCGGGAGTGCGTTCCATGCCAGAACGCTGGGCAGTGGTACCTGGCGGCCGGGGTGGATGCGCTCCATAGGCGGGATATCCATGGCAGATGACTGGCGGTCGGGGGTGTGCTCCATGCCGGAACGCTTGGCAGTGGTACCTAGCGGCCGGGGTGGATGCGCTTCATAGGGGGGACATCCATGGCAGCTGAATGGCGGGGGTGCGCTCCATGCCGGAACGCTGGGCAGTGATACCTGGCGGCCGAGGTGGATGTGCTCCATAGGGGGGACATCCATGGCAGCTGACTGGCGGGCGGGGGTGCGCTCCTTACTGGAATGCTGGGAAGTGATACCTGGCGGCCGGGATGGATGCTCTCCATAGGGGGACATCCATGGCAGCTGTCTGGCGGGCGGGGGTGCGCTCCTTGCTGGAACGCTGGGCAGTGATACCTGGCAGCCTGGGTGGATGCGCTCCATAGGGGGACATCCATGGCAGCTGACTGGCGGGCGGGGGTGCGCTCCATGCCGGAACGCTGGTCAGTGATACCTAGCGGCCAGGGTGGATGCGCTCCATAGGGGGACATCCATGGCAGCTGACTGGCGGGCGGTGGTGCGCTCCATGCCGGAATGCTGGGCAGTGATACCTGACGGCCGGGGTGGATGCGCTCCATAGGGGGGACATCCATGGCTGCTGACTGGCGGGCAGGGGTGCGCTCCTTGCTGGAACGCTGGCAGTGATACCTAGCGGCCGTGGTGGATGCGCTCCATAGGGGGACATCCATGGCAGCTGACTGGTGGGCGGGGTTGCGCTCCTTGCTGGAACGCTGGGCAGTGATACCTAGCGGCCGGGGTGGATGCGCTCCATAGGGGGGACAGCCATGGCAGCTGACTGGCGGGCGGGGTGCGCTCCATGCTGTAACGCTGGGCAGTGATACCTGGCGGCCGGGGTGGATGCGCTCCATAGGGGGGACATCCATGGCAGCTGACTGGCGGGCGGGGGTGCGCTCCATGCCGGAATGCTGGGCAGTGATACGTGGCGGCCGGCGTGGATGCGCTCCATAGAGGGGACATCTATGGCAGCTGACTGGCGGGCGGGGGTGCGCTCCATGCCGGAACGCTGGTCAGTGATACCTGGCGGCCGAGGTGGATGCGCTGCATAGGGGGACATCCATGGCAGCTGTCTGGCGGGCGGGGGTACGCTCCATGCCGAAACGCTGGGCAGTGATACCTGGCGGCCGGGGTGGATGCGCTCCATAGGTAGTCATCCATGGCAGCTGACTGGCGGGCGAGGGTGCGCTCCATGCCGGAACGCTGGGCAGTGATACCTGGCGGCCAGGGTGGATGCTCTCCATAAGGGGGACATCCATGGCAGCTGACTGGCGGGCGGGGGTGCGCTCTATGCCGGAACGCTGGTCAGTGATAACTGGCGGCCGGGGTGGATGCGCTCTATAGGGGGACATCCATGGCAGCTGACTGGCGAGCGGGGGTGCGCTTCATGCCGGAACGCTGGTCAGTGATACCTGGCGGCCAGGGTGGATGCGCTCCATAGGCGGGACATCCATGGCAGCTGACTGGCGTGCGGGTGTGCGCTTCATGCTGGACCGCTGGTCAGTGATACCTGGTGGTCGGGGGGATGCACTCCATAGGGGGACATCCAAGGCAGCTGACTGGTGGGCGGGGGTGCGCTCCATGCTGGAACGCTGGGCAGTGATACCTGGCGGCCGGGGTGGATGCGCTCCATAGTCGGGACATCCATGGCAGCTGACTGGTGGGCGGGGGTGCGCTCCTTGCTGGAACGCTGGGCAGTGATACCTGGCGGCCGGGGTGGATGCGCTCCATAGGGGGGACATTCATGGCAGCTGACTGGCGGGCGGAGGTGCGCTCCATGCCGGAATGCTGGGCAGTGATATGTGGCGGCCGGGGTGGATGTGCTTCATAGGGTGGACATCCATGGCAGCTGACTGGCGGGCGGGGGTGCGCTCCATGCCGGAAAGCTGGTCAGTGATACCTGGCGGCCGGGGTGGATGCGCTCCATAGGGGGACATCCATGGCAGCTGACTGGCGGGCGGTGGTGCGCTCCATGCTGGAACGCTGGGCAGTGATACCTGTCGGCCGGGGTGGATACGCTCCATAGGGGGACATCCATGGCAGCTGACTGGCGGGCGGGTGCGCTCCATGCCGGAACGCTGGGCAGTGATACCTGGCGGCCGGGGTGGATGCGCTCCATAGGGGAACATCCATGGCAGCTGACTGGCGAGCGGGGGTGCGCTTCATGCCGGAACGCTGGTCAGTGATATCTGGCGGCCGGGGTGGATGCCCTCCATAGGGGGACATCCATGGCAGCTGACTGGCGGGCGGGGGTGCGTTCCATACCGGAATGCTGGGCAGTGATACGTGGCGGCCGGGGTGGATGCGCTCTATAGGCGGTCGGGGGTGTGCTCCATGCCGGAACGCTTGGCAGTGGTACCTAGCGGCCGGGGTGGATGCGCTTCATAGGGGGGACATCCATGGCAGCTGAATGGCGGGGGTGCGCTCCATGCCGGAACGCTGGGCAGTGATACCTGGCGGCCGAGGTGGATGTGCTCCATAGGGGGGACATCCATGGCAGCTGACTGGCGGGCGGGGGTGCGCTCCTTACTGGAATGCTGGGAAGTGATACCTGGCGGCCGGGATGGATGCTCTCCATAGGGGGACATCCATGGCAGCTGTCTGGCGGGCGGGGGTGCGCTCCTTGCTGGAACGCTGGGCAGTGATACCTGGCAGCCTGGGTGGATGCGCTCCATAGGGGGACATCCATGGCAGCTGACTGGCGGGCGGGGGTGCGCTCCATGCCGGAACGCTGGTCAGTGATACCTAGCGGCCAGGGTGGATGCGCTCCATAGGGGGACATCCATGGCAGCTGACTGGCGGGCGGTGGTGCGCTCCATGCCGGAATGCTGGGCAGTGATACCTGACGGCCGGGGTGGATGCGCTCCATAGGGGGGACATCCATGGCTGCTGACTGGCGGGCAGGGGTGCGCTCCTTGCTGGAACGCTGGCAGTGATACCTAGCGGCCGTGGTGGATGCGCTCCATAGGGGGACATCCATGGCAGCTGACTGGTGGGCGGGGTTGCGCTCCTTGCTGGAACGCTGGGCAGTGATACCTAGCGGCCGGGGTGTGTGATGATCCCGGGATCTTGCAGCAGCGCAGCGCGACTTATGCCTCACGCAGAGCCCCCAGGGTCACTCCGAGTTCCAAAGATCGCACAGGAATACACAATAGCAAAGGTACAAAAGTATTACCTTTATTTTACAAATGGGTTATACATGTAAAATCAGCAATTACAGTCTATATACAATATATACAGAAAGGCCATCAGTATTAGTCACGTTATCAGAACCTTACCACGATACCACTCAGGGTAGCTTCAGATGGACAGGACCCGCAAGTCCACAACTCCCAGCGCTGACGCTCAGTCACTTCTCTCCCTTCTCTCCCTCCAAACACCCACTTACATCCCAAAAGCACCCCTCTCCCCCTCCCTCAGGAATTCTTAACCCTTCCTATGCTGGGTGCAGTTGCATGAATGTAACAGGGTCTCCTATTACCTGTCCATTGGCTGATTAACTCACTCCGTTCATCTGGCTTTGAAGCTTGTGTACGTGAGGGATTTCACACCTTCATGTGAACAGATCTCTTCTCTGGAGACTGACCCTGGTGTTATCCATCCTTTAGCTTCTTGTTATTTGGGGGGGAAGTGGATGTCTCTGCCACTACCTGTTGTCTCTGTTACTAAACAGCCTATAAAGAGGCCCTTTGATCCCTGAACCAAAAACTATAAACAAACTGACCAGATTGTAATCTAAGCGTTTGGTCACTTCTACCCGGACCATTTGTCTCCACATATACAGTTACAATATTTAAGTAATACGCATTTGGGAAGACTGCCATAATTAACTTCATAGTCACAAATCCCTTATTCATGATACCATCGCAGTTTACTAAGAACATTACCTGGAGGCAGTGACGTAACCACGGGCAACGCTGATCCTCCCTCCCAGTTTCTCCTGTGCCCAGAAACTATCTTCTTGTCTTTATATGCATATGTAACAGTATGGGATACAGTATACAAAGCTTTGGGAACATATTACAGTCATTTACATAACATGAGGGAATATTTCCCTCCAGTAGCACACATACTCAGCCTAATGGAATAACCTGTTTGGATTATTCAGTATAACATATTATTATTGTCTGACATACAGCCCTGTGATGTCCCCTGTATGCAGCAGTCTGGGGAACACAGCTCAGATATGAATACAGTCAGTGATAATATCCGGTTATCGCCGGCATTTTGCAATTCTCTTTGCTGAAGCGCAGAAAGAGGCGGGAGAACAACATATGACGGAAAGGGGCGTGGCCTGGTTCCGTCACACAGCACCCCTGTTGTTTACCGCCGCTGCGATTCACGGCTACACAATGTCCCTGCGTATTGCTTATCCCTGGCCCTCCTGGGCTCAGCCATTCACAGTTTATCGCACAACCTCCAGTACTCCTGGTACAGGGTTTTCCACTGTCAGGTGGGAATGTTTCCTCCTCGCCTTCCCTTTTGGTTGTTCCTCCTCCCTCCGCCTCTGGCGCAACTGGGAGGGGCCCGATCTGCGCACGCAGACCAGCATCAGGGAACCCGGCCGCTCTTAAGAACAGTGCTGATGTTGGCTGCAGAGGAGCGGCGGGTACCGACAATGTCCCTCCCTCAAACGCTTTCACATCCACCCCACTTGGGTCTGAAACCTCCCCCAGCCCCTGAAGCTGCTGGGCCTCCCCTGGGCAACCTTCCATCCATGTCTGTTCATCCACCTTGCAGGGCCTCAGCACACTCTGCCCCCACCTGCCCTCAGCAGTAGGCAGTGGCCCAGGGAATTCTCCTTCACACCATGGCTGCAGAAGAGCAGGGGGTATCCGCAATCCTTCCCTGGCTCTTCCCTTAAAAGCCCCCACAAACACCTCCCCCAGTTCTAAATGGTCCTCTGGACCCTTACGTGATGCTTGAAGGTCCTTGCTGGTGGGATCCTTCTCCCCCACCTCCCAGGGCCTGAGCACACCCAGCCTCCACCTTCCCTCAGCAGCAGGCAGCGGTCCTGGGGATTCTTCTTCACACAATGGCTGCAGAGAAGCAGGGGGTATCCGCGAGTCTCCCCCTGATTTACCCACAATCCCCCCCCTTGGGTCGAACACCTCCCCCAGCCCTTTGAACAATAACTGCTGGGCCTCCCCTGGGCAAACTTCCATCTTCCCCAGGGTGCACTGCTTCCCCAGCCTGGCTATGAGAGGGACTGGTGGGGTGGCATTGTATGGCAGCACTGCTGGCATCTCCCTTACAGCCCCAGGTGCAAACTCACATTCTCTTGCTCGTGCCATGCTGGGTAGTGAGGTGTCTTCCTCTGAGGTGCAGGGGGGTGATGAGCTATGCCTTTGACCATCCCCTCCATGTTTGCTGGCTTGGCTGCCTGTTTGCTGCAGCGGCTCCCCGGGCACATAATTACAGTCAGTCACTCTTGCAGGGGACTCGCAGAAGCGCTGCACCCCAGCCTCTACTCCCTGCTCTGGCACCCCGGTCACATACCTGCCTTTTGACTTCAGCTCCTCCTGGCTCTGATGGCTAAGTGGGAACAGTCCTGGATAATCCTCCTGGGGTGGTAGAGTGGCAGAGCACACACCAGACACATTTCCTTCCATCTCCCCCTGCTGAATATGCTGGGGCTCCTGGGGCAAGATGCCCTCATTCCCTGGGCCGCTGGTGGTCATGTAGGGGAGAAGTACTGCCCCCTCTGCTGGGGCACAATCCTTGCAGACCCTCTGGCCGCTAGTTTCAAAGTCTCCATCTCCCACATCTGCAAAAGGGAAGATGTACTGCCATTCTTCCTGGGGTGCCAATTTTGGGTGCACCCCCATCCTTTGGCTAGCTGCTTGGAGCAGTGGCTGACCACTGCTTTGTACCTCCTGTGGCGAGGACTCAGCAATCACAGTCCCAGCCTCCGAGCTCTGCTCTGCTCTGGGGCTATTCTCTGGGGCAGCCCCTGCACTGTATACTAGCACTGCTCCATCTATCACGGGCTCCGTGTGCACCAGTCCATCATCACCATGTGGGGCCACAGTGCCCAGCTCCGCCACACTACTTGGCACAATGCAGGGGGAATAAATATCCTCTTCCCGATATCCATCTGCCACAATCACAGTCCATGATGTTAGGGCTCCTTTAGAGTCCGGGGTCCCTGGTGCGATATCACAGGGACACTCCACAGCTAGTTCCTCATTTCCCAACTCACTGAATGGGAACAGTTCTGTGATTTCTCCCTGTGTCAGTGGGGAATCTAGTTCTGTGGCTCTCTGAGGATGCATGAGCCGCAGCAGCCGCTGTTCCTCTGCCTCCCCCCGCTGACACTGGTCCAGCCACTCTGGAGAATTCAGCTGCCCCTGTGCCAGGGCGACCCTCTCTGCATTATCATAACAGTGCAGGAGACACTGCAACTGCTCCTGGACACTTCTCAGTTCTCCTGGACACAGGACCCAGTTCCTATACACGCTGAATGCATGTAGCGGGTCCTCTTGTTGCTCGTACACCCATCGGATAAGAGTGCAGTGTGAGCGGCCTTCGGGGGGTGTGCTGCATCGTAGCCTCCATTCGTCAGTTAGGTCCTCCAGACTCATTCTCGCTAATGGAGCTCCAGATTCTGCAGGCCACAGTTCCTCTGCCTCCCCCCCTGGGATCTCGGTAGTGGACCCCTCGGTCATCCACCCCGGTGGCACCATCAACTCCTCCTCCCTTTGAGTTCTCTTTGCGGGCTCCTTCCCAGGAACCACGTTACCCGGTGCTGGCACGCTGGCCGCAGCGATCCGGCTTCTATGCATTAGCTGATGCGTGGCGTTACTTACTTCTGTGACAAAAGCCTTCCACGCCACCGTATGCAGCAGGTTTCCTGCAGCAGCCTCAGATACATACTGCTTAAATTCATCGGTCAGGTAAGCTGCTTTCTCCTCTGTAGTAGCTCCTGTCCATACATTAATCCACCGATATGCTGCTTCCCAATCCTCCCAGAGAGGCTGCATCAGCGTGGATGGGCTTCTCCAGTCCCATTCCTCAGCCAGACGACTCCATGACGATTCCTCATCTATGAGCCTCACTGCTCTGGGTGACTGTGGGCACCTCTTGCCTCTCTTTGGACGTCTCTGTCCTTTTCCTGGAGCCATTCTCCACACGGGCTGCACTCGTAGAGCTTGGTCAGCGTCACTTGCTGGACCCCCTTACGTCAGCTTCCGCTTCTGGGCCACGGCACACTCCGCCGTTCCCTCGCTTGCAGGGATTGTCCCCTGGACAAGCCGGCACTTAAGCGGAATTCTTCCCTCGCTTAATGCCCTCGCAAAGTATACTTTTTCTTCTCACCGGCATCCTTGTTAGGAACAATGGTTACCAGGTCCATCAAACATGAGCTAATACTGGCCAATTACTGGCTATTGTGTTTCCAGAGCCTGGTCGCATCAAGATACGAGCCCCTAGCTCTCCCTCCTTTGGGTGTGCGATCCCCACCGCTTGCCACCAATTGTGATGATCCCGGGATCTTGCAGCAGCGCAGCGCGACTTATGCCTCACGCAGAGCCCCCAGGGTCACTCCGAGTTCCAAAGATCGCACAGGAATACACAATAGCAAAGGTACAAAAGTATTACCTTTATTTTACAAATGGGTTATACATGTAAAATCAGCAATTACAGTCTATATACAATATATACAGAAAGGCCATCAGTATTAGTCACGTTATCAGAACCTTACCACGATACCACTCAGGGTAGCTTCAGATGGACAGGACCCGCAAGTCCACAACTCCCAGCGCTGACGCTCAGTCACTTCTCTCCCTTCTCTCCCTCCAAACACCCACTTACATCCCAAAAGCACCCCTCTCCCCCTCCCTCAGGAATTCTTAACCCTTCCTATGCTGGGTGCAGTTGCATGAATGTAACAGGGTCTCCTATTACCTGTCCATTGGCTGATTAACTCACTCCGTTCATCTGGCTTTGAAGCTTGTGTACGTGAGGGATTTCACACCTTCATGTGAACAGATCTCTTCTCTGGAGACTGACCCTGGTGTTATCCATCCTTTAGCTTCTTGTTATTTGGGGGGGAAGTGGATGTCTCTGCCACTACCTGTTGTCTCTGTTACTAAACAGCCTATAAAGAGGCCCTTTGATCCCTGAACCAAAAACTATAAACAAACTGACCAGATTGTAATCTAAGCGTTTGGTCACTTCTACCCGGACCATTTGTCTCCACATATACAGTTACAATATTTAAGTAATACGCATTTGGGAAGACTGCCATAATTAACTTCATAGTCACAAATCCCTTATTCATGATACCATCGCAGTTTACTAAGAACATTACCTGGAGGCAGTGACGTAACCACGGGCAACGCTGATCCTCCCTCCCAGTTTCTCCTGTGCCCAGAAACTATCTTCTTGTCTTTATATGCATATGTAACAGTATGGGATACAGTATACAAAGCTTTGGGAACATATTACAGTCATTTACATAACATGAGGGAATATTTCCCTCCAGTAGCACACATACTCAGCCTAATGGAATAACCTGTTTGGATTATTCAGTATAACATATTATTATTGTCTGACATACAGCCCTGTGATGTCCCCTGTATGCAGCAGTCTGGGGAACACAGCTCAGATATGAATACAGTCAGTGATAATATCCGGTTATCGCCGGCATTTTGCAATTCTCTTTGCTGAAGCGCAGAAAGAGGCGGGAGAACAACATATGACGGAAAGGGGCGTGGCCTGGTTCCGTCACAGGGTGGATGCGCTCCATAGGGGGGACAGCCATGGCAGCTGACTGGCGGGCGGGGTGCGCTCCATGCTGTAACGCTGGGCAGTGATACCTGGCGGCCGGGGTGGATGCGCTCCATAGGGGGGACATCCATGGCAGCTGACTGGCGGGCGGGGGTGCGCTCCATGCCGGAATGCTGGGCAGTGATACGTGGCGGCCGGCGTGGATGCGCTCCATAGAGGGGACATCTATGGCAGCTGACTGGCGGGCGGGGGTGCGCTCCATGCCGGAACGCTGGTCAGTGATACCTGGCGGCCGAGGTGGATGCGCTGCATAGGGGGACATCCATGGCAGCTGTCTGGCGGGCGGGGGTACGCTCCATGCCGAAACGCTGGGCAGTGATACCTGGCGGCCGGGGTGGATGCGCTCCATAGGTAGTCATCCATGGCAGCTGACTGGCGGGCGAGGGTGCGCTCCATGCCGGAACGCTGGGCAGTGATACCTGGCGGCCAGGGTGGATGCTCTCCATAAGGGGGACATCCATGGCAGCTGACTGGCGGGCGGGGGTGCGCTCTATGCCGGAACGCTGGTCAGTGATAACTGGCGGCCGGGGTGGATGCGCTCTATAGGGGGACATCCATGGCAGCTGACTGGCGAGCGGGGGTGCGCTTCATGCCGGAACGCTGGTCAGTGATACCTGGCGGCCAGGGTGGATGCGCTCCATAGGCGGGACATCCATGGCAGCTGACTGGCGTGCGGGTGTGCGCTTCATGCTGGACCGCTGGTCAGTGATACCTGGTGGTCGGGGGGATGCACTCCATAGGGGGACATCCAAGGCAGCTGACTGGTGGGCGGGGGTGCGCTCCATGCTGGAACGCTGGGCAGTGATACCTGGCGGCCGGGGTGGATGCGCTCCATAGTCGGGACATCCATGGCAGCTGACTGGTGGGCGGGGGTGCGCTCCTTGCTGGAACGCTGGGCAGTGATACCTGGCGGCCGGGGTGGATGCGCTCCATAGGGGGGACATTCATGGCAGCTGACTGGCGGGCGGGGGTGCGCTCCATGCCGGAATGCTGGGCAGTGATATGTGGCGGCCGGGGTGGATGTGCTTCATAGGGTGGACATCCATGGCAGCTGACTGGCGGGCGGGGGTGCGCTCCATGCCGGAAAGCTGGTCAGTGATACCTGGCGGCCGGGGTGGATGCGCTCCATAGGGGGACATCCATGGCAGCTGACTGGCGGGCGGTGGTGCGCTCCATGCTGGAACGCTGGGCAGTGATACCTGTCGGCCGGGGTGGATACGCTCCATAGGGGGACATCCATGGCAGCTGACTGGCGGGCGGGTGCGCTCCATGCCGGAACGCTGGGCAGTGATACCTGGCGGCCGGGGTGGATGCGCTCCATAGGGGAACATCCATGGCAGCTGACTGGCGAGCGGGGGTGCGCTTCATGCCGGAACGCTGGTCAGTGATATCTGGCGGCCGGGGTGGATGCCCTCCATAGGGGGACATCCATGGCAGCTGACTGGCGGGCGGGGGTGCGTTCCATACCGGAATGCTGGGCAGTGATACGTGGCGGCCGGGGTGGATGCGCTCTATAGGCGGGACATTCATGGCAGCTGACTGGCGGGCGGGGGTGCGCTCCATGCCGGAATGCTGGGCAGTGATACCTGGCGGCCGGTGTGGATGCGCTCCATAGGCGGGACATCCATGGCAGCTGATTGGCGTGCGGGTGTGCGCTCCATGCTAGAAGGCTGGGCAGTGATACCTGGCGGCCGGGGTGGATGCGCTCCATAGGCGGACATCCATGGCAGCTGACTGGCGGGCGGGGGTGCGCTCCATGCCAGAATGCTGGGCAGTGATACGTGGCGGCCGTGGTGGATGCGCTCCATATGGGGACATCCATGGCAGCTGACTGGCGGGCGGGGGTGCGCTCCATGCCAGAATGCTGGGCAGTGATACCTGGCGGCCGGGGTGGATGCGCTCCATAGGGGGTACATCCATGGCAGCTGACTGGCGGGCGGGGGTGCGCTCTATGCCGGAACGCTGGTCAGTGATAACTGGCGGCCGGGGTGGATGCGCTCCATAGGGGGACATCCATGGCAGCTGACTGGCGTGCGGGTGTGCGCTTCATGCTGGACCGCTGGTCAGTGATACCTGGTGGTCGGGGGGATGCACTCCATAGGGGGACATCCATGGCAGCTGACTGGTGGGCGGGGGTGCGCTCCATGCTGGAACGCTGGGCAGTGATACCTGGCGGCCGGGGTGGATGCGCTCCATAGGGGGACATCCATGGCAGCTGACTGGCGGGCGGGGGTGCGCTCCATGCCGGAACGCTGGTCAGTGATACCTGGCGGCCGGTGTGGATGCGCTCCATAGGGGGACATCCATGGCAGCTGACTGGCGGGCGGGGGTGCGCTCCATGCCGGAACGCTGGTCAGTGATACCTGGCAGCCGGGGTGGATGCGCTCCATAGGGGGGACATCCATGGCAGCTGACTGGCGGGCGGGGGTGCTCTCCTTGCTGGAACGCTGGGCAGTGATACCTGGCGGCCGGGGTGGATGCGCTCCAGGGCGGGACATCCATGGCAGCTGACTGGCGGGCGGGGGTGCGCTCCATGCCGGAATGCTGGTCAGTGATACCTGGCAGCCGGGGTGGATGCGCTCCATAGGGGGGACATCCATGGCAGCTGACTGGCGGGCGGGGGTGCGCTCCATGCCGGAACGCTGGTCAGTGATACCTGGCGGCCGGGGTGGATGCGCTCCATTGGGGGACATCCATGGCAGCTGACTGGCGGGCAGGGGGGTGCTCCATGCTGGAACGCTGGGCAGTGATACCTGGCGGCCGGGGTGGATGCGCTCCATAGGGGGACATCCATGGCAGCTGACTAGTGGGCTGGGGTGCGCTCCATGCCGGAATGCTGGGCAGTGATACCTGGCGGCCGGGGTGGGTGCGCTCCATAGGGGGGACATGATGGCAGCTGACTGGCGGGCGGGGGTGCGCTCCTTGCTGGAACGCTGGGCAGTGATACCTGGCGGCTGGGGTGGATGCGCTCCATAGGGGGACATCCATGGCAGCTGACTGGCGGGCGGGAGTGCGTTCCATGCCAGAACGCTGGGCAGTGGTACCTGGCGGCCGGGGTGGATGCGCTCCATAGGCGGGATATCCATGGCAGATGACTGGCGGTCGGGGGTGTGCTCCATGCCGGAACGCTTGGCAGTGGTACCTAGCGGCCGGGGTGGATGCGCTTCATAGGGGGGACATCCATGGCAGCTGAATGGCGGGGGTGCGCTCCATGCCGGAACGCTGGGCAGTGATACCTGGCGGCCGAGGTGGATGTGCTCCATAGGGGGGACATCCATGGCAGCTGACTGGCGGGCGGGGGTGCGCTCCTTACTGGAACGCTGGGAAGTGATACCTGGCGGCCGGGATGGATGCTCTCTATAGGGGGACATCCATGGCAGCTGTCTGGCGGGCGGGGGTGCGCTCCTTGCTGGAACGCTGGGCAGTGATACCTGGCAGCCTGGGTGGATGCGCTCCATAGGGGGACATCCATGGCAGCTGACTGGCGGGCGGGGGTGCGCTCCATGCCGGAACGCTGGTCAGTGATACCTAGCGGCCAGGGTGGATGCGCTCCATAGGGGGACATCCATGGCAGCTGACTGGCGGGCGGTGGTGCGCTCCATGCCGGAATGCTGGGCAGTGATACCTGACGGCCGGGGTGGATGCGCTCCATAGGGGGGACATCCATGGCTGCTGACTGGCGGGCAGGGGTGCGCTCCTTGCTGGAACGCTGGCAGTGATACCTAGCGGCCGTGGTGGATGCGCTCCATAGGGGGACATCCATGGCAGCTGACTGGTGGGCGGGGTTGCGCTCCTTGCTGGAACGCTGGGCAGTGATACCTAGCGGCCGGGGTGGATGCGCTCCATAGGGGGGACAGCCATGGCAGCTGACTGGCGGGCGGGGTGCGCTCCATGCTGTAACGCGGGGCAGTGATACCTGGCGGCCGGGGTGGATGCGCTCCATAGGGGGGACATCCATGGCAGCTGACTGGCGGGCGGGGGTGCGCTCCATGCCGGAATGCTGGGCAGTGATACGTGGCGGCCGGCGTGGATGCGCTCCATAGAGGGGACATCTATGGCAGCTGACTGGCGGGCGGGGGTGCGCTCCATGCCGGAACGCTGGTCAGTGATACCTGGCGGCCGAGGTGGATGCGCTGCATAGGGGGACATCCATGGCAGCTGTCTGGCGGGCGGGGGTACGCTCCATGCCGAAACGCTGGGCAGTGATACCTGGCGGCCGGGGTGGATGCGCTCCATAGGTAGTCATCCATGGCAGCTGACTGGCGGGCGAGGGTGCGCTCCATGCCGGAACGCTGGGCAGTGATACCTGGCGGCCAGGGTGGATGCTCTCCATAAGGGGGACATCCATGGCAGCTGATTGGCGGGCGGGGGTGCGCTCCTTGCTGGAATGCTGGGCAGTGATACGTGGCGGCCGGGGTGGATGCGCTCCATAGGGGGGACATCCATGGCAGCTGACTGGTGAGCGGGGGTGCGCTCCATGCCGGAACGCTGGTCAGTGATATCTGGCAGTCAGGGTGGATGCGCTCCATAGGGGGACATCCATGGCAGCTGACTGGCGGGCGGTGTGCGCTCCATGCCAGAACGCAGGGCAGTGATACCTGGCGGCCGGGGTGGATGCGCTCCATAGGGGGACATCCATGGCAGCTGACTGGCGGGCGGTGTGCGCTCCATGCCAGAACGCTGGGCAGTGATACCTGGCGGCCGGGGTGGATGCGCTCCATAGGGGGGACATCCATGGCAGCTGACTGGCGGGCGGGGGTGCGCTCAATGCCGGAATGCTGGGCAGTGATACGTGGCGGCCGGGGTGGATGCGCTCCATAGGGGGACATCCATGGCAGCTGACTGGCGGGCGGGAGTGCGCTCAATGCCGGAATGCTGGGCAGTGATACGTGGCGGCCGGGGTGGATAAGCTCCATAGGGGGACATCCATGGCAGCAGACTGGCGGGCTTGGGTGCGCTCCATGCCGGAACGCTGGGCAGTGATACCTGGCGGCCGGGGTGGATGTGCTCCATAGGGGGGACATCCATGGCAGCTGACTGGCGGGCGGGGGTGCGCTCCATGCTGGAACGCTGGGCAGTAATACCTGTTGGCCGGGGTGGATGTGCTCCATAGGGGAACATCCATGGCAACTGACTGGCGGGCGGGGTGCGCTCCATGCCGGAACGCTGGGCAGTGATACCTGGCGGCCGGGGTGGATGCCCTCCATAGGGGGGACATCCATGGCAGCTGACTGGCGGGCGGGGGTGTTGCCTGCTGGTGGATGTCTCTCCTTGCTGCAGTGGGATCCTCCAGGTGTTCCAGCTCCTGAGCCTGTCCGGGTTCACTATGTCCTGCGATCCGGTGTCCACTGCAAGACTCATCTCACCAGCTCCAAGCCTAACTTCAGGCTTCTGATGTTATGGTCCCGATGTTCCGCCATCGTTCCTGATTCCAATGTTATGGTTCCGATGTTCCGCCATCGTTCCTGATTCCAATGTTATGGTTCCGATGTTCCGCCATCGTTCCTGATTCCGATGTTATGGTTCTGATGTTCCGCCATCGTTCCTGATTACGATGTTATGGTTCCGATGTTCCGCCATCGTTCCTGATTCCGATGTTATGATTCTGATGTTCCGCCATCGTTCCTGATTCCGATGTTATGGTTCCGATGTCCCGCCATCGTTCCTGATTCCGATGTTATGGTTCCGATGTTCCGCCATCGTTCCTGATTCTGATGTTATGGTTCAGATGTTCCGCCATCGTTCCTGATTCCGATGTTCCGCCATCGTTCCTGATTCCAATGTTATGGTTCCGATGTCCCGCCATCGTTCCTGATTCCGATGTTCCATCATCATCCGATGTTCCATCTCCACTCCTGAGTATTCGATACATTCCGGCATTCGATGTTCCAGCCATCGATTCACAGTTCACGCTCATTCAAGTACAGTAAAGTATTGCTTCCTTCATATTGACTTTGTTACTTATAGACTTCATCAGTGCTTTGCACTGCACCATATTTCATCTGTCCTGTGTCATTCCATATTGCATACTTTACTGCCCGTTATATACAGCCTTCCTGTCTTGCAATAAACCTGGTTGTATTTTATCATTGACTCATCTCTGCCTCTGGGTGCACTGTCGCGCAGGTGAATGCGCAGGGGTCTCCTGCAGCCTCCCCGATCTCTGTATCGGTCCAGGTCCCCACCAGAGGTCTTAGTCTCTGCGACTCGGACCCTCTGGTGTGACATGGCTGGGTGGGCGGTTAGATAGATAGGTGAGTCGGTGGGTGAAGCGCAATACCTGGAAAAGATAGGTGGGTGATCCCTCACTCCTTGTGTAATAGTGCGACATGGCCAGCAGGGAGTTGTAATCCTTGGTGCCCACATATTTTTTTCACTTAGCGCAACACTGATAGATAAATAGATAGATGGGTGGGTTTGTAGACAGGTGGTAAATCATTCGATGGACAAATAGGTGGGTGGGTACACAGATGTTAAATCAAAAGATAGATGGATGGATGGGTGGGTAGATAGATGGTAAATGTTTAGAGAGTTAGAGGGGTAGGTAGATAGATGGTAAATCATTAGATAGATATGTGGGTAGGTAGATAGATGGCAAAACCCAGCACAATACATGTAGATAGATATTTATATAGACAGTTAAATAGATACATAGGTAGATAATGGATCAATAACTGACCGATAATGGAGACCTAATGAATAGTTGGCAAATCCTTATTTTAATAGCCAAATCATAGCTCCATTATTTACCCGCCCCCAGTGATAATGATGGGCTCCACGCGCCGGTCCGGTACTCGCCAGGGCTCTGTGCTCGATGCAGCGCTTCAACCGCGTCATAGTGTGGCGCGCTCGTACGCGTCATCAATGCGCGTCCACAGGGTCCGATGCCGGCAACTGAGGGCACTGTGGGCAAAATGACAAGTTATGATGAGTGTGGATGAAAGTGAGACAAATCTGGAACATTACATAATGTGTGGCAGCGGCATCCTGTATAGATCACTCAGGTTGTGAAATACATGCTAAAAAAAGTGAAAAAACAAAATATACGTGCATGGTGTCATAACTAAACTGGAAAACCTGTGCGTGAACTAGTGATGGCGCCATCTAGTGGCCAAACAAGATATATACATAATACATGGGAAAGAACAATAAAAAAACAATAAAAAAATAATAAATTACTTGCATCATTCATTTTTAATGTTTTTTTTTTATTGTTCTTTCCCATGTCTTATGTATATATCTTGTTTGGCCACTAGATGGCGCCATCTTCTATTTCCTTCCTTACATCCCTATACTGATTCCGGACACATTCAGTGGCCCCGTGCTTCTCTCTATTGGCTGTTCCAGAAGATCATGTTCCACTACACAGATTATTTCCACCCCCTGGTCGGAGCTCTGGACAGGGGTAAAAGTCACTTGAACCTTATGTGAATAGATCTGGTCATCCCGTTTGTATGATCTGCAATGTGACTTCTCGTATCTGTCATTAGGCAGCTCCGTCAGGCTTCCGGCCTCCTTTCTGAACCATTTGGCGTAAAAATCTGGGAAATATCCAGAAATGTAACAGGTCAGAGTCGCTTGTTTGTTATCCTCCAGCCTTGGGGTAATTATGTCTGAGACCTGTGGGGGGCAGCTCTCTCCTGGGGAGCGGAAGAAAAACAAAGAGCAATAGTTATCGGAAGCTGATGGTCACTCACAGGCTTAAATCTGCACCGTACTCATACCAACCAATAAGGCTTTTGCTTTGATTATCAAACACTAGGCAGATGGAAGCTAGCAGCCGATTGGTTGGTATGTTTATAATGCATATTTATGAATAAACCTTATAGCAATATAGATACATAAGAGGGTATTTATCAAAGCTCGGATAGGAATAAAACCATGAGAGATAAAGTACCAATCGATCAGCTTGTAACTGTTATTTTTCAAACACAGGTTGTAAAATGTAAGGTAGAAGCTGATTGGCTAGAATTTTCTCTCTTACAATTTTATCACTCTCTGAGGTTTTATATACAGTATACCCCCAAAAGCTACAGAACAGGGGATCACAGGGGAACGTGGGGATGTTGGAGTGGAGGGAGGTCATTTCTAGAGAATGTACTTACGTATATTTAGCGGTCCCGTGCTCCTCTCCAGGGGGTGCTCCAGGCTGGGGTGGTCCACTCGGCAGATGTATTCTGCTCCTTGGTCTTCCCTCACCGTTGGGGTAAAACACAAAATGGCCGCGCATCTATAGCCACGCGTTCCGCTCTTCTTCTGATGGTGTAAGACCTCGGACGTGCAGCCATTGGAGACCGGTACTACAGAATCATTCCCTTGTCCTTTCCTCAACCAGGTCACCGTTACAGCATTTGGGAAGTATCCTCTCATGTGACAATGCAGTTTGGTCTTTTGTTTATCAACCATTAGGTGTGAGATAATTTCGTCTACTTCTGGCCGCCAGGGAAGATCTACAAATACAAATAATTATTAGATGTAAATATTAGACCAACACGAGTTTTAATTTAGCTAAATCATCCAGCATCAACACCTATAACTGCTGTAACCTATAGCAACCCACAACCAGTGCCAGATTAAGCCTTCGGGGGGCCCGGGGCACTTTAGACAGGGGGGCCCCCTTGTACTTGTCATTACTGGCCGCAAACTGCATGAGAAAAACACATGCCAACCACAAGGGGCCCCTAGCTAGAGGGGGGCTCAGGGGTACTGACATCTTTTTCCCCTGCTTTAATCCAGCCCTGCCCACAACTACCCCTACTATCCAGAACCCTACTAAATATAAGCAATCATTGCCATATATCATTGGGGCCACTGCCATCTAGTGAGTCTCAGGGTCTTGTCCAAACTCCAAATTGATGTGGACACCAGACGACATTAGAGTTCTGTGAATCCCAGCATGTTACCATGGCACGATACAAGGTTTTACAGCGCCCTTGGCAAAGCTTCAGCTCCCACCCCCTACCCAACAATATCTACTTTCCAGTACCTCAGCTGAACATGTGAAGGTGGTGCCTTCAACACCATTTAACTTAAGTTCCGTTTGAGTTGAGTTCAACCAGGATACTTCTCTAAGTCATCCATCCTGTTGTGCTAGTCTGACTCAGTGGTGCCACCCAGATTCAGGAGCCGTACCTGATGGCATCCTTCCATTGGGATGCCTATTGTATATTAGTATTGCGTTATGGGTAGTGCTATATTCTATAAGTGTATTGAGTTTCCAGGAATTCTTACCTCTTGCAGTCAGTTCTTTGGTCTCAGGTCCATCCATAGACGCATGGTGCCAAGTCACATAGAGCTTAAATTGGGGATCGGCCAAGCTGCACCCCAGAATGCCACATTCGCTGGTAACGTCCCACAAAAAGCCATCATCATGCCCCGTGAAGGTTTCCGTGTGTAGTATGCCCTGCTGCACTCCTCTCCTGGGTTCTATCTCGTCCCGGTGCCACCTGATGCTGATCTCTTTGGGATTAAACATCATGAGACGCAGAGAGAAGTGCACCACCCCACGCTCATCATCCAGTATCATCTGTATGGGCTCCTCCTGAGGTTTCGCTGGGTGGTAACAACAAGATGAAGAACGTAAAGAGTCGGCCATGGGTGAGGCATTTACATTGTTCTGACAAAACCACAATATATGTATCTAAAAATGTTACTGCGCTAATTGAAAGTATCTTTTTGAGATATTGGATGGGTCTATGACAGTTTGTCCTCAATCCAGAAGCTACTACATGTCAGCCACTGTTACATCCAGGTTACACTGGGGCAGATGTATTAGGCCTTAACAAGAGATAAATGCAAGGGTGATAAGGAAAGATAAACGTCCAGCCAATCAGCTCCTTACTGACTTTTCACAAATACAGGCTGTAACATGGCAGTTAGCAGGTGATTGGCTGGACGTTTATCTCTCCTTATCACCTTTGGATTTATCTCTTGTTAAAGTTTAATACATCTGCCCCACTGTGTCTACCAGAGGTGAAGCCCACACCGCATTCTATGCCTTTGGCGAGTATTACACTCACCGGGTGTTGGCATGCCCAGGAGAGGGAGGGGGCGGAGAGCGACCTGGAGCAGGGGAACGCCCAATGTTTTATGGGGGTCCCCATAAAAAATGCTGGCCGTTCCCCTAGGAATTTGTATTTAAATCACCAGCGACCCCTCTTCTAGACTCGATAATTGTGCAGGGGAAAAGCTTCAACCACTGTCTCGCTCTCTTTTAACATGCTGACCCCAGAATGCAGACGGTATATTTTTGCATTATTTTCAGGGTTAGGGTTATGCATAGGATAAAATCTGCAAAAAAAGGAATGTCGACATTAGAGTGTCAACATTGTAAACCATGTCAACATTTTTGAAAGTCTACAGGTTGCTTGTTGACCTACTGTAATGTCCATGCTGACATCTATCAACATTCTGGTGTTGACATTCTGAATGTCGACTTCGCTACGACTGTACACTGCCAGTGTAGCCTCCACTTGAAAATCCATGGAACCCTGGCACCGCACATTGGCACAGCATGAGGAACGGATAAGAATACCCTGATAACATATTAAAGCAACATGTACCCCCTATCCGGTGGCTTCCTGATCTAACCTCGTTATCAGATTTAGGTTAAGCCACATCTTTCCCAGTGGTCTGACACTCACCCATCATGCTGAACCCTCCGGTGCTTTTCCTAATCGCATTCTCCAGAGAGGGGTGTTGGACTTGGCACATGTATTCTGCCCCCTGGTGGTCTCTCAGGGTGGGGGTGAGCAGCAGTTGTGCTATGCAGCTATAAGTGTTATCTGGATTCTTATGTGATTTTATCCTTGGGATGGAAACATCGTCAGACTCTTGGCATAACTCCTGTTTCTGCTCTTTCCTCCTCCTCAGCCACCGCACGGCGACAGCGTCCGGGAAATACCCCGAGATTCTGCACTCTAGGGTGACTGGGGTGTTGTGGTATAAACGGGGTGTCTGTATGTCCTCCACAACCGGCATCCACAGGAAATCTGCAGAAGTGAAGGCATCACATGACACACAGGCCTGGCGTCCCATAGGTGGAACACATGACACACAGGCCCGGCGTCCCATAGGTGGAACACATGACACACAGGCCTGACGTCCCATAGGTGGAACACATGACACACAGGGCTGGCGTCCCATAGGTGGAACACATGACACACAGGCCTTGCCTCCCATAGGTGGAACACATGACACACAGGCCTGGCGTCCCATAGGTGGAACACAGGCCTGGCCTCCCATAGGTGGAACACATGACACACAGGCCTGGCGTCCCATAGGTGGAACACATGACACACAGGCCCGGCGTCCCATAGGTGGATTATAACATTCACATCTTGTACAGCAGAACCTATATCTATATAATAATATGGGCAGGAGAGCGGTACAATGTAGTTACACATATGAATGCGTCTCGCTGTGGACCTAGCATCCCACTAGTGATTATTACTGGCATATACTGCAGAATAGAAGACTCGGGTGGTGGATGCATCTCTGCCTGTACTGTGGTTCCGTGATTGTCGTGTAACTACTACTAAGTGATGTAATTAGTCATTATATAACAGAATATGCCGCTAGAACCCGGTTAGCTTCCCTGCATGCTGCGCCCAGTGTCCTATGAGCATAGAACGTTCCTGGTAGAGGAGGGTGAGGCAATATAGTGGGGGTTAGGGCTAGGTTGTGGGTGGGGGTAGGGTTAAGCCCCATTGTGTACAATATTGCCTAGTGTGTAGGCTACATATCATTAACTCTATCTGCACATGTTACATCTGCCCCACCTGCAGCACAGCAGGTTTTGTCCATATGCAAATATTGCAGGCTTGCTAACAGTCCTGAATTAGCCCCAATGTCCCAGACAGTCTCACTGTAGGGGCTCCATGTGCACTGTCTGTAACCGTCTCCTCTCTCACACCCGGGTCTCGGAGAGTCAGCTCCTGTGCGCCATGGCTGTCTGTGTACTGATGGTCCCAGCTTACACACACTCTCCAGTCTGGATTTCTCAGGAGCGTCTCTGGAATTCGGACCTCGCTACAGACTGTGTATTTGTTATCTGCCTGTTCTGTGTAGCGATTCCTACAAGTAACCTCTTCTTGTGCATCACCGACTCCACACGTCCAGTCAGTCTGTATGTATCGGGGATAAAATCTCTCCAGAGTCAGGGAATACTTTATCTCTCCATTGTCGCACAGACTCGGGATAACTGCTCCCGCTGGAAAACAACCACAGATAATTGTATTACCTCCTCCAAATCCAGTATTTGCTTTATATAATAGAGTTTAATGGGCTATAGACTCATATTCTACAATGTTACTTCTATGGAATCATATCACTTTATTTCTGCAAATGACTGTGTAGTTATCAGTAACATTATCAATAATATTACTGCTGGGGACATTATGTAGGGACAGACTGGTGCACAGGGTCGACCAAAGGACCGTATCCTGTATACGGAGCGCAAAGAAACCTGTACTAGGAAAAAGTTGTGGTTGCTACATTGTAGCACCTTCTGTACAGACTCAGAGACTCAGTCGCACACAGATATACCAGAGTCTCCTGGTGCATTGCAAATAAAAGATGCATTTTCATCAAAAACAGACGCAAGAATGGTGCCCAGTGCCAGCAGAGTCTCACAGGACTTGGCACGGTGGGAGGGCTGTTTGGTGCGACTGCAGCAGTGATGTACGAGGACACATCCGGGAAATGGTAGTCACCGGACCACTTAGCATAGTGTGTAACCTTGACAATTTTAACACCCAAGGAAACACCAAGAAACCTTTATAGACACAGCAAAAGAAAATGTTGTTTTTGCACTGAACTCCTAAAATTCATGTCCCCGCCCCCAATTCCCACCAATACTACTTGCTCTCTTCCTGTCAGCTTCGTTCTCACCTGAAGGAGTCGCTCGGTCACCTGATCCCTCTGACAGAGTCAGTCTTTCAAATCCATCAACTGGAAATAGAAAGTAAGAGATTATCACATAAGAGGCAGTAAAAAAAAATGGTGAGAAACTAAATAAAAACTACCATTATTCTTTTTACATATACTAATGTATCATTGTACTTGCTTGTAACATGCAGTGAATGTATGCGGTATACCAGTTCTTTATAGAAAGCAAATAAGAATGAATAAAGATTCCAATGCATTATGAACATGGATAAAGAATGTACAGTAACTAAACAAAAAAACATACAACAGCAAACAAAATACAAGGATAGTTCATTAGTTTAACAGAATCCACATGGTCAGGCTACTACAGCAGTCCCCACTGGTCATTTTGTGTCCTTTAAATATATCCATCCAGATCATATTTACATTATTCAAGGAACATTTTAAATACATTTAGAGATATTACTATATAATGTTCAGAAGTAGGCACAGTAATGGGTACAAGGTTTGCCCCTAGTTACACTAACTTTTCAAAGATTATTGGGATTCAGTATGAAATGGACATGCTTACGGGGAAAAACTAGTATATTGGTGTAGGTATATAGATGATACTTTATAATCTTTGTATGGAAATTAAATAAACAAGATAATGAGAATGTCTGTGCCCAACTCCGCAACAACAATTGTAATATACATTTTTTTACTTTAAAGATAGACTAACAATGTGCAATTTATTGCCATTTGGAAGTTATTCGGGGAAGAAATAATTTGCACCATTAATGTTTTAAAGCTATGAATCCCCCATGCGATGCGATTGCACCCGATTTTGCACTGAAATGCATCAAAATGCATTGAAATGTGTAGTAAACATGTGAAATGCCCCCAAATGCCATTTTTCATAGTGTACCACCCCCACTATCAACGTCAACCCGAAGCGTGGCGAGCGGCAGCGGTACGCGTCCTACGACCTTCTCATACCCCCACTATCCACGTCGGCGTGGAGTTGAGAATAGAAAGCATGGCGAGCGCAGCGAGCCACCGAGCCCGAAGCGTGGCAAGCGCAGCGGGCCCCGCGAGGGGACGCGGATACCTTCACAGCTATACGCGTCCCCTGGCGGGCTTCACAGGTATCCACGTCCCCACGCGGGGCTCGCTGCGCTCGCCACGCTTCGGGCTCGGTGGCTCGCTGCGCTCGCCACACTTTCTATTCTGAACTCCACGCTGACGTGGATAGTGGGGGTATGAAAAGGTCATAGGACGCGTACCCCCGCCCCTCGCGGGCTCGCTGCGCTCGCCACGCTTCGGGTTGGCGTTGATATTGGGGGTGGTACACAGTGAAAAATGACAGTTGGGGGCCAATTAACATGTTTCATACTAATTTTGATGCATTTAAGATAAAAAACGTATGCCATCGCATCGCATCGTATGCCATCGTATGGCATCCGATGCGATCGCATACGATTTTTGACCAAAAATGCTCAAAAATCGGTAAAAATCGCATTGCATTGTATACCATCGTATGCCACTACATATGGCATACGATGCCATACGATGGGAGCCGTGATACTCCACAAGTACCAAAGGGTTATGCACTAGGAGAAGGTTTAGGCACTAAAGAAGGGTTAGGATTAGGCACTAGAAGAAGGGTTATGGTTAGGCACTAGGAGAAGGGTTAGGATTAGGCACTAGGAGAAGGGTTAGGGTTAGGCACTAGGAGAAGGGTTAGGCACTAGGGAAAGGGTTAGGATTAGGCAGTAGTGGGGAGGGTTATGGTTAGGCAGTAGGGTTAGAGAAGGGTTGGGATTAGGTACTAGGGGAAGGGTTAGGGTTAGGCACTAGGGGAAGGGTTAGGGTTAGGCAATAGGAGAAGGGTTATGGTTAGGCAGTAGGGTTAGAGAAGGGTTAGGATTAGGCACTAGGAGAAGGGTTAAGGCCACCATACATTAGGCCGAATTGTCCTAGGGACAAGTCGGACCCAATTTACCTGCGAGCCGCCCGGCAGCTCCCCGGGAGGCTCACATACAATTTGGCACTTGATGTGCCATTTTTTACATGGGATAAATCGCATGCGATTTATCCCATGTAAAAAAAAAACCCCGGGGAGCTGCAGGGCGGTGAGGAGTAGTGGGGGCGGGCAGCGGCGGCGGTGGTGGGGGCGGGCAGTGGCGGCCAGCGGTGGTGGGGGCGGGCGGCGGGTGCGGTGAGCGCTGCTGACCTGGCCGGGCAGTGTACTTACACATAGCAGCAGCGGAGACGGGACGCGTAGTGGCGGCTATTAGATTTTTAAAATATTTGTCAAATGACCGGCCGCTCTCTGATTGGCCGGAGAGCTCTCAGCCAATCAGAGAGCGGCCGGTCATTTGACAAGTATTTTAAAAATATAATAGCCGCCACTGCGCTGCCCGTCCCCGCTGCTGCTATGTATGAATGGGCAGCCTGTGATTGGCTGAGCGCTCTCTCAGCCAATTGCTGACTGGCTGAGAGAGCGCTCAGCCAATCACAGGCCGCCCATTCATTGTATGGGCTTTTTTTTTAAATTCCGTACTGACAGCTCCCGCCGGCTCCCCCTGCCCGGCTCTATGCCGCCTGTGTCCCCTGCAGCGCCCCCAGCCCCCCCTGCTCCCTCTACCGCCGCGCCGCCCAACTAGGTCCTAAGTCGGGTGGTCGGACGTGCAGCAGGTCCGACCACCCGACGCAGATCCGATGCGCACGGGACCGCGCATCGGATCTGAGGGGACATCAAAACTAGCCGATTTTGGTCCGATTTCGGCCAGATCCGACTGATCTGGCTGAAATCTGACCAAAATCGGCTAGTGTATGGGGGCCTTTAGGGTTAGGCACTAGGATAAGGGTTAGGCACTAGGGGAAGGGTTAGGATTAGGCAGTAGTGGGCAGGGTTAGGGATAGGCTGCTGGAGGGGAAGTTATTGTTAGCTACTAGGAGAAGGGTTAGAGTGAGGCACTAGGAGAAGGGTTAGGCACTAGGAGAAGGGTTAGAGTTAGGCACTAGGAGAAGGGTTAGAGTGAGGCACTAGGAGAAGGGTTAGAGTTAGGCACTAGGAGAAGGGTTAGGGTTAGGCACTAGGAGAAGGGTTAGGATTAGGCACTAGGAGAAGGGTTAGGCACTAGGAGAAGGGTTAGGATTAGGCACTAGGAGAAGGGTTAGGCACTAGGAGAAGGGTTAGGCACTAGGAGAAGGGTTAGGATTAGGCACTAGGAGAAGGGTTAGGCACTAGGAGAAGGGTTATGGTTAGGCAATAGGAGAAGGGTTAGGGTTAGGCAGTAGGGTTAGAGAAGGGTTAGGATTAGGCACTAGGAGAAGGGTTAGGCACTAGGATAAGAGTTAGGCACTAGGGGAAGGGTTAGGATTAGGCACTAGGATAAGGGTTAGGCACTAGGGGAAGGGTTAGGATTAGGCAGTAGTGGGGAGGGTTAGGGATAGGCTGCTGGAGGGGAAGTTATTGTTAGCTACTAGGAGAAGGGTTAGAGTGAGGCACTAGGAGAAGGGTTAGAGTGAGGCACTAGGAGAAGGGTTAGAGTGAGGCACTAGGAGAAGGGTTAGGCACTAGGAGAAGGGTTAGGGTTAGGCACTAGGAGAAGGGTTAGGATTAGGCACTAGGAGAAGGGTTAGGATTAGGCACTAGGAGAAGGGTTAGGGTTAGGCACTAGGAGAAGGGTTAGGGTTAGGCACTAGGAGAAGAGTTTGGCACTAGGGGAAGGGTTAGGGTTAGGCAATAGGAGAAGGGTTAGGGTTAGGCAGTAGGGTTAGAGAATGGTTAGGATTAGGTACTAGAAGAAGGGTTAGGCACTAGGAGAAGGGTTATGGTTAGGCAATAGGAGAAGGGTTAGGGTTAGGCAGTAGGGTTAGAGAAGGGTTAGGATTAGGCACTAGGAGAAGGGTTAGGCAGTATGGGAAGGGTTAGGCACTAGGGGAAGGGTTAGGATTAGGCAGTAGTGGGGAGGGTTAGGGATAGGCTGCTGGAGGGGAAGTTATTGTTAGCTACTAGGGAACGGTTAGAGTTAGACTGCACTAGGAGAAGGGTTAGGATTAGGCAGTAGAGGAAGAGTTTGGGTTAGGCAATAAGCACTAAGGATAGAGGTTAGCCATAATTAGCACCAGACGTCTCCCTGAGGTCACCAATGGGCACATTAGCCACTACTGGAGCTACGGGACCACTAGGGACAATTCAAATTCACATTATAATTATTCCAGCATAATGAATGTGGTCAATGTCAACATGCCAAGCCTGAGGACTTTACAACCATGACGACATTTTCATTTCACATTCTTAAGGCAAAACAGAGCACATGCACACACTGGTGCATCTATGTGCATATGTGCAATAACAGCCAATCACATATCTCTCCTGGTGCAAGTGTAGAAATACGCCCCAGTGCAGGGATGGGTTCCCCTGCACCGGAGCAGTGCCACCGCTGAGTGATGCCGCCCCCTGCAACCGGGGCCAGTGCACTTGTGCGGTCACTGGCCCTGCTGATGGTCGCCTGCCTCCTTACCTGGGGTGGCCCAGCGCCATCCTATGGAGTTGGAGGCAGGGCCCCGGGCACGGCGGTTGACAGAGGGCGTGGAGATCGCGGTGCATACCCACCGCTGCTCCACGCGGACAATGGCGGCGGGCCTGCATCCTCTGTGATGCAGGCCCCGCCAATCGCGGCGCGGAGATTTGTATTTGGCGCCAAAGGTGAGCCAATCATGGGTGGCGGTGGCGAGCCAATCCCGGCTCGCCACGTCATAGCCCCGCCCCCTGGCTCTGGTCTGAACTAACCAGCGCCGGGAGCGGGAAGGGAGTTCGGCGGCCAGGACTAGAGCAGCAGGAGCTGCCGCCGGAGAGGAGAAGACGGTGAAAGCCCCGGAAGGCAGCAGGCGTTTGCGGAGGACTGCTATGCGTTGCCACCCGCCGGGCAAAGGGCAGAGCAGCGGACGCTGGAAGCCCGGGCGCAGCGGGGTGCAATGCAAAAGAGCTTGCCCCGGTGAAGACTGCAGGAAGCCCGGAGGTGGTGGGAGACATCCCACCTCCGGTGAAGAAGGCCCAGCACGTGTAGCTGGACCAGGCTTGGTCCAGCAGCCACCCTGGGATGGTAAGTCCAAATGTGGCCCCACTAGACCACCAGGTGTTTGGGCAGTAGGCCCAATTCAGGCACAAGGCCTGTGGCGCTGGTAGTCGAGCAGTAGTACCGGGGGCAGTAAGGGATGTTATAATCGGGCATTAGGCCCATGGGGTGTTGGGCACTAGGCACATTGGATGCTTGGGCATTAGGCCCATTGGTGGTTTGGGCATTAGGCCCTAAAGTTTGTGGTGGTGGGCAGGAGGCCCATTGGAGGGTTTATTGCATTAGGCCGTGGGTAGTGTTTGTTTGGGGCCCTCTTGGCTCCCATTCAGGTTAGGTGAGGCCTTCAGGGCCATTGGTGTATTAGGCACAGACCCTCCTAGGTCTGGGGACTATCAGTAATAGGTCTGCGGCAACGGGCCATGGCCTTAGGTATCGTCACAGGGCTATTGTGGCACGGCTGGGAGGTAAGCCCTCACTAGTGTGCTGGTGCAGTGTTGTCTTTTTGCATTGTACTGTTTTATTTGGCGCTGTGTACTGTATGCTGTACTTGGGTTCATGCAATTGTGGCCCTGTGCAGATTGTGTTCTTTCCAGGTTAGGCACCAGGTTGCGCGATGCTAGGCCCTGGCATCGGAGGATCCGGGGCTAGGTCGCAGGTTGCGCGGGCGTTAGGCACCAGGTTGCGCAATGCTAGGCCGTGGCATCGGAAGATCCGGCACTAGGTCGCAGGTTGCGCGGACGTTAGGCGCCAGTTTGCGCGACGCTAGGCTGTGGCATTAAAGGATCCAGCGCTATGTCGCAGGTTATGTAAGAAGGCTTCAGGCTGCAGGTTTCACGGGCATTAAGCCACAGGCGCGTTGGCGTATTGCCCTGCCCTAGGGAGCAGGAGGTTACGTGTGTTCACTTTCAGGTGCCGGTGCCAGCATCCTAAGCGAGTCAGTAGGTGGCTGGTGAGTAGAACCTGTGTTGTATCTGTTGTTGTGTTGTTCGTGCTCCTTCCCCTCCCCGGAGCGTTTCCCCACCAGAGTTACACCCACTGTGTCCCACAAGTGGGTGTAACCACTCTGAGGCCAGTAGTGCCTGTGATGATCATCTCCTCCCCCATTTCCCATACAGGTGGCGTCGCATCGGAAGTCAGTGGAGCAAGAGGGAAGTACCGGGACCATCATCGGCCCGAAGGTGAGAGACAGAGGGCAGCGAGGTGAGTATGCACAGCGAGCATTGGCGCAGGCCACACCCCCGTGCCTCTTGCACAAGCACAACACATAATAATGTTCATTTATCTTATTATAAGCAAATCCCTTCCCCCATCAGTGGGAGATTTATCCAACCTTCTAATTAAAGTTGGGGGTGTTACATTGGATACCAATCAATGGGAAAACATCTCTCACCTTTTTTCAAGTCTCTCTCCAGCACCTTTGCCACGTTCTTCTCACTGATGCTATCCAGGACAGTGAGGGTCACCTCAATCCCATAGACATCCTTGTAGTATTCCCTGATGAGATTGGCCACCCCATCGCAGTCTTTGTCCTCTACTTTGATTCTAGTGATCTTCTTATAACGCTCATCAACCTCCAAGTCCAGTAACTTCTCTGTGAACTTTTTCAGCCCGTTCTTCCCCAAATTCTCCAGAGCGTTCACCAGGACGTCTCTCACTGTCATCCCCATGGCTTCCTGTAGGGTGACTGTCACAGATTATCCGTCACACGCCCCATTCTCCCTGCAGCATGCAGTACGGTCACAACTGCCCAGTGACTACGGTGACACAAGTTTGGGCTGACGGGATAACGCTCAGGTTGTGATCATAGTATCCCGGTTATCACCGTACAAGGGCACATCGGCTGCACCGGAGACAGGAAGAGGTTAATAAGTTACCGGAGTGTGGACACAGGAGCACACAGAGAACACCACCGCCCATCCCGCAGAGCAGTGCACACCTGTGTCCTTCCCTGTATCTCACTGTGGAGATTCTTATCAGGACAAGAATGTACTTTAACCGGTATGTAACTGAAACCAAAACATTCCACTCTCCCAGCAGTCACGGTGTGTCTCAGCCAGTGTTAACGTGGAGAGAGATACCAACCAATCAGCTACTAACGATCATTTTTCAAATGTAGCCAGTATCATTGGGTTGACCACTGAAGGTCAGCCGTGCCACTGTGGGCAGCTGCCCGCGCCCCTCCAGAGGCTGGGACAGCTGTACCCATTGCACCGCCCTGTCGGCGGCCCTGGATGGAAGGTTGACACAAGCATTAGGTCGACAATGGCTTGGTCAATAGTCAAAAGGTCGACATGATTTTTTAAACTTTTTTATCCCAAATGTCGACATAGTCGACATGTACACCATCAAAGTGTACCCAGTCCCCTCGCATAGAATGCTGGGCTGTCTGTTATCGGGACTCCTGTACGCAGAGGGGGTGTGGCCTCTGTAAAATGTTGGTGCATCTTTGTTTTAATGCTGCAGTCGTGATCCAAGCCCCTGTTTTTTTGTCATTTTGTGGGAATTGGCCTGCGTTTGGTGAGATCCTGGTTATGCCCCCAGCCCCTCCTGAATAGGAATCTATTCACTGCTGCTCAGTGAGTGACAGGGGTCCCCCCCCAACTTGTGGGATACTGCCAGCTGTGGGTGTGGCAGCACAGGGCCATCATTCCCATTGGGCTGGGTGAGCTACTGCCTGGGGTCTCCACAAGCATTGGTACCCCAGTGCAGCCTAAGGCAGGGCAGATCAAAACTAAAACATTGCTTATGGCAATACCATTAGCGCTTCCTCCTCCCCCTGTCCTTAGAAAGATAAGTGAAGGGAAGAATAAACTGCATGATGGAGGCAGAGTGAATAAGGGGAACATATGAAAGGAAGCAAAAGCTGCATGATGGAGGCACAGAGTGAATAAGGGGAACATATGAAGGGAAGAATAAGCTGCAGGATGGAGGCACAGAGTGAATAAGGGGAACATACAGTATGAAAGGAAGCAAAAGCTGCATGATGGAGGCACAGAGTGAATAAGGGGAACATATGAAGGGAAGAATAAGCTGCAGGATGGAGGCACAGAGTGAATAAGGGGAACATACAGTATGAAAGGAAGCAAAAGCTGCATGATGGAGGCACAGAGTGAATAAGGGGAACATATGAAAGGAAGCAAAAGCTGCATGATGGAGGCACAGAGTGAATAAGGGGAATATATGAAAGGAAGCAAAAGCTGCATGATGGAGGCACACAGTGAATAAGGGGAAAATGAAGGGAAGAATAAACTGCATGATGGAGGCACAGATTGAATAAGGGGAACATATGAAAGGAAGCAAAAGCTGCATGATGGAGGCACAGAGTGAATAAGGGGAACATATGAAAGGAAGCAAAAGCTGCATGATGGAGGCACAGAGTGAATAAGGGGAACATGAGGGCAGCAGCATCTGACCTGGCTTTCACTCACGCCTATGGAAAATGACATCCTGAAGACCACGGACTATTATGAAGCAATTCTCTGCAAAGAAATGTCACCAATATTTGTGTTGAACGGTGATGAATGACAACTAATAATAACCTAGTAATGTCACACTGTGCCATCTCTGTCTATCACTTACCATTTTCATGTTGAATTTCTTGTTTTTCAAATTCAAGTCTTGTGATATTGGCCTCTCATTTATGTGGATTCATTGCTGATTTTTTTTTTTAAATGTATAAACACAGATTTTGTTGCAGGTACCTATAAATAGAAGCTCGATTGTTCTGATTATTGAAGCGTGTGTGTGGTTGTGTAAGTATGGGCCCTACTGCACTGCTTTGCCCAGGGGCCCATAATCCTGTTAAGATGGCTCAGGGGCAGCAGAACAACAGGACTGTCCTGTGACAATCAGGACAGTTGGGAGCATGGCAGTTTAGAGCTGATGTTTGATACTTTGGGTGAAATGTAATAGGATGAGAGATTCAGAAAGTGAGAGATTTAGAAAGCGGCGGTTTTTTCAAAGCGGCAATCTTTTACACTGCAAAATCACACTGGTTTTGCAGTGTAAAGGATTGCTGCTTTAAAAAAAAAACTGGACATTTATTTTCACTTTTTGCATCTCTCATCCTATTAAATTTCCCCCTTTACCTCATTGTCTACTTTATTGCTCTCCAGGGCTCAGTACATGTCACCCTCAGTGTGTTGGGGCCTGTGGCTTCACCACTTACCTTGCACAATTAAGACTCAGTATTCATTCCGGAGCACTGACAATCTCAATACACCAGCACTGCGCCCTGTATACAAACCTCCCCAGCGTGTCAGCTGTTTGAAGACTGAGTTCTTATTGGGTGAGGGTGGAGTGAGTACAGCTGGGAGGCAAAGAAGTCATCTTTCGCCGGGCTCCTGCTCCCAAGGGGGCACCTCTCCTCCAAGTTTGAACCAGTTAATTAAAAGCCATCGATATTGCTTCTATGGTCAAACCCCGTCTCTTAGCAGGACCATAGATGTCACACACTCTTTATTCTAAACATAGTTTTTGCAAGGGCCAAACCCTGTATTGTACAAACCCTGTACTAACAATTATACATAGTGCAGGAGCAAATAGCTCCATCAGGTGTCTGACTCCAGTGTGACAGGTCACAGGTTCTTATCCTGGATAATCTTATCCTGGATAATTGTGTACACTGTACACCTGAAGGTTGGGACTCCTTCAACTTAGAGTAGCACCCTGCCCACCTGATCTGAACAATTGTTACCAGTTTGGCCCCTGGTAGCCACAGACTGCAAACCATACTTACCGGCTGCCCTTTCCGGGAGAGGGCAGCCAGCTCGGGGGGGGCGGCGTTGTGGGGAGTGAAAAGGGGCGGACGGGGGCAGAGCCACATGGCTGGCTACTTGTTTATGGGCGTGGCCAGAGCACTTGTGTCGTTTTAGCCCCGCCATTTTAAAGGCATTGCACGTTGGTGGGCGGGGCTAAAACGGCGATTCGCGTCATTTGACCCCCGCCGGCACCCGTGACCCCGCCGATGGGGGGGGGGGTCGCGGGAGCCGGGCGGCTTTGCGGGAGGGTTGCCCTTCTTTCCAGGGGCCTGGGAGGGGGACCCGATTTCCGGGACCCTCCCGGCCATTCCGGGTAGGCAACCCTGCTGCAAACTGAAGGCACAATGAAGGTAAGACCTAGAAATTGAAACAATTTGCTAGTCTTAGGGATGGATTTGGGTTGGTGTGGCTGAGTTGCCTTCGGGGTGGCACACCCTAACATTTATTTAGCACTACTTATTTTTCACCAATATTATACTTTCTAGCACTTTCAACTTTATAACATTTTTTAACCCCCTAGCTTCTGCTTCCTTGTTACTGGTGGGTGCTGCAACATTGTTTCAGCAAAATAAGAAAACAGTAGCAGAATCAGGTTGGGTGCTGCAACATTGTTTCAGCAAAATAAGAAAACAGTAGCAGAATCAGGGTGGGTGCTGCAACATTGTTTCAGCAAAGAAAGAACACACAGTAGCAGAATCAGGTTGGGTGCTGCAACATTGTTTCAGCAAAGTAAGAACATACAGTAGCAGAATCAGGGTGGGTGCTGCAACATTGTTTCAGCAAAATAAGAACACACAGTAACAGAATCAGGTTGGGCGCTGCAACATTGTTTCACCAAAGTAAGAACATACAGTAGCAGAATCAGGGTGGGTGCTGCAACATTGTTTCAGCAAAGAAAGAACACACAGTAGCAGAATCCGGTTGTTTTAAATAACGAGGCAGATATGATGCAACAGTGCACAACGTTTATTAATCATTTCAAACTCATTTTATACATGTCAGTTACATTCTCCCGAGCACATGTGTTACATGCATGTGTTATTAGTAAAGTAAAATTGGTAGAAATGTGCAAATTATATCATTATATAATAGAGAATATGGATACAAGCATTATGTGGTTTTTGGTCAATTATCTTTACAAGAATTGAAATGTATTCATTTTATTCAACAAAGAAAAGGACTGAACAGATCGTATACAGGTGGGGTCTCCTGTATCCAAAACTCCAAAATACAGAAAATTCCCAAATATGGATATTTTTTTATTTCTTTTTAGCACAACAATGAGATATTGAAGCCTTTGATTTCTGATGGATGCACACAACTACTGTATTTACAATATTGTATAAATTACTTTCAGGCTCTAAGGCAGAGTTTTTCAACCACTAGTGTACTGTGCGTTGAGCTTTTCACAAGTGTGCCACACCAGTTTCCAACCACCACCACCAGTTTAAGTGTCATCACTGGTCTCTTCCTGCTCCTGTCCTGTGTACCCCCAGGGGTGTTACACACTGGCATAAGACCTCTCCTGTGCAAGCAGTTGTGTTCATCTGGGGATTTTTGTGGTTTCTTTTTTGTGTTCCTTGAGGATGATGCAATTGTTTGTTTTTGTTAATGCGAGGGACCAATATGGAAAAGGAAAAGGAAATTAACTCAGGAGAGGATGTAGATACACTACAAAGTGACTTAAATAAACTGGGAGGTGGGCGGAAAGGTGGAAAATGCAGTTTAACATTGAAAAATGTAAAAGTGATTCATTATAGGAACAAAAATGAACAAGTTACTTATAGGCTAAATGGAGGTATTATAGGGAATTCTGCTGTAGAGAAGGACTTGGGGGTCATCATAGATGAAAAATTGGGTAATAGTGCACACTGCTCAAGTGCAGCAGCAAAAGCTAACCGGACACTGGCATGCATTAAAAGGGGTATGGATACAAGGGATGCCAATGTGATCGTGCCTCTTTACAAGGCATTGGTGAGACCCCACTTGGAATATTGTGTTCAGTTCTGGGCACCGCACCTTAAAAAGGACATAAATGAATTGGAACAGGTACAGAGAAGGGCGGCTAAGCTAGTAACAGGTCTGGAATCACTAGAATACAAAGATAGGTTATACCAGGCTGAATATGTTTTCACTGGAGAAACGGAGGCTGAGAGGTGATATGATTAGTATGTTCACATACAGGATTCGGAATCATATGGAACTGGGAGGTGATTGGTCACTAACAGGCCTATACTAAGGACACGCGGGCATGTACTGAGGCTCGAGGAAAATAAATTCTGTACTGAATTAAGATGAGGATTCTTCACCATTAGAGCAGTAACAATCTGGAACTCATTGCCGGTGGGGTGATTACAGCAACTACTGTTAATGAATTCATATCAACAATGGATACATTTTTGGGCACTAAGGGAATCCTATAGATATGACTTACTCAAGGCAGTAGTTACAAGTTAGATAGGTTGAACTCAAAGGACTATCGTCTTTTTTTCAGCTTTAATTACTATGTTACTATGGCCCTTATTCTCAGTGGCAAACGCAGGATTTTCAGAAGGGGGTTTCCAGAGGGGCGGAGCAAAGCACGGAGATGGACACTTAGGTGACCCAGAAAAACAAGGTATAAGCAGCGCTTTCATACAATAATTGCAAGTGTATGCATCAATCTTAATTGTAAAAAATTTAATAAAACAATACACATAAAATACAGTAATAGTAAAATACAGTAGAATTATATGGACCATTGATTAGAATATAGTCACCACCAATGTTGGAAAGACCTGCACTGATCTTGACAGCAAATGTCCAATGTGAAATGGAGGGAGTCCGTCCAAACGTTCTTATGTCACCTGGGGATGCTTGGTTGTTGGCCCGTTGGCAGATGTTGGTATAGCCAATCCGGGAAACTTTATTTGTATAGGCAATCCACTTTACAGGAATAGTTGGTCGGTCTGCAACCTTTCTCGTCAGGATTGAGGACAGGAACAGGATCAGATGATTTAGCAGGAGATATTGATTTTGCAAAGGGTGGTGTAATTGTTCTTCTCAGATGGGTGGTCCAAACGCACCAACGCGTTTCGCTGTGCTAACCCACAGCTTTGTCAAGGTGTGTTCTACTGGTGGGAGTCCATGATATTTATACCTGACTTCCTGTATGGTAATTTGCATACATTAATTGATGCATACACTTAATCCTTAAAAATAATACAAATATGTTTGCTCAGAGATGTAGTGACATAATCAACTATATAGATTACACTTATGAATATCATTTATATATAAAAAAAAACGTATATTTATAGTATTAGAAATCTTAGACATCTATAGGAGTTCCGGGTCACTTAATGATGTCACTTCCTGGTGTGTAGTGAATTGTTTACCCCAATTGAATTACCGTTATCTCATTAGAGGCAATGGATGTTTACACAATAGTGCTCGTTTTAGAAATTGGGTTTGTTTAGCCGGCTTAGGTACGTGTCTGAATATGGCACAGATCGTTTGGTATATGTCAATATTGATCCCCGTATTGTCACTCCGAAATCGGAAGTGACGTTACGGGTATAGGAACCAATAGATGCTGGTTTAGTTCGTCTGGTTTCTAAGGGGACGCGTCACTAGCAATGACCGATACCCGGAAGTGACGTTCCGTCTCTCAGACGCTTCTTGTTTAGTTCGTCTGGTTTCTAAGGGGACGCGTCACTAGCATTGTCCGGTACCCGGAAGTGACGTTCCGTCTCTCAGGCGCTTTATGTTTAGTTCTGTTGTCATAGCGATATCGTTCCCTAAGCCGGCAATCGGTTCAGCTTTGCTGTTAGGTAAAATATGTTCTATCGCTGAACTTCAATATATTGGATGGTCAGCCTCATATTGGTTGTATTACAGCCGGAAGTGACATTACGGGTGGGGAGACTAACAGAGCTTTCACCATAATTGAATGGTTACTATGGTGACATAGCGCTTCTGTGTTCTAGTCGCAAAGATGACATTATGTAGTTCAAGAGAGTAGCATACAAATAATGCTCAAAAAGAGTATATAATTATTAACAGTACAGAGATATATCATTTTATATATAATAGAAACTATTTTAATTAATAATTTGGAAGAATTCACAAAGTATGATTTGAATGGAGTTCTTATACATTATATAAATCTACATATTATCATTTATATCAGCTAGGTCAATCCTCCTAGTACAGTGATTTCATAGAAACAAAAACTGTATGGTAATACTTATATATGTATATATATGACTGGATCCAAGGGTACATAGACAGATGTTATTTTGCTTGTAGAATATCCTTATATATGTACATTTATGTTTTATATTTTAAGATAGAGAGCAAAATTGTATAGATATCTTATTTATAAATTTCATATAAATGTTTGATTATTGTATTCTAGTAAGACCAAAAAATATATAATAATAATAATATATATAATAAAAAGTAAAAAATAAAAAATAATAATAATAATAATCTTAATAATAATAACCGACCACCCCCTTAAGCAGCAGCTAACCAAGAAAACCACCCATATATAAGCGCTCTATACATTAACCTAGGTTAATTATTTGTACTTAGGTGACCCAGTATATGCCGGGTCAGTTAAAGTATTATAGATAGACCAAATGTAAATAAATAATAATAATATACACACACACATATATAAATATATATATATATATATATATATATATATACATAACAGCAGTGTAGACCCCTGGGCATAGCAATGTATTGGGACCCCTACCGATCCTCCAGCTGTAGGGGTGGGGGAAGCTTTGATGTCCCACGGGTGGTAGGGGGTATTATATCAACCGCTCAGCATGTAGGGCCTGGATCAGTAATTTCCACTAATTACCCCTTTACTGCACAGATGGTGGGAGATGGGGTGGAAGAAGTGGGCATTTGGCTGAATGAAGGAGCCCTGATACATAACTTCCAGGGTGGTAGAGGATGTTTAATATGCAGTGGAGGGGGTGTATAGTGGAGTGAGCTTATTATTCATAATTTTCTGATGGGAGGACAGCTTGCTCCACTGCAGATATCTCCAGTTCCCAGAAATAGATTTCTTAGATTTTAATGGAATTTAAAACTAGAGAATCCCACCTACCAAATGGTATTGGGGACTAGGGGATCAGAGTTCAGGAGGCAGAGCAATCCACCAACGAGTATATAAAACTACATACTAGTTGTGTGGAGCTGGAGCAGTAACCAGCTGCTAGAAGGCTGATATCTCTGGTTCTGGGAAAAGAAGCTACTAGTGTCCATCAAAGGGGGAGAGTCCCAGCTTTTGGAATATATCCTCAGAAAAACTCTAAGTCAGACAGAACCTGAAATATCTGACTGGGAAGAGCAATTAACAGGCTTGGATGGGGGCCACTGTTTTGAAGTCAGATATCTCCGGTTTCCAAGGGCCGATTTTTAAAATTCTTGTACCCATAAAAAGAGGAGACCCTCAGCTTTCAGTCTAGCGCCCTTAGACTCCTAGGGTGATTTCTGGGTACTCAGAAATCCCCCTGCGTGCATTACTGATTCTAGTTCACTCTTAGAGGCAAATTCCTTCTTAGCTGGACAAAACCATGGGCTTATTCTAGTTCACTCTTTCTGACAAAATCCTTCTTAGATGGACAAAACCATGTGCACTGCAGGGGGGCAGATGTAACATGTGCAGAGAGAATTAGATTTGGGTGGGGTTTTACTTCAAAGGGAGATCTACCAGTTTGATTGTATTTTTCATTTAAGAGCCAATGGTTTTTTTTTTTCTGTGGGGGCCAATATATTTTTAACTGTGGGGATTTGATGGTGTGCCGCAGTAATTTTAAAATCTTCTTTGGTGTGCCGCGAGTTGAAAAACACTGGTGCAAGTTGTGGATAACCTCATTATGGTATGCGAATAGTACAAAACATTAAAAAGTCCAATATCCAAAATACATCCGGTCCCAGCATTTTGTATATGGGAGACTGTATTTCCTTCCTTATGTCCCCGTACTGATTCCGGACACATTCAGGGGCCCCGTGCCTCTCTCTATTGGCTGTTCCAGACAATCATGTTCCACTACACAGATTAATTCCACCCCCTGGTCGGAGCTCTGGACAGGGGTAAAAGTCACATAAACCTTATGTAAATAGGTCTGGTCGTCCCAGTTGTATGATCTCTGATGTGAGACCTCGTATCTATCATTAGGCAGCTCGGTCAGGCTTCCGGCTTCCTTTCGGAACCATGTCACAGAAAAAAGAAGATCCGGGAAATATTTAGAAATGTGACAGGTCAGAGTCGCTTGTTTGTTATCCTCCAGCATTGGAGCAATTATGTCCGAGACCTGTGGGGGGCAGATATTTCCTGGGGGGTGGGAAGAAAAATAGAGACCAATAGTTATCGGAAGCTGATGATAACCCACAGGTAGAAATCTGCGCTGTACTGATTCCAACTAACAAGGAGCTTGCTTTCATTATCTAGCGCTAGGCAGATGAAAGCTAGCAGCTGATTGGTTGGTATGTTTACCATGCATCATTTTGAAGGAACCTTACAGCAATATCTATATAATAAGTTGAAGAGTCTGTGTGCGTGTGTGTGTGTGTGCGTGTGTGTGTGCGTGTCCGTCGCATTGCGGACACACCGTGGCACTCAGAGACACCAAATTCAGCAATAAGATACCTCTGGACCCGGTGGTGTGCACCTCGAAGCCCTTTTTGGGAAATTTCACTTAGAAATTTAAAAAAACACCAAGTTTTAATTTTCCTTCATTGATGTTCTGGGGAAAAGATCGATGATCTGGGAAACCGGTTGCGAAGGAACAACTCCACACCTGATTTCATTGCTGTCATTGAGTATGAATGACACAGTCTAACATTATGGTGAAGGCTTTAAACAATTAGGAAATAATTGAGGATATACATAGACCACACATAACACACACATACACATTGTACACGCACACACAGTACACCACATACGCACACATAGCACACAACACACACATTTATACGTAGAGCACCTCACACACTTACACATTGGACAGATACACACACACAACACACCAAATGCAGTACAATACAAATCCATACACACTACAACACACACCAAAAAACAGTACAACAAACACACACTTAAACATTGCCAGGATACGCAAAGCACAATACACACACATATATACGTAGCACACCTCACAAACTTACACATTCGGCAGAGACACACAACACAACACTCACAGTACAACACACAATCACATTCACTACAACACACACCCAAAAACAGTACAATACACAGAACAAACACACTTAAATATTGCACAGATACACACAGCACACTACACACACACAGATTTATACATAGCACACCTTACGCACTTACACATAGGGCAGATACACACAACACACACACACACATAACATACCTCTAACAGCACAACACACACCCACATTCACCACACACACCCAAAAAACAGTACAACACACACAAAACACACACTTAAACATTGCACATATACACAAAGACACAACACACACATACTGTATATACGTAGCACACCTCACACACTTACGCATTGGACAGATACATACAACACACATAACCACATACACTACAACACACACAAAAAAACAGTACAACACACACAAACACACAAAACACATAAAAAATAATTTGCCGTTTATTTAACAGTCTGTACCGGCAAATAAAAACTGTACCTAATGTACCGTTTCTACTTTGTTCCCCATATCCGTCTCTCCAGTCCTCCAGCCTGTCACTGCGCTCCCCGGCCAGTTGCACTGAGAAATCTTTGTCCTGGCCAATGCACCCATTGATCAATACAAAGTGGGTACACTGCACTCACCCTGTTAGTCAGTTTGATATCAGGCACTGCTCTGCCTTAAGGGTTTCTCAGACTCTTTTGGTTCATAGATAATGTTTGGTCGATGGGCATGAGCGCTGCATGCATTTGTTTGAATGTTATGAGTGTAAGAAGTTGAAGAATAAGACTGAGATGAAGATTTGTCATGTTATAGTGTACAATGTACAATTTACTCAATAAATCGTAAAAAAAAAAACTGTGTACATAGAAGTACAATCAAGAAATGAATGTAGGGTTAAAAAAATAAATTCTGATTCAAACTGATAATTGTTTGGATGGCGGTGGGTTGCGAAACAAATCTATAGGTGGAGGGGGTATGGATATTGTGGGCATAATTGGTGTTTGGTACACCTACAGGGGGTCCCCAGTTGATGAGAAATTTTCACTACAGTGTCACCGTAGGGGGATTTCCAATTGGGGTTCAGGTGGTCTTTTAGGGACCCCTTTACAATCTCCTGGAGCCTACGGTCTCCCTCAGTGATTGACTATCATTAAGGGAGACCGTACGCTCAAGGAGAAGAGACGTACAAGATTGTAAAGGGTCCCTAAAAGACCACCTGGACCCCAATTGGGAATACCCCTATGGTGACACTGTGACCGTGACACTGTAGTGAAAATCCCATCAATTGAGGGCCCCCTGTAGGTGTAACAAACACCAATTATGCCCACAATATCCATACCCCCACTTATAGATGTGTTCCACCCCATCCAAACAATTATCAGTTTGAATCAGAACTTATTTTTTAATCCTACTTTAATTTCTTGATTGTACTTCTACTGTATGTACACTTACATTTTTTTTCACGATTTATTGAGTAAATTGTACACTTTATAACATGGCAATTCTTTTTCTCAGTCTTATTCTTCAACTTCTTACACTCCAAACCTTATCAATGCATCCATTGATGATTGTGATGGCTGGATCAGTGGATTGGCCCGGCGGGTGGAGGGAAGAATTTGGACCATTGCACCCATTCCCAGTGGTGCATTACATTACATTTTTAATTAATTATGGCGCGGTAAGTAACGCGCACCCCGGTCCCTTTGCACTCAGCGCCTGTAATTACACACCCTATAAACTGTACCATTGAAAGTATAGAAATGGAGGTGTGGCCACGTCCCTTTCTGATTTTGTACCGATTTCTGACCCTCAGATGTTGGAGGGTATGTCATAGGTGCTAAATCTCAGGAGTGGATGTGGAATTCATCAACACATACAAGTTATCAACTCAGGAGCGTTGTGTTTCAAACAACAACACCACACCTGATTTCATTGCCGTCATTGAGTATCAGTGCAAACACATTCTAACATTATGGTGGAATCTATAACAAATTACAATCTTAGGTCTTTGGCACAGCATACTGTATATTGTAAGATGACATTTTTCAGCAATTTTGTAAAAAAAGAAACCCCAAGGTTTTCCCGGGCAACGCCGGGCGGGTCAGCTAGTAGATAATAAAACGATACATACACAAATAATAGTGCGGAGAAGCCATGCGTATTAATATGACACATTTCCAGAGAATGTACTTACGTATATTGAGCGGTCCCGTGCTCTTCTCCAGAGGGTGCTCCAGGCTGGGGTGATCCACTCGGCAGATGTATTCTGCTCCTTGGTCTTCAGCCACTGTTGGGGTAAAACGCAAAATGGCCGAGCAGCTATAGCCACGTGCTCCACGTGTTCCACACGTTTCGCGCTTCTCCTGATAGACTTCTGGCGTGCAGTTATTGGGGACCGGTACTGCAGAAGCGTTTCCTTGTCCTTTCCGTAACCAGGTCACCGTGATCACATTCGGGAAGTATCCTCTTATGTTACAGTACAGTTTGGTCTCTTCGTTATCCAGCAATTCCAGCACCAGAATTGTGTCTATCTGTGGCCGCCAGGGCAGATCTGCAAATACAAATTGTTACTCTGTGGAATTACTGGACCAACGGGAGTTTTATGGTCTCTAACTACGGCTTCGCACAAGCACCATTCAGCGTGAAAACGGCAGCTCTGAAATAACTTTGGTAATTGATCATTCTGCTCTATACTGGAGTTACACTGAAGTGAAACTGAAGGACAGAAACAACAACTGAGAAACCAAAGTCTGCTTTGAGTGAGTTCAATTCATTCTCACAACACACTACTCCTGGCTGCTTAATCTGGCGATTCAACCATAATATCATCATTTTTACATCTGCAAACAACTTTTACTATCACTGTTAATGCTTGTATTTGCACTGTCAGTTTTGAAAATGCCCAGCTGTACCTCTAATGACTTCACCTGTCCTGCTCTTCCATTGATTTTAGGTGTCCCCCAAAATTTTATTCTTGGCCCTCTTCTTCTCTATCTCTATACGTCTTCTCTGGGTGAGCATATTTGCTCACTCGACTTCCACTATCACCTCTATGCTGATAACAGTGAAATCTACCGCTCCTTTCCTGATCGCTCTCCCTCTATCCTCACTCATATCTCCAACTGTCTCTCTGCTGACTACTCCTGGATGACCCAGCGCTTTTTTAGACTTAAAATATCAAGGACTAAGCTGACCTCTTCCCACCCTCCTGCATAAAACCCGACCATCTCTCATCCTAACCTACTGTTTATGCCCACTTCTTCCCCTTCTGTGTCACCCCAGTCTGTCTAACCCTCCCCTTTAGAATGTAAGCTCTCACGAGCAGGGCCCTCTCTCCTCATGTGCCTTTCTTAGAATATATAAACCTCTGCCACCCTGATGCTTGCTTCAGTGTCCTGTCCCCTGATGCAACTATCCATATTAACCATGTACTTGTCCTAAACTGTCTTGTGCTGTAATTTGTTATGTGTTTTTGCTAATAACTATGCTCTGTAAAGCGCTGCGGAATATGTATGCGCTATATAAGAAACTGTTAATAAAAAAATAAATAATAACTAAACTGCTGTAACCCATAGCAACTCTACTAGAATATGAATGAATTTCATTGGTCGCCAAGCATCAGAAATCATATCATCGTTGCCAGATTACAGAAAACGTTCCTCTACTTTTCATGACCCAATAAACTGTGACTGCTCTACCTGGGCCAGATTAAGGGAGGAGCAACAAGGACGTCTGTCTTGGGGCCCCCACACATTAAGGGCCCCCTGCATACAGTCGTTTTAATGGTACTTTATCTCTCCAAGGCTTCGTACATCTGCCCATAAGTCCAAGATGCATTATTTATGAGGTTATGGTATACAACATCTACAGTCTCTAGGTCTACAACCACTAATGGTCAACAGGGTTAAATGCTCGACAGGGTCTAAAAGTTGACATTGAAAAGGTCCAAAGATCGACAGGGTTCAAATGTCGGCATAAAAAAAGGTTGACATGGTCAAAATGTCGACATGGAAAAAGATCAATATTTTTAAATGTTTTTAGGGTGTCTGTCGTCATAGGTCGACATGGAAACTGTCTAAGTCCCCTCGCATCGCTTGCTGCACTCGGCACACTATTTTATTCTCTCTCCACGCCCTAGTGGATGGTAGGTTATGAAATACAACGTGACGGCACATGTTGGTTCAAAATGTAGTAAAAAATAGCATGTCCATCTTTTCCATGGCTACCTGTTCACCATGTCGACATATTGTCTGTCAACCTTTTGAGATGTAAATCGTGGGCGCCGTGCTAGGAAACAAGTACCAAAGCATTTTACAGTACATGGGTCATAAACCATCAATGATAATGAATCGTCAATGGTCATCCTTAGCCTATTGTGTACTAGTATTGCATTATGGGTAGTGCTATATTCTATAAGTGTATTGAGTTTCCAGGACTTCTTACCTCTGGCAGTCAATAACCTGGTCTCAGGTCCATCCATAGACGCATGGTGCCAAGTCACATAAAACTTATATTGTGGATCGCCAAAGCTGCAGCCCAGAATGCCACATTCACTGGTAACGTCCCACAAGAAGCCATCGTCATGCCCCGTGAAGGTTTCTGTGTGTTTTGTGCCCTGCCGCACTCCTCTCCGGGGTTGTGTCTCATCCCGGTGCCACCTGATGCTGATCTCTTTGGGATAAAACATCTTGAGACACAGAGAGAAGTGCACCATCCCATCATCCAGTGCCATCTGTATGGGCTCCTCCTGAGGTTTCGCTGGGTGGTAACAACAAGATGAAGAACGTAAAGAGTCGGCCATGGATGAGGCATTTACTGTACATTGTTCTGACAAAACCACAATGTGTGTATTAAAATTGTTTCTGCACTAATTTAAAGATATTACAATCAGTGTGACCTCAATCTAGAAGCTGGTATAGGGTTAGTGTTAGTTTTATGGGTCAGGATTAGGTATAGGGTTAGTATTAGTTTTAGGGGTCAGGATTAGGTATAGGGTGTTAGTTTTAGGGGTCAGGATTAGGTATAGGGTTAGTGTTAGTCTTAGGGGTCAGGATTAGGTATAGGGTTAATGTTAGTATTAGGGGTCAGGATTAGGTATAGGATTAGTGTTAGTTTTAGGGATCAGTATTAGGTATAGGGTTAGTGTTAGGGGTCAGGATTGGGTATAATGTTAGTGTTGGTTTTAGGGTTCAGAATTGGATATAGTGTTAGTCTTAGGGATCATGATTAGATATAGGGTTAGTGTTAGTCTTAGGGGTCAGGATTAGGTATAGTGTTAGTTTTAGGGGTCAGAATTAGGTATAGTGTTAGTTTTAGGGGTCAGAATAAGGTATAGGGTTAGTTTTAGGGGTCAGGATTGGGTATAGGGTTACTGTTAGTTTTAGGGGTCAGGATTAGGTACAGGGTTAGTGTTAGCGGTCAGAATTAGATAAAGGGTTAGTGTTAGGGGTCCAGGATTGGGTATAGGGTTAGTGTTAACGGTCAGGATTAGATATAGGGTTAGTGTTAGGGTTCCAGGATTGGGTATAGGGTTAGTGTTGGCGGTCAGGATTAGATATAGGCTTAGTGTTAGCGGTCCAGGATTGGTTATAGGGTTAGTGTTAGTGGTCAGGATTAGATATAGGGTTAGTGTGAAATCCCAGGTGTCATTATTAGGTATATGGTTAGTGTTAGTCTAATGGGGTCCAGGATTAGGTATGGGGTTAGTGTTAGTTTTAGGAGACAGGATTAGGTGTAGGGATCATGTTAGTCTAATGGGGTGTACACATGCTTTGATTTTGACATGGTTTTGAATTAAATTTTGCTTCTAGAAGCAAAATCGAATTGCAATTAGACACTTTCGATCCACAATCGATGCTGATGCGCGCTCCCGTTTTGTCTTCATTGAAACAAAAACAGACTGTGCAGGCAAGACTCTATAGAATACAATATAGTAACTTGAATTTGTACTGTGAGCCTACACTGCGAAATCGAAATTGAATCTAATGCAAAAGTACAGATCTAATGCCAAATAGAATGGAAAATCAAATCGAACATCGAATCTAAACCAAATGGAAGCGTGTGTACACACCTTTAGGGGTCATGATTAGGTATAGGGTTAGTGTTAGTTTTAGGGGTCAGGATTAGGTATAGGGTTAGTCTTAGGGGTCAGGATTAGGTATAGGGTTAGATTTAGGGGGTCAGGATTAGGTATAGGGTTAGTTTTAGGGGTCAGGATTAGGTATAGGGTTAGTATTAGTTTTAGGGGTCCAGGATTAAGAATAGGGTCAGGGCTGGATTAAAGCAGGGGCAAAAGGGGTGAGTACCCCTGGGCCCCCCTCTAGATGGTTGGCATGTATTTAAAAAAAAAATGTTTTACTGTAGCTAAATGTTTTGTGCATGGCAGTGGGGTAGTGCTGCAGCTTCACCTATCTGCCAATGTGACAATGATTAATGGTGCTGAGCATCGGGAGCCAAGGCACACTGACTGCACAAGTGTGCAGTGCATTACTGGGAGTTGACTAAATCCCATGACACTTTGCACAAGAGGACAGAGGCTGAGAAGTTTGTGCTGAGCTGTGATTGGTGGAGCTCATTAAATGCTTCTAAGGTCCATGGAGGACAGCAGCAGTAGCCTAGTCATGGGAGGGTTTTTAATCAGAGGCAGCACTGGGACTGTGAGGTCTCCAACAGTCCTACAGAGTAAGGTGCAGAGGGACAAACACAGGTTTTTCATGTGGTATGTATGTATGTATGTATGTATGTATGTATGTATGTATGTATCCCCTGCAGTTACCCATTGACCAAGTTTATACTGCCTTTACTCTGTGTTTTGACAGTGTAATATTCTCCCATGCAGTTTGCAGCCAGTAATGACAAGTGCAAGGGGGCCCCCCTGTCTAAAGTGCCCCGGGACCCCGAAGGCTTAATGGCACTGTATAGGGTTAGTGTTAGGGGTCCAGGATTAGGTATAGGGGTAGTGTTAGTTTTAGATTAGATTAGATTAGATACCTCTTTATTGTCATCACCCCAAATAGGGTGACAAAATTCATTTAGCATCCATCCAGTACAAAACATCAATAAATAAAATACAAGATAGTCCATAGGCAAACCCAACCACCAACTCCTAACCCATTTCAACATTCATTTCTAAAATCGCCCTCGGGAAAAAACTATCCCTCATCCTACTTGTTTTACTTTTCAAGCACCTGAACCGTCTGCCAGAAGGTAACAAAGTAAACAGCACATTTGCTGGGTGGGTTCTATCCTTAGCAATACTGTGTGCCCTACGCAAGCAGCGTTTCCTCTGAATATCATTAGCTGATGGAAGAGGAACCCCCACTACTCGCTGAGCCAATTTTATTACCCTTTGGATTTGCTTCTGCTCTACTACAGTGCAATTCCCGTACCACACAGTAATGCAATTTGTTAGGATGCTTTCTACCGCACATCTATAGAAATTTAATAGAATTGGTGTCGATAATTGTTGTTTCTTAAGCATCCTAAGAAAAAAAAGGCGTTGATGGGCCTTCCTCACTAGACAATTAACATTAGTAGACCATGTCAGGTCTTCTGAAATGTAGGTGCCTAGGAATTTAAAATTAGGAACCTGATCCACAACTGTCCCATTGATTTCTACTGGCTGGATTGGTTTAGATTTCCTTTTTCTAAAATCTACGACAATTTCTTTTGTTTTACTGGCATTTAAGAAAAGATTATTGGCGCTACACCACTCGGTTAGTAACTGAATCTCACTCCTGTATGCTGCTTCATTATCATTGTCTATGAGGCCTATCAGTGTTGTGTCATCAGCAAATTTAATTATGACATTCGAGTCATACGTTGGTTTACAATCAGATGTAAAGATTGAATAAAGAAACGGACTTAGCACACACCCCTGCGGGACCCCCGTACTCAGCATAACTGGATCTGAGCACAGTTTACCTGCTCTTACCACTTGGGGCCTATCAGTCAAGAAGTCCCCTATCCAGTTACATAAAGAGTCGCTTACCCCTAGATCGTATAACTTAGAGATTAGCCTAGATGGTAACATCGTATTAAAGGCAGAGCTAAAATCAATGAACAGCAGCCGAGCGTATGTATTGCTTTTATCTAAATGCGACAGAACAGTATATAGCAGCAGAGAAATTGCATCATCAATGCTTCTATTTTTGCGGTAAGCAAACTGGAATGAATCCAAATCTGGTGGAAAAGCAGCTTTTAAATGTGTTAATACCAATCTCTCAAAACACTTCATCACTATAGGAGTGAGCGCAACAGGACGGTAATCGTTCAGAACTGCTGGCCTAGAGTTTTTTGGCACTGGGATAATAGTAGTGCTTTTAAAGCACTCAGGAACCCTTGACATAGAGAGAGACATATTAAATATATCTGTCAATACCCTTGCCAATTGCTCAGCTTCCACTCTCAGTATCCGCCCCGAGATGCCATCCGGTCCAGCCGATTTGTTAACATTAATTGCGTTCAGACCGGCCAGGACTTCAGCGTATGTCAACACAAGCGACTGGCCCGTACAGGGCAATCTGGACACCCTTCCAACATTAGCCCTGTCAAATCGAGCGTAAAAATCATTCAGCTCGTTTAATATGGGCATGTCCATTTCAGGGAGTGGACTATTTTTCCCCGCATTATAGTTGCAGATACCCCGAATTCCCTGCCATAAATGACGGGGATCAGATGTAATAAGATGCTCCTCAATCTTTGACTTATAGCAATATTTTGCCCTAGCAATACCCTTCTTTAGGTTAGCCCTAGCTGTATTATAGGCCACTGTGTCTCCCATTTTAAAGGCTATGTTTCGAGCCTTAAGCAAAAGCCGGACCTCCCCACTCATCCACGGCTTCTCATTCGGGTACACAGTAATCCTTTTCCAGGTACAGATATTATCGGCTGTACTTTTGATATAATTCAAAACAGATGAGGCATACATAGGGGTCCAGGATTAGGTATAGGGTTAGTTTTAGAGTTGTGTTAGTTTGAGGGAACAGAATTAGAGTTGTAGAGTTTTAGAGTTGTGTTAGTTTGAGGGAACAGAATTAGGGTTAGTGTTAGTCTTAAAGTGTCAGGATTATGTATATGTTTAGTTTTAGGTGTTAGGATTATTTATAGGGCTAATGTTAGTCTCAGGTGTCAGGATTATGTATAGGGTTAGTTTTAGGGGTCCAGGATTAGGTATAGCGTTAGTCTTAGGGTCCAGGATTATGTATAGGGTTAGTTTTAGGGGTCCAGGATTAGGTATAGCGTTAGTCTTAGGGTCCAGGATTATGTATAGGGTTAGTTTTAGGGGTCCAGGATTAGGTATAGCGTTAGTCTTAGGGTCCAGGATTATGTATAGGGTTAGTTTTAGGGGTCCAGGATTAGGTATAGCGTTAGTCTTAGGGTCCAGGATTATGTATAGGGTTAGTTTTAGGGGTCAAGGATTAGGGATAGGGGTTACTGCTTTCTCACCAGTGTGATGTTTTCGGGTGGTGTGCTTGGGCTGGATTAGGGGTAGTCCATGCACTACAATTGAGCTTAAAATGTTAGGGTTTTACCCTATGATGAGGTTACCTGGACGTGGTGGATAAACCCAAAATGTAGCAAAAAGAAACCCTATTAATTGCAAAATGTATAAATGTATTATAAATAAACATTTTGAATAGTGCATCTGCATTATTCTCATTGTGTGGCACTACAAGTCTCAGCACAGTAGCACATCTCATTACATGTACAGTAGTGAGGGTGTGCAGTCTGCACTGAGAACTTGACAATAATCTGGTGTTGACATTCGGAGTGTCAGCTCTCCGTAACACACCCTGCCGACTGCAGCCTGTGTACGTTCTGCTGCAGCTGGCATATTTCTGCTGAACTGATTATTAATAATAAGAGGACTTATGGAAACCCCCAGCCACCATCTTGCCCATAGTGGTCTGACACTCACCCATCATGCTGAACCCTCCGGTGCTTTTCCTAATCGCATTCTCCAGAGAGGGGTGTTGGACTTGGCAGGTGTATTCTGCCCCCTGGTGGTCTCTCAGGGTGGGGGTGAGCAGCAGTTGTGCTATGCAGCTATAGGTGTTATCTGGATTCTTATGTGATTTTATCCTTGGGATGGAAACATCGTCAGTCTCTTGGCATAACTCCTGTTTCTGCTCTTTCCTCCTCCTCAGCCACCGCACGGTGACAGCGTCCGGGAAATACCCCGAGATTCTGCACTCTAGGGTGACTGGGGTGTTGTGGTATAAACGGGGTGTCTGTATGTCCTCCACAACCGGCATCCACAGGAAATCTGCAGAAGAGAAGGCATCACATGACACACAGGCCTGGCGTCCCATAGTTGGAACACATGACACACAGGCCCGGCGTCCCATAGGTGGAACACATAACACGGAGGCCTGACGTCCCATAGGTGGAACACATGACACACAGGCCCGGCCTCCCATAGGTGGAACACATGACACACAGGCACGGCGTCCCATAGGTGGAACACATGACACACAGCCCTGGCCTCCCATAGGTGGAGCACATGACCCACAGGCCTGGCGTCCCATGGGTGGAACACATAACATGGAGGCCTGACGTCCCATAGGTGGAGCACATGACACACAGGCCTGGCGTCCCATAGGTGGAACACGTGACACACAGGCCTGGCGTCCCATAGGTGGAACACATAACACGGGGGCCTAATGTCCCATAGGTGGAACACAGGACACACAGGCCCGGCGACCCATGGGTGGAACACATAACACGGAGGCCTGACGTCCCATAGGTGGAGCACATGACACACAGGCCCGGCGTTCCATAGGTGGAACACATGACACACATGCCCGGCGTCCCATAGGTGGAACACATGGCACACAGGCCCGGCATCCTATAGGTGGAACACATGACACACAGGCCTGGCGTCCCATAGGTGGAACACATGACACACAGGCCTGGCGTCCTATAGGTGGAACGAACACATGACACACAGGCCCGGCGTCCCATAGGTGGAGCACATGACACACAGGCCTGGCCTCCCATAGGTGGAACACATGACACACAGGCCCGGCCTCCCATAGGTGGAACACATGACACACAGGCCCGGCCTCCCATAGGTGGAACACATGATACACAGGCCTGGCGTCCCATAGGTGGAACACATGATACACAGGCCTGGCGTCCCATAGGTGGAACACATGACACACAGGCCTGGCGTCCCATAGGTGGAACACATGACACACAGGCCTGGCGTCCCATAGGTGGAACACATGACACACAGGCCTGGCCTCCCATAGGTGGAACACATGACACACAGGCCTGGCGTCCCATAGGTGGAACACATAATACGGAGGCCTGGCGTCCCATAGGTGGAACACATGACACACAGGCCCGGCATCCTATAGGTGGAGCACATGACACACAGGCCTGGCCTCCCATAGGTGGAACACATGACACACAGGCCTGGCATCCCATAGGTGGAACACATGACACACAGGCCTGGCGTCCTATAGGTGGAACACATGACACACAGGCCCGGCGTCCCATAGGTGGAGCACATGACACACAGGCCTGGCCTCCCATAGGTGGAACACATGACACACAGGCCCGGCCTCCCATAGGTGGAACACATGACACACAGGCCCGGCCTCCCATAGGTGGAACACATGATACACAGGCCTGGCGTCCCATAGGTGGAGCACATGATACACAGGCCTGGCGTCCCATAGGTGGAACACATGATACACAGGCCTGGCGTCCCATAGGTGGAACACATGACACACAGGCCTGGCGTCCCATAGGTGGAACACATGACACACAGGCCTGGCGTCCCATAGGTGGAACACATGACACACAGGCCTGGCCTCCCATAGGTGGAACACATGACACACAGGCCTGGCGTCCCATAGGTGAAACACATAATACGGAGGCCTGGCGTCCCATAGGTGGAACACATGACACACAGGCCCGGCCTCCCATAAGTTAAGGCATGCGATTGGGTGCCCAGATATTACACAAGTACCGCCCACAGCTTTAATTTATATTGCAATTTAGATTTCAGTTAGGACATGCCCCATCCAAAGCTAACTTTTTGCACATATTACGTCTGCCCCACCTGCAGTGCAGCAAGGTGATGCATAGGTGCACAGTTACTTGCTTTTTTTAGATTGCCCTGATCAGTTTAATGTGCACCATGTATAGACTCTGGCTCTTATTCAGATCTGATCACAAATTTGTTCTCAAAATGGGCAAAACCATGTGCACTGCAGGTGGGGTGGATGTAACATGTACAGAGAGAGAGTTAGATTTGTGTGAGTTATTTTGTTTCTGTGCAGGATAAATACTGGCTGCATTATTTTTACACTGCAATTTATATTTCAGTTTCAACACACCCCACCCAATTGTAACTCTCTCTGCACATGTTACATCTGCCCCTCCTGCAGTGCACATGGTTTTGTCCATTTTGAGAACAAATTTGTACTGCGATCAGATCTGAATAAGGGCCTCTATGTAGACTCTCTGTGCCACGAGAACCGTTCTCTCACCCGGGTCTCGGAGAGTCAGCTCCTGTGCGCCATGGCTGTCTGTGTACTGATGGTCCCAGCTTACACACACTCTCCAGTCAGGATTTCTCAGGAGCGTCTCTGGAATTCGGACCTCGCTACAGACTGTGTATTTGTTATCTGCCTGTTCTGTGTAGCGATTCCTACAAGTAACAGCTTCTTGTGCATCACCGACTCCACACGTCCAGTCAGTCTGTATGTATCGGGGATAAAATCTCTCCAGAGTCAGGGAATACTTTATCTCTCCATTGTCACACAGACTCGGGATAACCGCTCCCGCTGGAAAACAACCACAGATAATTGTATTACCTCCTCCAAATACAGTATTTGCTTTATATAATAGAGTGTAATGGGCTATAGACTCATATTCTACAAATGCAGCACGCTCTCCTAAATCATCTCCCCCAGCTGAGACCTGGAGTATTCTCAATGTTCTACTATGGCAAATAATAGTCATTTCATGGAACACTACCTAGGTCTAACCTATTGCACTCAGGAAAATTCCTATGTAGTGCATACAAGATGGCCGCCTCGCCTGATACCTCTCATGCAATGACTCCATAACCCACAGAGGATAGAACCCAAACCCTGAATTACACTTATTGGGGGTCATTCTAATTTGGTCCTCCGCGCATTCTCATGGGGGACCAGTGAGTTGATTTTATATAGTGTGGCGAGTGCAGTAATCTGCGTCCCCTTGCGGGGCTCGCCACGCTTCGGGCTCGGTGGCTCGCTGCGCTCACCACGCTATATAAAATCAACTCCATGCGTAGTGGATAGTGGGGTTATGAACAGGTAAAAAATCAGATTGGGCGATATATCAGCCGATATCGCATCCGATATATCGGGCACCGTGAAACTAAACAAGTACAGATGTGTCCTTGTAGATTCAGCCTCAATACACCACACTGCATGTGAAGACTGATTAGAAGTGAGCCGCCAGGTCCAGTGAAGAGGTGGACATCACCTTTTGCCAAAAATGCATCTAAGGACTGCACCGATTAATATGATACAGTACATTTGTATACTGTGTGCGACTGAGTCAGCATCGAGAGTAGAACAGAACTTGTATTGGGAAAATCTGTACAGATTCAGGGACTCATTTGCACACAGATATACACAAAATACTTATCCGCACAGAATCCTGGTGCTTCCTAGCTGCACCACATTGCGACTAAGATGCATTTTCGGTACATAAAAATGACAGTGTCTCACGGAACTGCTGCAATGATCCATCAGGACACATGTGTAAAATGATGGTTCCTAGGCCACTTGTGGTCACAACAGAGGGTATTATAGGACCTAGAAACTTGTTTATACCCTGGTTTGTTTGGGGGTTTTTGTGTACTAAACTCCCAAAATTAATGTTGCCGTCCCTAATTCCCACCAATATTATTTGCTCTCACCCTGTAAGCTCCATTCTCACCTACAGGTGTCGCTCTGTCACCTGATCCCTCTGACTGCTTCAGTCTTTCAAATCCATCAACTGGGAATAGAAAGTATGAGATTAACACAGGCTCCCAGCTGCATAATGTGTGCAGTATACTAGCCCTTTATAGGGAGCCAACAAAAAGGAACAAACATTCCAACGAAATAAGACAATGGGTAAAGAATATTAATCAACATACAGCAGCAAAGAAATTCATTATAGGGCCAAATGTAACAGGGTGTGAGAATCAGAAAGTGAGAGGTTTTGGGAGCGGCAATCATTTACACTGCAAAGTCAGTTTGCCATGTAAATTGCCGCTTTAAAAAAAATGGGAAAACTCTCCCAAAATCTCTCACTTTCTGATTCTCACACCCTGTTACACTTGGCCCATATTTATCAAAATAATAATTTTATTTTTAATGGAGAGTATTAATTACAGAAACCGGCACAGCCATGGGTGCAAGGTTTTCCCCAAATTGCAATAAACATTTCACAGTCAATTAGGAACAACTTGGGTCAGATGTATTAAGCTTGGTAAAGTGATCTAGTGGTGATAAAGTGATAACGCAACAACCAATCATGTGTTTGTAAAAGGCCAGTTAGGAGCTCAATACGTCTGCCCCATGGTTCCGTATGGAATTGTAGTGCATATGGGGATAACTTAGTAATGAAGGTGGAGGTGCATAGATGATATTTTTAGGGTTAGGGTTAGGTACTACAGAAGGGTTAAGGTTAGGTACTAGAGGGAGGGTTAAGGTTAGGTACTAGAGAAGGGTTAAGGTTAGGTACTAGAGAAGGGTTAAGGTTAGGTACTAGAGAAGGGTTAAGGTTAGGTACTAGAGGGAGGGTTAAGGTTAGGTACTAGAGAAGGGTTAGGGTTAGGTACTAGAGCAGTGATTCCCAAACTGTGTGCCGTGGCTCCCTGGGGTGCCTCGGGTCACTTGCAGGGGTGCCGCTCCTTGGTGGTCCAGGACCAACTCAAATTATTAATGGTTAATTATTTATGAGCAAAACCAGTGCTGGTGGCTGCCAGTCATAGAATGTGTACAAACAGAAGCAAATCCTGCCCTTTACCACATAACTGACGCTAAGAATCGCATATAAACCCAATCTAATTCATTTTTTTGGGACCTAGGGGTGCCGTGAAAACAACTCAGATTCTCTAGGGTGCCGTGAATCAAAAAAGATTGGGAACCCCTGTACTAGAGGGAGGGTTATGCATTATGGGAAGGGATAGGCATTAGGGGGAGGGTTAGGTACTAGAGAGGGGTTAGGGTTTGTCACTAGGGGAAGGATTAGGGGTTGGTACTAGAGGGAGGGCTAGGGTTAGTCACTAGGGGAAGAGCTAGGTACTAGAGGAGGGTTTGGGTTTGGCTTTAGGAGGAGGTTAGGGTTAGGTACTAGAGGAACGGTTAGGTTTAGGCACTAGAGGAACGGTTAGGTTTAGGCACTAGGGGAAGGGTTACGGTTAGGCACTAGGGGAAGGGTTACGGTTAGGCACTAGAGGAGGGTTACGGTTAGGCACTAGGTTAGGGTTAGTACTAGGGGGAAAGTTAAGGTTACAAGTCATCTTGAAGTCACTACTGGACCCAGAAGACACACCAGAGATATTTTTATTCACATTTTAGTCATGTCAACATTTAATCATTGTCAACACGATGAGTGTCAAAATGTTCAATGTTGTGATGCCAAGCGTGCTGACATTACAAACATGCCAACTCCCATGTCAACATACTGAATGTTGGTAAAATACAATAACAGGTAATCACAGGGCTCTCCCGGTGCACGCGCCAAACATATTAATGTTCATCTATCTAAGAAAATCCCTTCTTCCATCCGGGGGGAGATTTACACATCCTTCTAAAAATGAAAGTTGGGTGTGTTGCTATTGGCTACCAATCACAATCCATTATAGCCTAGAGAGAATAGCGATATCTAGAATCTGATTGGTTTCCTATTTCCTTTTAGAAGGTGAATATCTCCCCCCCCCCCCCGCATGAACACAAGTGTCTTATAGGAAAACATCTCTCACCTTTCTTCAAGTCTCTCTCCAGCTCCTTTGCCACGTTCTTCTCACTGATGCTATCCAGGACAGTGAGGGTCACCTCAATCCCATAGACATCCTTGTAGTATTCCCTGATGAGGTTGGCCACCCCATCGCAGTCTTTGTCCTCTACTTTGATTCTAGTGATCTTCTTATAACGCTCCTCAACCTCCAAGTCCAGTAACTTCTCTTTGAATTTTTTCAACCCGTTCTTCCCCAAATTCTCCAGAGCGTTCACCAGGACGTCTCTCACTGTCGTCCCCATGACTTCTTGTAGAGTGACTGTCACAGATTATGCGTCACACGCCCCATTCTCCCTGTAGCATGCAGTACGGTCACAACTGCCCAGTGACTACGGTGACATATTGTATCAACGCAAGTTTGGGCTGACGGGAAAAGACACAAAAGGTTTCCTGCTTACCGATACTGCGGCAAAGCTCAGGCTGTGATCATAGTATCCCTGTTATCACCGTAGAAGTGCATATCAGCTACACCGGAGACAGGAAGAGGTTAATAAATTACCAGAGTGTAAACACAGGAGCAAACAGAGGATGCCACCGCCCCGTACAGTATGCATAACTCCAACTACTTTGTAATCTTGACCCTCCCCCTTCCAGTCCCAACTCCTTGCTTCCCAGCCTTGACTACTCCCCTTCCCAGTCCTGAAGGGTAGTGGGTAGTAGCGAAAGTATTGGCATACAGGTTGATTATGCCTCATCCGAAATGTTAGGGACCACAAGCATTTTGAATAAGGGATTATTACGTATCTCTGAATATATTTTTTTTCTTATACATACTCACCTGGTCCCCCTGTGGTCCCCCAACATCCACGGAGACCATCGGATTAATCTTTAACGGCATCTCCGGACCCAAGAATGCACTGCACACGTCACCAGCGCACCCGTACAATTCATCCTTGGGACCAGTTATGCCACTGAGGATGAATTCCGATGGTCGCTATGGACACTGGGGGAAGAGGTGAGTATGAAAAAAGGTGCAGGGTGAATAAATAAATCTCGGTTTTTGGAATATGTAGGTTTTGGGATATCCGGATAAGGGATACTCAGCCTGTATACATAGGTTGGGGGAAAGGTTGTATATATACTGTACACAGTGGATAAAAGGGAAGGCATTGAGGTATACATAGGAGGGGGATACTAGGGGGTATATACACAGTGTATATGCTGTAAATGTACATGTATGCACAAAGATAAACATGTATGTAATGAGTAACAACATAGAATGGGCACTGACACTAGGGACAGCAGTCACCGGGAAAGGGCCAACGTATCCATCGGCTAATTCAGAAGGCAGCCTAGGGGGGGTAATGCCACTACTTAGCCACTGTATCCTGTGTATCTTTCTTCTGTAGTTGGGGAAATGATCATTTTAATTAAGGGACAGAGCTCTGTAGCTTCCTCCCCCCTCTCCCGTCTGTGTGCACTCAGCAGCGGCAATAACAGGACTCATCTCTGGGTCGCTGCTGAATGTGCACAAGCAAAGGGTTAAAGATCACATTTTACATGCAGAAGCTGGCAGATAAGAAGTTCCAGACCTGAGCTACAGTACTCCCCCCCCCGCGGCTTCGCTGGGATGCCGCGATCAAGAGGCCATGCACCCAATTTGTTACCACTGTTGGGGGGCATGGGCAGCGCTCTGTAATATGCTAGCCATGCCCCCAGCCCACTTGTCTTCGTGAGCATGGTAAGCGTTACGAAGACACACCCCCCTTGCATGTGCCCGCAGCAGGAGAAATCAGCCGATAGTCCGCGACCACTGAATGATTTCCCCTGCCATCGCAAATATAGGTCAGCGGAGACTGACTTATATTTGTGGGTGCCCAGGATGAAGACAGGGCGGGCGGCTGACATCATCGGCATCGACCTGCCAACGTACCCATGGGAACGGCCAGCATTTTCATGAAACGCTGGGTGTTCCTATGTCCCGGTGCCACCACCCCTTCCGTCCCCATCCCTCCCTCCCCGCTGCGAACGGCCCGGCGACACTGTAAATGGGTTTGTCGACAAGCATTAGGTCAACACCATAAGGTCAACATGGTTCTAGGTTGACATGGGTTTAGATCGCCAGGAGATTAGGTTGACCTGGTCACGGTCAACAGTAAAAAGGTAGACGTGGTGTTTGTCACAGTTTTTTTACCCGCATGTTGACACAGTCAACATGGACACAGTTTCCAGTGCACCGCATCCCCTCACATCGCTCTCCATGCTTCGGGCACGGTGCCCCACTATGCTTAGCACACTATTTTATTTTCCCACCGTGACCTAGTGGATGGTAGGGCATGAAATACCGCCTGTCGGCACATGTCGGCTCAAAAAAACAGTGAAAAACCCATGTCGACCTTTTGACTGTGAACATAGGCCATGTTGACCTAACGCTAGTGTCGACCTAATGGCATGTCGACCTTGACCCATGTTGACCTATCTCCATGTCGACCAAATGGTGTCTACCCAATGCTTGTCGACCAACATGCCATAGACCAAATGACCGTATCCCCTGTAAATCGCCAAGGAAGTTGGCAGTTGGGGTTTGCACATGCACAGAAGTGTACATACGCAAACCCCGACCATGGGGGCAGGGGCGGAATTAGGTTCTCTCCTTGTGAACCAGAATCGGCCCCGTACTGTATATTCTGTAACATAGCCCCTCCCCCCACTAGTCACATGCTGCCTGTCTCTGACATAGTGCAGCTGCACAGTGACATCACACATCTGTGTTACACCACATTGTGCACTAATCACTAGTGACTGCAGACCATAGTAGTATTATTACTGTAAGGTGACTTGTCCCAGACACAGCACCATGCAATCAGTATATAACATTAGTATATAACATTCTGTACTTGCGTAAACTCTTCCGTCTCCTCTCAGCGTCCTCCCCTCTTCTCCCCATCACAGGAATCCTCCCATCAGGAAGAGGGCGGGTGCTGGGTGGTAACATTGTTTACACACTGGGGGTTATTCTGGTTCACTCGCAAAGGCAAATTCCTTGGACAAAACCATGTGCACTGCAGGTGGAGCAGATGTAACATGTGCAGAGAGAATTAGATTTGGGTGGGGTTTTATTTCAAAGTGAGATCTATATTGCAGTGTAAAAATAAAGCAGTCATTATATTCCCTGCACAGAAACAAAATAACTCACCCAAATCTAACTCTCTATGCACATGTTACATCTGCCCCACCTGCAGTGCACATGGTTTTGTCCATTTGAGAAGGAATTTGCTTTTGCTAGTGAACCAGAATAAGGGCCACTGTTACGTCTTATGGGAGAATGTGTGTAACAGACAGATAAGGAATGTCACTGTATCTGTACCCTGGCTGCAGCTGGGTGTCAGGCTACGCTGAGCTGGGACATCTGCCAGCAATGTCATCCCATAATCTACCTGTGCACCTGTACAAACATACATGTCACTTCATGAGTATCAACTGTAATCTACATGAGCATCAGTAAGCGGGTGTCTTATACTGTAGCACAGGGGTTCCAAAACTTTTTTTAATCATGGCACCCCTGGGTATCAGAATTGTGTTCGCGACACCCCTAGGGCAAAAATTTCTCATTGGTAAAATCAGAATCAGCGGGACCTTCAAGTGGCCCCCGAAATTATGGCGAGGGGGTGTAGCCTTCAAATCGCATCACTCGTGAGAAGCCATGCCCGTTTTGCCGCTGCTGCCCCTCTGGGGATTAGACACTGTGCGCATGCGCACAGCATCTAATCACTGCTGACACTGCTGGCCCCGGGTGGGAAGCGGGAACGTCCCCAAAAAACGGGACAGTTGGGAGGTACTGTATGCATTAAGTAAATTGTGTTTATAGCTCTTCCTTAGTGTCGGTTATGTGATATTGGACAGGATTCACTTGTGTTTGTCCACAAATTGCCTATTACATTGGTCACAAATCATTTGAATTGGTCATGGAGCGCCAATCCAGGGCACCGCTGCAATTCTCCAAGTGCCCAGGGAGGGAACCACTGCTGTAGGCATAATACCAAACATTGCTTCATTATGATAGTGAGAGCCTTAAGGCGGCCATACAGCAATTTATCTGAGGCCTGAAATTGCATGAGATTCCCTGGGCGTACATTGGTGTGTGTGTGTGTGGGGGGGGGGGGTACCGAACCTGCATGGAGGTTCAACCGCAGTCAGGTCGCTTCTGCCCCAAAACCATCGGTCTGCCAAAAACTGCTCTATAGCTTTCTTAGACCATCCGGCTGAGTAGGTCCGCAATCGGTTGGCTAATTAACGCACACCACACCTAAAATACTGACACATGCACGCAATAATAAGCAATGCACCACCACCATTCCGAGGTAGGATTGTTTGCATTGTTTGGGAGCCCAAATACACATGCTGTAATATGTGGAATTAGGTCCCTTATAAACATCTACACCCTTCATGCAACTGTGTCTGTCATGTTAGGACAACAGGACACACAAATCACAGGAGTCGACATGTGTCAACGCTCACACTTGCACCAAAACATACACTTCACACCATTAAATTACACACCTCTATGAGGTTTAACAATTCTTTCAATGGTTTGGAAATATTTGCCTATACTGTACTTGCCTCTTACACATAATTACACATGGAATGAGCCAAAATTTACACCATGGCACATGGATTGAGCAATAATACACACTATACTAAACAGATTGAGCCAAAATTCACATTATTTTTCATAAACAGGGACATTGCCCGCCAAAGGCACACATTAAACATTTACACCATAATGCCTATTACATGTTAAGCCACACACCATAATCTCCATTACGTATTATGCCAAACACCATAATGCCAATTAAAAATTATGCTACATAAGTGCTGCTTACCTACGTGCTCATTGCCAGAGGTTCCATGCCCATTGCCAGGGGTTCCATGCTCGTTGCCACGTGCGATTACATGCTCATTGCCAAGGGGGAATACATGCTTGTGGTAACTGGGAGACAGTCACCACCGAGCAGAAGTAACAGCCATGGACAGCCGGGCAGAGCACGGGGGGGCTGCCTGGCTGTATTCAGAGCACTGCAGGTCCCGGCTATTTGAAATAATACCCCTTTCACACCAGAAAATGCAGGGCCTCTTTTACACCAGCCTAGTCCCTGTGAAGGGGAGAGAAAACTACCCCCCTCTCCCCCCCCCCTTTAACCGGCTATATCGTTTAATTGGCTATACTGTATCTTAGGAACCAACTGACCCATTTACATGAGACCAGTATCATAATGAAGAACTGTTAAGTGGGCTTCGAATGATTTTTGTCCCAAGAAACTGAACAGCCATAAAATTACTCTTCAGAAATAAAAAAATCTGTTTACCCGCAATATCTCTGGAACCAATTAACCCATATGAACCAGCCTGGTATCAGATGGAAGTCCAGGCAATTTGGGTTTGAGCATCTGTTAAGCCAGGGTGGGAACTGGCTGCCGTCAGAACTGGGTGGGGGTTGGAATTAGCAGGTCCCATGTTATCCTATGGGGATAATGTTCCAGCTTTGCCCAGCGGTATCTTCGGTCGCGGAGGGCTAGTGATGCGGAGCTGGGCTCGTTGGAAAGCCACAGTCCTCATCTACAAAATGGGCCAATTTGGAGAGTGGGCCTGGAGCTGCAGCTACATCAGGCCCATGTTAATCTGACTATGTTTGGGCCCCCACAATAAAAGAAGCAATGCTTAAAATAGCGCATCATGTAATAAGAAGAATCTTAAGAAAAAGAAGAGGTGCAAAATGGAAATGTCCCTGGTCAAAATCGGACATTGCCCACTTGACAAATCAGTCAATTCAGCCAGAGGGACTGCCAGAGGGACTGCCAAACCTGTGACTGAAATGACGTCATCATTCGCCATCATAATCTTCACTCTCATCAGTGTGTACATCCTTGGAGTCCTCATTGTCACACAATATCAGTTCATCACTGCTGGAATACTCCATGGGCGATGCCTGTCTTTTGCGATGGAATTGGTGGGAAAGGTCCTTGTGAAATTTGTATTTCATTTTTATGAACATAATTTTTTCAACGTTTTGAGGAATTAGCCTCCGACGACGATCACTCACAAGGTTCCCAACAGTGCAGAACACTCTCTTTGAGTACACACTGGAGGGTGGGCAGCTTAAGTAATACAAAGCCAGCCTGTACAAGGGCCAACATATTGCCTTTTTTTCTTTCCAGTATGTGAAAGGACTCTCTGACATGCCTACAATGACACTGTCCTGAAAATAGTCCTCCACTAACCTCTGCATGGTGACTGTATCTGATGGAGTACTCACGCTAGAGGTGTCACTGATACTGGTAAAATCACTTAGACCCGACCAGATGTTCAAAAAAGGTGTTTTTGTGGACTGCTTTTCACCCTAACTAGATGTTTCTGAAAATGCAGTTTTTTAAAGACAGATTTGTGCGAAATTGAAGGAGGAGACGTCACTGCCGCTACCAACTTGCTCACCAGGAGCTCTTTGCATGTCTTAAGATCTGTGTCAGTTGGAAAGAAAGACACAGCATAGGACTTGAACCTCAGATCAAGCACAGTTGCCAAAATGTAGTGTTCCGCTCCCAACATATTGTCAACCCGTTAATCCTGTAGAAGAGAGAAAAAGACTTGATCTACAAAGTCCAGCATAGTTTGCGCATGGGCCTTGTTTGATGAAATGGAACTGGATGGAATCTGGCACTGGGAACACGCAGCCTCCATTAATTGTGTGAAACCCACAAAATTAATGGCAGATATTATACGCACATCCAATACTATCATGGCAGTCATGGCTTCTCTGATCTGCTGTGGCACTGGATGAGAACTGACATACTTGTTTTTCCTCCCCAAGGACTGCTGAATAGTCATTTGTTTTCTCAAAGTAGTATAATGGGTTTTCTTGGGACACTTTGGGGTTGAAGAACTACCCCCAGCAGCAGCAGTAACAGAAGGCCTTTAGATCAAGGATTCTTCTACCATATAATGGAAAGCGGAGGATTCTTCTAGCACAACAGTAGTAGCAGAAGAACCATTCCTGGTCATTACTGAGGATACTGAAGTTGAAGGTGAGGGTGTTGGTAGTGGAGATTGCAAGTGGTGGGGTCCACTAAAGAGAAGGGACATATTTGATGCTGGACTTCTTGTTGATGTTAATTTCTCAGGACAAATTTTGGAAACATCCCTATACTTCCCATGAGCTTGCTGCAGATGATGTAATAGGGTAGATGTTCCGAGATGCTTAGTTTTCACAACTAATTTTGTTTCCACAAAAGCTACAGATGGCTTGGCAAATGTTTTCTGAATTTGTGTGAAAATAATTCCACACATAAGATGTGCATTTATTGGTCCTATGACCATGCATGACAATGGCAGTCGTGTCATGCCCAACAGATGTTTCCACTTGTGCCTCACTTACACAAAACATCCTCATCCTCAATATCCGATTCCTTAGTAGTGCCATCGTCTGCTACACAAGTCAACCCCTCATCCTCTTGCTGTAACTCGACAGGAGTGGAAGGCGGCTTCTCTGAGAGATTAGGCTCACACGTAGCAGTCAAGGACACACTTGGACTCCCCTCAGTACTTTGTAACATTTCTGTTCCTAGACGCACAGTGGTTTACTTTCCTTGCCTGGTTTGAGTGATGGCGGTTTCAGTGACGGCGTTCGTTTTAGTAGTAGTACCATATTCATCACCATGAATGATGGCAGCAGCTGGTGCAGGAGTATTTGGTCCAAGCTGTTTGTTCTCCATTTTTAAATTAAATTTAAATAAGAGCAAAATATTTATTTTTCTTGTTTTTGAGGATAGAGCTAAAAAAAGATGACAAATGTTGATTAGGATTTTTTTAATTTAATTGTTTTTTAATGTGCTTGTACTATGCTGCTTGGACGCAGAACAATCACACACCCACCTTCTGACAGTATATTACGATTTTTTAAATTTGTTTTTAACCCCTTCCCGACATTTGACGTATATATACGTCATGGCCGGGATGTACTTCCCGACACATGACGTATATATACGTCATGACTTGAAACTGTCCCCGCGTCTATAGACGCGGGGACAGAGGGACGATGTCTGCTGTCCCTGACAGCAGACATGTCCCTGCATGCCCAGGGGGGGCTGCGATGCCGCCCCCCCGTCGGCGATCGCTGTGATTGGCTGTTCAGTGTGAACAGCCAATTACAGCGTTTTCTGTGTCACCGGCGAATAACGTTCGCCGGTGACACAGGGATCGGTGGTGATTGGTGCTGTAAAGTACAGCACCAATCACCGCGGGGTGTAAGGGTGACACTGGTGTCACCCCACCTCACCCCGCCCGCCCCCAAAGGCCGTGATTGGTTCGTCGGACCGACGAACCAATCACAGCCATGGAGGGGGGTTTAAACTAACGGTGACTGCACTGCAGACGCCATTCCGGTCTGGAATTGCGTGCAGTGCGGTCACCGTGCCCAGCTGCCGCGATATACTGACTAGAACCCCTCTAAATACTTACCTGATCACTGCCTGGATCTTGCTTCTTCTTGTGACATCCTGTGACATCCTGTGCTGTGTTGTGCTGTGTTGTGCTGCTGCGAGTTATTAGATAGAGAGAGAGAGAGAGATAGAGAGGCCTAGTGACAGAGAGTGCTATATTTTGTGCTGCTGCAGTGTGATAGAGCTATAGATAGAGAGATAGAGAGAGATAGAGAGAGAGATAGAGAGATAGTGACAGATTGTGCTATATATTTTTTATATAACTGACTGCTGCCCCCCCTTTTGTGCTGATCAGTATAAATTAACTGATCAGCAACTTTTTGGGGGCGCAGTTTTTTTTTTTAGATATATATATACCTGTCAGTGCTGCTGCTGCAGTGTCATAGAGTGAGAGATAGAGAGATAGAGAGAGATAGTGACAGAGAGTGATAGAGACTGCTATATTTTGTGTCTGCTGCCCCCCTTTTGTGCACCCCCAGCAACTTTTTGGGGGTGCAGGGGTTATTTTTCATATATATAACTGTCAGTGCTGCTGCTGCAGTGTCATAGAGTGATAGATAGTGAGAGATAGAGAGATAGAGAGAGATAGTGACAGAAAGTGATAGAGAGTGATATATTTTGTGTCTGCTGCCCCCGCCTTTTGTGCTGATCACTATATCTGAGGTGATCAGCAACTTTTTGGGGGTGCAGAGGTTTTTTTTTTTATATATACCTGTCAGTTGCTGCCAGTTGCACTGTCAGTTGCACCAAAGGTTGTGCACCTGCTGCCCCTCACTGGTAATCAGTGTCGCATCACTGATCACCTTTTTTTTTTTTGTGGGTGCTGTGGGGTCTTTTTTTAATTTTTTTTTTTACACACACTGTGATTTTGTGGGTGTCCTGTGGCCACTGTGCGCTGATCAGTGACGTAGTAGTAGTACGTTTATTTATAAGGCGCCACAAAGTGTCCGCAGCGCCGTACATAGCAAACAAAAAACAAAAACAAATTACAAGGTAACGTACAGGGTGTGTAGAAAGATACAGTATAAATAGGGGTATAGCTGGTAGAACTAAAATCAGCATCAGTTCAGAAGTAGGTGTCAAAATAGTCAAGGAGACCGAAGATGAAGTAGAGGAAGGGAAGAACAGGACAGGAGCACAGGTGGGGTAATGAGGTAGGGTGAGTACGTGAGGAAGGAGGGCCCTGCTCATAAGAGTTAACATACTAAAAATAGGTGGGTGGACGAACGAAATACAATAGGATAAGTAGGAACGGAGGGGAACGGAGGCAGGATAGGAGGATCAAAAGAGGTTAGGAGGAGGGATAGGCTAGTCGAAAAAAGTGGGTTTTGAGGGAGCGCTTGAAGGAGGTAAGGGAATCAGATAGCCTGATGGGTGGCGGGAGGTTGTTCCAGTGCAGGGGGGCAGCGCGAGAGAAATCTTGGACACGGGAGTGGGAGGAGGTGATTAGGTGAGAGGTCAGTCGGCGGTCAGCGATGGAGCGAAGAGGACGGGAGGGAGTGTGGATAGAGATCAGTGAAGAGAGGTAGGGAGCTGTGGAGGAGGAGAGAGCCTTGTAGGTGGTGGTGAGGAGTTTAAAGAGAACTCGGAAAGGAATGGGGAGCCAGTGAAGAGATAAACAGAGGGGGGAGGCGGAGGTAGAGCGGCGGGAGAGGAAGATGAGCCTAGCAGCAGCGTTAAGAATGGATTGGAGAGGTGCGAGGCGGGTGAGAGGTAGCCCAGAGAGAAGGATGTTGCAGTAGTCAAGGCGGGAGATGACAAGAGAGTGAATGAGAATTTTGGTCGCGTCAGTGGAGAGGAATGGTCTGATGCGTGAGATGTTGCGTAGGTGAAAGCGGCAAGACTGTGAGAGAGCACGAATGTGGGGGGTGAAAGAGAGGGAGGAGTCAATGATGACACCGAGGCAGCGCGTTTGGTCGGTGGACGTGATCTCGGTTTCACCAATGCTGATGGAGATAGCGGGAGAAGAGGGGATGTTTGGGGGATGGAAGATTAGAAGTTCAGTTTTAGCCATGTTTAGTTTCAGGAAGCGTTGGGTCATCCAGGCTGAGATGGCCGTGAGGCATTCGGAGACCTTGGACAGAAGTGATGGGGATAAGTCGGGGGAGGAGAGATAGATTAGGGTATCATCAGCATAAAGGTGGTAATGAAAACCATAGGAGCTGATGAGGGTGCCCAGAGAGGTGGTGTAGAGGGAGAAGAGGAGAGGGCCAAGGACTGACCCTTGGGGAACACCGACTGGCTGGGGGGTAGTAGGAGAGGAGGAGCTCGTGACGTACATCACTGATCAGCTTTTTCGGCACAGGGTTGATCTATTTTTTTTTTTTGATCAAATTCCTGTTGCCTTTGAGCGCTGTTCAGTGACGGACGTTACTGACCAACATCTGTGCTCAATTTTTGGCGCAGGACCTTTTTTTTTTTTTTTTTTTAACCCCTTCAATTTTTTTTTTTTAACCCCTTCAATTTTTTTTTTTTTGTATAAAGTATTTTTTTTTTCTGCACTACATACACACTACACACTACATACCCCCCGGGTTGAAATAAAGTTTGTACCCCCCCCCTACACTATACACGTGTTGAAACATTTCACTACCAGTAACACAAAAATAAAAATGGCATCCCAAATGTCATCCCAAATGTCATCCCAGTCATCCAGAAGAATGTATTCAGTGGAGGAGGCATATGCCATGCTTGCCTCTGACTCTGACACAGCCAGTGAGGCAAGCGGGGAATTTGAAGGATTCATCTTAAGCTCCTCTTCCTCCTCTAGTGATGAGGGACCCCCTCAAAGACGCCCCCGTAGAGCAGCTGAGACCCCCCCCCCCAATAATTGATCTCGTATGGACCCCACCACCAGACAATTTTGAGCCCCAGGTTCCTGAGTTTTTGGCCATGCCAGGAATCCAATTTGATTCCACAGGTCTCAGAGAAATTGACTTTTTCAAATTATTTTTCTCTGATGATTTTATAAATTTAATGGTGGACCAAACTAATTTATATGCCCAGCAGTTTATTGCTCAAAACCCCACGTCATCATTTGCTAGGTGGACCCCTGTAGATGCAGTAGAGATGATGACGTTTTGGGGTCTGGTGTTTCATATGGGCATAGTAAAAAAGCCAGAAATTAGGCAATATTGGAGTACAGATGTTCTGTACAGCACCCCATTTTACCGTATGGCCATGACTCGGGCTCGTTTTGAGATGATCCTTAAATTTTTGCATTACAACGATAATGCACAGTGCCCACCCAGAGATGATCCCACCTTTGACCGGCTATTCAAAGTCAGGCCGGTCATTGATCATTTCAGTGCCAAATTTGCAGAGATGTACATCCCTGAAAAATTTATTTGTATCGACGAGTCCCTTATACATTTTAAAGGAAGGGTTAAATTCCGCCAGTACCTTCCCAGTAAGAGGGCAAGGTATGGCATAAAAAATGTATAAGCTGTGTGAAAGCACCTCAGGGTACACCCACATATTTAGGGTATATGAAGGGAAGGATTCAAGAATTGAACCGCCAGAATGCCCCTCGTAGGTGTTAGTGGAAAAATTGTCTGGGATTTAGTGCACCCCTTCCTGGATAAAGGTTATCACCTCTATGTGGATAACTTTTACACTAGCATCCCCCTGTTTAAGGCCCTTGGTTCAAGAGGTACAGCAGCTTGCGGTACTGTGCGCAAGAACCAAAGAGGCCTCCCAAAAACGCACATTGCCCAAGTAATGAGAAGGGGTGAAAGCAGGGGAATATGCACCGAAAATATGTTGTTGGTCAAATATAAGGACAAGAGGGATGTCCTTATACTGACAACAATTCACGGAGACAGTACCACCTCCGTCCCTGTACGATACCAGTACCCACACTTCAAAACCTAATTGTATCCTGGATTACAATAGGTACATGGGCGGAGTGGATCTTTCAGATCAGGTACTGAAGCCGTACAGTGCCCTGCGGAAAACAAAAATCTGGTACAAGAAGCTGGCCGTGTATATCATCCAGATGGCACTGTATAATGCTTACGTGCTATTCCGTTCTACCGGCCAGAGGGGGACATTTATGCACTTTCAAGAGGAAGTCATAAAGGGCCTAATATTTGGGAACCAGCAGGCAGAGGGCCCCAGTACTTCTAGTACTGGCCCCCGTATTGTACCAGGGCAGCATTTTCCGAACGAAATCCCCTCCACTGCAAGAAAGGGCAGGACACAAAAAAGGTGCAAAGTTTGCTATAAAAAGGGAATAAGAAAGGAAACTATTTTCCACTGTGAAACTTGCCCCGACAAACCCGGCCTATGTATAAAGGAGTGTTTTAAAATATACCACACATCTATGGATTATTAGGTTCATCATTTCACCGTGCTTCGGGGGTCTTGCTAATGCCACATAGCACCCACCATTCATTCCACCAGAATCTGAGCTGCAAAATCCAAAAATCACTCCTTCCCTTCTGAGTCCTGCCATGCACCCAACTGGTATTTTTTGGTCACATATGAGGCATTGCCATACTCGGGAGAAATTGGGGCACAGATTTTGGGGTGCTTTTTCTCCTTCATACCTTCTGAAAATGAAAAATTTTGAGCCAGAACTGCATTTTTGTGTAAAATAAATGTAATTTTTCATTTTCACTGCCCAGTTGTATCAAAATTGGTGAAACCCCTGGGGGTTTGAAATGTACACTATACCCCTAGATGAATTCCCTGAGGGGTGTAGTTTGCAAAATGGGGTCACTTGTGGGGGGGTTCCACTGTATTGGTGCTTTGGGGGTCTTGCTAATGCGACATAGCACCCACCAACATTCCACCAGAATCTGTGCTGCAAAATCCAAATATCACTCCTTCCCTTCTGAGTCCTGCCACTTTTTGGTCACACATGAGGCATTGCCGTACTCGGGAGAAATTGGGGCACAGATTTTGGGGTGCTTTGTCTCCTTCCTTCCTTGGGAAAATGAAAAATTTTGAGCCAGAACTGCATTTTTTGTGTAAAAAATTTAATTTTTCATTTTCACTGCCCAGTTGTACCACAATTGGTGAAACCCCTGGGGGTTTGAAATGTACACTATACCCCTAGATGAATTCCCTGAGGGGTGTAGTTTGCAAAATGGGGTCACTTGTGGGGGGGTTCCACTGTATTGGTGCTTTGGGGGTCTTGCTAATGCGACATAGCACCCACCAACATTCCACCAGAATCTGTGCTGCAAAATCCAAATATCACTCCTTCCCTTCTGAGTCCTGCCACTTTTTGGTCACACATGAGGCATTGCCGTACTCGGGAGAAATTGGGGCACAGATTTTGGGGTGCTTTTTCTCCTTCATACCTTCTGAAAATGAAAAATTTTGAGCCAGAACTGCATTTTTGTGTAAAAAAATTTAATTTTTCATTTGCACAGCCCAGTTGTATCAAAATTGGTGAAACCCCTGGGGGTTTGAATTGTACACTATACCCCTAGATGAATTCCCTGAGGGGTGTAGTTTGCAAAATGGGGTCACTTGTGGGGGGGTTCCACTGTATTGGTGCTTGGGGGGGTCTTGCTAATGCGACATAGCACCCACCAACATTCCACCAGAATCTGAGCTGCAAAATCCAAAAATCACTCCTTCCCTTCTGAGTCCTGCCATGCACCCAAATGGTATTTTTTGGTCACATGTGAGGCATTGCCGTACTCGGGAGAAATTGGGGCACAGATTTTGGGGTGCTTTTTCTCCTTCATACCTTCTGAAAATGAAATATTTTGAGCCAGAACTGCATTTTTGTGTAAAAAAATGTAATTTTTCATTTGCACAGCCCAGTTGTATCAAAATTGGTGAAACCCCTGGAGGTTTGAAATGTACACTATACCCCTAGATGAATTCCCTGAGGGGTGTAGTTTGCAAAATGGGGTCACTTGTGGGGGGGTTCCACTGTATTGGTGCTTGGGGGGTCTTGCTAATGCGACATAGCACCCACCAACATTCCACCAGAATCTGAGCTGCAAAATCCAAAAATCACTCCTTCCCTTCTGAGTCCTGCCATGCACCCAAATGGTATTTTTTGGTCACATGTGAGGCATTGCCGTACTCGGGAGAAATTGGGGCACAGATTTTGGGGTGCTTTTTCTCTTTCATACCTTCTGAAAATGAAAAATTTTGAGCCAGAACTGCATTTTTGTGTAAAAAAATTGAATTTTTCATTTGCACAGCCCAGTTGTATCAAAATTGGTGAAACCCCTGGGGGTTTGAAATGTACACTATACCCCTAGATGAATTCCCTGAGGGGTGTAGTTTGCAAAATGGGGTCACTTGTGGGGGGGTTCCACTGTATTGGTGCTTGGGGGGTCTTGCTAATGCGACATAGCACCCACCAACATTCCACCAGAATCTGAGCTGCAAAATCCAAAAATCACTCCTTCCCTTCTGAGTCCTGCCATGCACCCAAATGGTATTTTTTGGTCACATGTGAGGCATTGCCGTACTCGGGAGAAATTGGGGCACAGATTTTGGGGTGCTTTTTCTCCTTCATACCTTCTGAAAATGAAAAATTTTGAGCCAGAACTGCATTTTTGTGTAAAAAAATTAAATTTTTCATTTGCACAGCCCAGTTGTATCAAAATTGGTGAAACCCCTGGGGGTTTGAAATGTACACTATACCCCTAGATGAATTCCCTGAGGGGTGTAGTTTGCAAAATGGGGTCAATTGTGGGGGGGTTCCACTGTATTGGTGCTTGGGGGGTCTTGCTAATGCGACATAGCACCCACCAACATTCCACCAGAATCTGAGCTGCAAAATCCAAAAATCACTCCTTCCCTTCTGAGTCCTGCCATGCACCCAAATGGTATTTTTTGGTCACATGTGAGGCATTGCCGTACTCGGGAGAAATTGGGGCACAGATTTTGGGGTGCTTTGTCTCCATCATTCCTTGTGAAAATGAAAAATTTTGAGCCAGAACTGCATTTTTGTGTAAAAAATGTAATTTTTCATTTGCACAGCCCAGTTGTATCAAAATTGGTGAAACCCCTGGGGGTTTGAAATGTACACTATACCCCTAGATGAATTCCCTGAGGGGTGTAGTTTGCAAAATGGGGTCAATTGTGGGGGGGTTCCACTGTATTGGTGCTTGGGGGGTCTTGCTAATGCGACATAGCACCCACCAACATTCCACCAGAATCTGAGCTGCAAAATCCAAAAATCACTCCTTCCCTTCTGAGTCCTGCCATGCACCCAAATGGTATTTTTTGGTCACATTTGAGGCATTGCCGTACTCGGGAGAAATTGGGGCACAGATTTTGGGGTGCTTTTTCTCCTTCATACCTTCTGAAAATGAAAAATTTTGAGCCAGAACTGCATTTTTGTGTAAAAAATTTAATTTTTCATTTTCACTGCCCAGTTGTACCACAATTGGTGAAACCCCTGGGGGTTTGAAATGTACACCATACCCCTAGATGAATTCCCTGAGGGGTGTAGTTTGCAAAATGGGGTCACTTGTGGGGGGGTTCCTAACTTTTAGCATCTTATGGTGCCTAGAATCCTACATGGTGCCTAAAAAATAATCTCATAAAAAGGAGGCTCCAAAATCAAGTAGGTGCTCCTTCTATTATGAAGCCTGTGGTTTGGTCAACGTGCACACTAGGGCCACATATAGGATATTTATGAAAACAAAAGAATTGGGGGAATCAATTTTTAGTCACATTTCTCTAGTAAAATCTACTGTGTTTCTTAGAAAAATGTATTAAAATTGCAAATCTGCAAAAAAAATGAAATTTTGAAATTTCACCTACACTTTGTTTTAATTCCTGTGAAACACCTAAAGGGTTAACAAACTTCCAAAATGCTGTTTTGAATACTGTGAGGGGTGCAGTTTTTGAAATGGCATCATTTATGGGGGTGTCTCACATACAAGTCCCTCAAAGTCACATCAGAACTGAACTGGTCCCTAAAAAAAATCAGTGTTTGAAATTTTCTTGAAAATTTGAGAATTTGCTATTCATATTGTAAGCCTCCTAGTGTCCAAAAAAATTAAAAGGAAGTTGAAATAATGATGGAAACATAAAGTAGACATATGGTCTATGTTAGTTATTAACTATTTTGAGTGGTATGATTATTTGTCTCACAAGCAGAAAATTTAACATTTTGCAAATTGCTAAATTTTCCATTTTTTTACGACATTTTGGTATTTTTCACAAAAAAACACAGACTGTATCGACCCAAATTTACCACTAATTTGAAGTACAATGTGTCACGAGAAAACAATCTCAAAATCACTGGGATAAGTAAAAGCAAAAAAAAAGTTATCCCCACTTAAGTGATACATGTCAGATTTGAAAAAAAGGGCTCTGTCAGGAAGGCAAAAACTGGCTGTGTCAGGAAGGGGTTAATGTGCAGTTTGGACAATGCTGCTTGGACACAGAACAATCACACACCCACCTTCTGACAGTATATACTATGGGTGCACTACACACAAAGAATTAATAATTAAAGACGAGAAAATGTTTTTTCATTTAATTTGTTTTTAATGCACAGCTTGTATAATGCTGCTGGGATGCAGAACAAACACCCACGCAACTTGTGGTGTATACTTACTATTGGGGTGCAGTATACAGCAAACAAAGAACAGCAAAATTTATTTTTATATTGTATTTCTTTTTTATGGACGGCTCTTGGATAACACTGCGTGCACCGTGGAGGCAGAATATTTACACACTGAACTTGTTCTGCTTCTTCTAACAGTAGTATATACTGTATGGTGCATAGTCTGCACTGCACAAGTTCACAACACCCCTCTGTATGCACTGCACAACACCCCTCTGCACACTAATGTAATGATGACTGAGTGATTGATGACAATTTCAAGTTAAGTTAAACACCCCAGTGCCAAACTCCTCTGCAGTTTGCATGCACTGCACACAACACCCCTGTCTACTCTGCACAACAGCCGTCTGTCTGCACTGCACAGCACCCCTGTGGCACCCTACTCCAGGGGTACCCCTTGTATGGCCCCTGTGCCCTGGAGGAGTTTAACTATTGCAGCCAATGCTGCCTGCAGAACCCCTTCCCTGTGACCAAGGCTGTGAGGGGTTAAACTAACCCAGCCAGTGCTAGGACCCAGCAGCCACCCTCACCTGTATCCTGTGAGAGAAAGCCTGGCCCCATGGGGATTGGCTGGCTGGGGAGCACAAAAAAAGAGGTCAGAGGCCAGGCAGCATGAGAGGAAGAGAGGAGAAAGCCCTGTGAAGGAGAGCTGCAACGTGGAGTCCCAGAGCCTAGCATCAGAGAGAAAAGAAGTGTGCTGCCTGAAGACAGAGGGAGTGAGTGCAGCAGTGTGATGACAGCAGCATGCTGCAGGAGGAGGAAGCATTGAGGCATGTGTGAGAGAAAGGTGAAGGAGGCGGCTGTACCAAGGGTGAGGAGAAGCAAGAGAGAGAGGGAGCACACTGAAGCACCCAGCAGAGGGGCCAGACAGCATGCAGCAGTATAGCCAGTGATCCATGTGGCAGGAGCCAGCAACACCCAAGGTAACGATTCATTCCCCCTGCAACAGCATCTGCATCCTTGCAATACCCAGCAGGGGCATCCCATACCACCTGTTTACAACCCACATACAGAGAGGGGTTGTTGCTTCAGCCACAGCATTAGCTGCTTATCAAGAATAGGGGGACCCCAAGTGCCAGAGAGGGGACAGCAACTGTGAGACTCCCACTGCCAAGGCCGGCCACTGTTAAGGCTACCCCTGTAGCCTGGTTAATACACAGAACAGGAGGCAACCCCTAAGAAGGGAGCTTGCCTGTCCCTCTTCCTGAGGACCGTTTACCATTAACCCTTCCCCTGTGGAGTATAAATATGTGTGCACACTATTGTAGGGACTTAACTATATAGGTGTGAGGACCTGTTATCGTGGGATCATTGTTTTGAACCAGTGACTGTTATTTGGGATAATGTACGTTGATTGCCGTTAATTTGCATGAAGGTTGTTGAAACGTTTAGATTGGCTGCAGGGCCAGAGAGGGAAGTTAGATATATTCAGGTTAAGAAGCGCCACCTGGCGGACACTGCAAGTTGCAGTTATATTGAATTCACTGTGATAAGCACTGTAATGTAATGAAGTCATCTTACTATGCAAATGATCTTGTTCTTGTATGCATATACCACCCTTAATCGCTGAGGCCAATTCAATTCAGAGAGTTAGAATGATTACAATTTTATGTAATGCTTTAAAGTGACAGTTTACTCGATAAGTATTGTTGATGTCATTTACAAATATCTATTTAAATATTGCAGCGACCAATCCATGTGTCTTTAAATAAATCCTTGTCGCTGTTAACTGTAGTAGTGTTCCTTTTTGTGGGTCCTCCTAGGGGTGTGACATTCCCTGCCACAGGTTCTCCAGAAGAAGCCATGAAAATCCCTGAAGCCTTCTATTCCAGAGCCTGGTAAACCATCGCACCACACCGTCACAGGGGTGCTGTTACACCCCTCTGCACACAAATGACTCTGAGTGATTGATGATGACAAGTACAAGTTCAAGTTAAACACCCAGTGCCAAACCCCTCTGCAGTCTGACTCTGCATGCACTGCACAACACCCTTCAGTTAAAGTCTGAAACACCCCAGTACACAATGCCCCAGAAGCCCGCCACCGCCGTGAACAGCAGAGCTCTGCGCAGCAGGAAGTGTGACTGTGAAATGACGCTGAATTCTCGGAACACCAAGCTTTTAAAGACTCTGTGTCTCACGAGAATCAGAAGCCAGCTTTCTGCATTCGGCCGTGCTCGGGTTTCCGAACAAAGCCATAAACTAGCAAGCATGGCTTGCGGGCACTCGGGCAAGCTATGTTCGGAGCGGTGGAATCCGAACCGCTCATCTCTAGTCAGAACCAGGCCACATGTGTGCTGCACATACATGTAGCCATAGCCTAGGGAGCAGGAGAACAATACCAGCAATCAGTACATAAATAACCCTTTGTGTGCTGGGTATCAGCGCTATTCTCCTGCAGCTGCCCAGTGTGCCCATATGTTATCCTGGCCCTGGAGTGGTCAGTACCAGGCCACATGTGTGCTGCACATACATGTAGCCATAGCCTATGGAGCAATAGAACTGTACCAGCAATCAGCACATAAATAACCCTTTGTGTGCTGGGTATCAGCGCTATTCTCCCGCAGCTGCCCAGTGTGCCCATATGTAATCCTGGCCCTGGGGGAGTGGTCAGTACCAGGTCATATGTGTGCTGCACATACATGTAGCCATAGCCTAGGGAGCAGGAGAACTGTACCAGCAATCAGCACATAAATAGCCCTTTGTGTGCTGCGTATCAGCGCTATTCTCCCGCAGCCGTTACTCAGAGATACGCTAAATATATACACTTACAAATATATAAATCCTTATAACGTGAGTGTAATAGTAAAATGCCATTTATTACAAGTACAGATATATATTGAATAAAAACTGGAAAAAAAAAACCTATAATAAAACACTTGCCCGCTATGATGTAACAGATTACGTTACAGTCACAGAAATGTCATTAGTTCCAAAGTCTGTAAAACAATGATTAGAAGTGAAATAACCAATAAAAGGTGTAATCCTGCCCCATGCAGCACCGTGAGTCTCCATCCAAACGGGATATATACAATTATGTAACACTACAGATGTCGCGCCGCTAATCCAGCGCCGGAGCTCAACAGACCGACCCCACTGGTGACCGTACGCTACATCTGACTGGGACGCACGAGCATCCCACACACACACATGCGCGACTCCCAGTTTCCCATCGGCGAGAGACGGGAACCCTGCCCATCTCCGCTTCAGGAAAACGGGCAGGGCTAGTGAGGGGAGCAGGGAGATGGGGAACGGCGACAAACCGATGGGGACCCGGGGGGAGCTCCGGTTAAAGGCGATGCGCATGCATCTCGTGCGCGCGCATCCCCTTTCGGCAGCTGGCGAATCCACCGCCAGCCCCTGCAAAGATCACAAGCACTCCATCTGTAGTTACTAACGCTTACAAACATGCAGATGCTGCCCATGGCCAATCAGATTCTGCCTATCATTTTCCAAGCTGCAATAGGAAAATGAGAGCTACGGTATAATGGGTTGCTAAGGGTAACACCTGCGCTATTCATTGTTAGAAGCTGTAGTAAATTCTATCGCCGCAGCCCCGTGTAACGCTACGGCCGAATCTGTGACTCGAGAGACGCCAGCTTGTAGTGACGCACGTCCATCTGTATGTACTCATATATAGTATGTACCATCAGATGCACCAATGTAACTTACACCAGCTCCAGCCAGGCGCAGGTTCCCGCCTGAGAATGGCGCACTACCTAGCCCCCCCCCCCCCGTTACCTTCCAGGAACACCCACTGAAATCCACAGACCCTGCATCCAAATCCATTCCGCATCTCTGTGCGGTAACTTTTGGGACACTGTGACTCAGCCGCACATGCCGTACATAATACATCCCCCGACCAGTCTCATATCGGCGTAGCGCATGTCCTGGAATTTGGCACAGATAATGTTGACCCCTCGATGAACCAGTCTCCAATGAATCGTCACAGTTTTATGTCTTATTTTTAAAATTCATTGAAAGTAATTCCCCCATTAGACCCCAATGTGCCATCACCGAGCTGTTCAGTGGCCTCTTCTTCCGTTTCTGTCAGGTCCTCCGATACAGGGGTGTATGGGGCTGATTCATCGTTCCTACAGACATAACAAACAGCTGATTAGTGTAATCCTGGGGTTTATTCATTATCCTACTGTTGGGTTCCAAAATATTACGATGCCCTCAGGGTCTTTGTCAGCCATTATTTCCAACAAACTAATTCATATTAACATATTATCAAGTCCCAGTTTTTTTTGCATGCACTAATATGGAGACCTGAATGGAGAAAATAGGTACTGGGTTCAATTAATGCATCACCCCTATTAGTCTGTCAGCTGTCTGCAGTGGTTATAATGAAGATGTTCCCTGATCAGATCGCATGGGACACTAGACCCTTAGTAGTACACGCACATAGGCCATAACCCTACTTACAGCTGCTGGGGAAGTGACAGATCTCATGGGAGACTAGACCCTCAGTACTACATGCACATTGTCAGAAACCGCGGTGTGCGTTCGCATCTGCGACCGCATTCCTTACCCGCACGCTGGTGCGTCCTGCGACGCAGGTCCTTGTCCTGCGCTGTCCCTGGGTATTCTCCATGGCAGGATCTGTGTGACATCACTCTATAGTCTGCATGGGCGCCGCCATGACACTTGCAATCACATGACTTTGTCCTCCAGTGGATTGCCTGTGACCTTGTTGCTCTGACCTGTGCACTGACTCATGTGACCAAAGGTGTGCACAGGTACTTCCTGGACTTAATTGCTGCTGCAGCTTGCAGCCAATCACAGACCAGCTGGAGGGATATAGGTAAGGCCTCTGGCCCATTACCCCTGCCTTGAACAACTAGTCTTAATCCTGTGTGCTACCAAGAGTCAGCGTTCTAGGCTCCAGATTCCCTTGTTCCTGTGTTCCTGAGTAATCTGCTACAGCTGCTGTTGATTCCTGAAAGCTCCCTGGACACCCTTCACCTGCCAGGTCATCTTCCAGCTGCTTATACCATCTGCAGTTCTCCAGAGCTCTCCAGCAACTGCCAGCAAGTTTGCATTGCCCTTAAAGGGCCATCACCACTTTCAACTCCCAAGTCGACACAGGTGTCAACACTTCATACAAATCCAGCAGTTCCCTGACTGCCGACTTCCCAGCAGTTCTCAGACTGCCGACAACCCAGCAGTTCCCAGACTGCCGACATTCCAGTAGTTTCCAGACCATTCATCGGTTACGATTCTCCACGACCAGAGACACTCACAGTCCATCTCCTGTGCTAGGCTAGTCAGGTGTGGGAACTCAGGTCAGAGGGTCGCGACCTCACCACCGAACGCAGCGGAGTCCAAACCTCCTTGCGGGGGTCCCGGGTGAAGACCGTCGGTGGTGTTAGACTCCGCGCCTCTGATCAGAGTCACGTCAATTCCCCACCTGGCTGCATCCGCAGTTCCCATACCATAAGAACCCTCCATACCTCAAACCACCTGCATTCCAGTACCCAGCATCCTCCACTGGCTCACTGCTGCCGCAGCCGGCTACACCAGTGACCCGAGGCCTGACACACATAGGCCATAACCCTACTTACAGCTGCTGGGGAAATGACAGATCTCATGGGACACTAGACCCTCAGAACTACACACACATAGGCCATAACCCTACTTACAGCTGCTGGGGAAGTGACAGATCTCATGGGACACTAGACCCTCAGTAGTACACGTACATAGGCCATAACCCTACTTACGGCTGCTGGGGAAGTGACGGATCTCATGGGACACTAGACCCTCAGTAGTACACGCACATAGGCCATAACCCTACTTACGGCTGCTGGGGAAGTGACATGTCTCATGGGACACTAGACCCTCAGTAGTACATGCACATAGGCCATAACCCTACTTACAGCTGCTGGGGAAGTGACATATATCATGGGACGCTAGACCCCAAGTAGTACACGCACATAGGCCATAACCCTACTTACAGCTGCTGGGGAAGTGACAGATCTTATAGGACACTAGACCCTCAGTAGTACACGCACATAGGCCATAACTCTACTTACAGCTGCTGGGGACGTGACATATCTCATGGGACACTAGACCCTCAATATTACACGCACATATGTCATAACTCTACTTATGGCTGCTGGGGAAGTGACAGATCTCATGGGACACTAGACCCTCAGTAGTACACGCACATAGGCCATAACCCTACTTACGGCTGCTGGGGAAGTGACGGATCTCATGGGACAATAGACCCTCAGTAGTACACGTACATAGGCCATAACCCTACTTACGGCTGCTGGGGAAGTGACAGATCTCATGGGACACTAGACCCTCAGTAGTACACGCACATAGGCCATAACCCTACTTACGGCTGCTGGGAAAGGGACAGATCTCATGGGACACTAGACCCTCAGTACTACACGCATATAGGCCATAACCCCTACTTACGGCTGCTGGGAAAGTGACAGATCTCATGGGACACTAGACCCTCTGTAGTACAGGCACATAGGCCATAACCCTACTTACGGCTGCTGGGGAAGTGACAGATCTCATGGGACACTAGACCCTCAGTAGTACATGCACATAAGCCATAACCCTACTTACAGCTGCTGGGAAAGTGACAGATCTCATGGGACACTAGACCCTCAGTAGTACACGCACATAGGCCATAACCCTACTTACGGCTGCTGGGGAAGTGACAGATCTCATGGGACACTAGACCCTCAGTACTACACGTACATAGGCCATAACCCTACTTACAGCTGCTGGGGAAGTGACAGATCTTATGGGACACTAGACCCTCAGTAGTATACGCACATAGGCCATAACCCTACTTACAGCTGCTGGGGAAGTGACAGATCTCATGGGACACTAGACCCTCAGTAGTATACGCACATAGGCCATAACCCTACTTACGGCTGCTGGGGAAGTGACAGATATCATGGGACACTAGACCCTCAGTAGTACACGCACATAGGCCATAACTCTACTTACAGCTGCTGGAGAAGTGACAGATCCCATGGGACACTAGACCCTCAGTAGTACACACACATAGGCCATAACCCTACTTACAGCTGCTGGGGAAGTGACAGATCTCATGGGACACTAGACCCTCAGTAGTACACGTACATAGGCCATAACCCTACTTACGGCTGCTGGGGAAGTGACAGAATTAATGGGACACTAGACCCTCAGTAGTACATGTACATAGGCCATAACCCTACTTACGGCTGCTGGGGAAGTGACAGATCTCATGGGACACTAGACCCTCAGTAGTATACGTACATAGGCCATAACCCTACTTACAGCTGCTGGGAAAGTGACAGATCTCATGGGACACTAGACCTTTAGTCGTATACGCACATAGGCCATAACCCTACTTATGGCTGCTGGGAAAGTGACAGATCTCATGGGACACTAGACCCTCAGTAGTACATGCACATAGGCCATAACCCCTACTTACCGCTGCTGGGGAAGTGACAGATCTCATGGGACACTAGGCCCTTAGTAGTACATGCACATAGGCCATAACCCTACTTACGGCTGCTGGGGAAGTGACAGATCTCATGGGACACTAGGCCCTCAGTAGTACACGCACATAGGCCATAACCCTACTTACGGCTGCTGGGGAAGTGACAGATCTCATGGGACACTAGACCCTCAGTAGTACACGCACATAGGCCATAACCCTACATACAGCTGCTGGGGAAGTGACAGATCTCATGGGACACTAGACCCTCAGTAGTACAGGCACATAGGCCATAACCCTACTTACAGCCGCTGGGGAAGTGACAGATCTCATGGGACACTAGACCCTCAGTAGTACACGCACATAGGCCATAACCCTACTTACAGCTGCTGGGGAAGTGACAGATCTCATGGGACACTAGACCCTCAGTAGTACATGCACATAGGCCATACCCCTACTTACAGCTGCTGGGGAAGTGACAGATCTCGTGGGACACTAGACCCTCAGTAGTACACGCACATAGGCCATAACCCTACTTACAGCTGCTGGGGAAGTGACAGATCTCATGGGACACTAGACCCTCAGTAGTACACGCACATAGGCTATAACCCTACTTACGGCTGCTGGGGAAGTTACAGATCTCATGGGACACTAGACCCTCAGTAGTACACGCACATAGGACATATCCCTACTTACTGCTGCTGGGGAAGCGACAGATCTCATGGGACACTAGACCCTCAGTAGTACACGCACATAGGCCATAACCCTACTTACAGCTGCTGGGGAAGTGACAGATCTCATGGGACACTAGACCCTCAGTAGTACATGCACATAGGCCATAACCCTACTTACAGCTGCTGGGGAAGTGACAGATCTCATGGGACACTAGACCCTCAGTAGTACACGCACATAGGCCATAACCCTACTTACAGCTGCTGGGGAAGGGACAGATCTCATGGGACACTAGACCCTTAGTAGTACACGCACATAGGCCATAACCCTACTTACAGCTGCTGGGGAAGGGACAGATCTCATGGGACACTAGACCCACAGTAGTACACGCACATAGGCCATAACCCTACTTACAGCTGCTGGGGAAGTGACAGATCTCATGGGACACTAGACCCTCAGTAGTACACGCACATAGGACATATCCCTACTTACTGCTGCTGGGGAAGTGACAGATCTCATGGGACACTAGACCCTCAGTAGTATACGCACATAGGCCATAACCCTACTTACAGCTGCTGGGGAAGTGACAGATCTCATGGGAGACTAGACCCTCAGTAGTACACGCACATAGGCCATAACCCTACTTACAGCTGCTGGGGAAGTGACAGATCTCATGGGACACTAGACCCTCAGTAGTACACGCACATAGGCCATAACCCTACTTACAGCTGCTGGGGAAGTGACAGATCTCATGGGACACTAGACCCTCAGTAGAACACGCACATAGGACATATCCCTACTTACTGCTGCTGGGGAAGTGACAGATCTCATGGGACACTAGACCCTCAGTAGTACACACACATAGGCCATAACCCTACTTACAGCTGCTGGGGAAGTGACAGATCTCATGGGACACTAGACCCTCAGTACTACACGCACATAGGCCATTACCATACTTACAGCTGCTGGGGAAGTGACAGATCTCATGGGACACTAGACCCTCAGTAGTACACGCACATAGGCCGTAACCCTACTTACGGCTGCTGGGGAAGTGACAGATCTCATGGGACACTAGACCCTCAGTAGTACACGCACATAGGCCATAACCCTACTTATAGCTGCTGGGGAAGTGACAGATCTCATGGGACACTAGACCCTCAGTAGTTCACGCACATAGGCCATAACCCTACTTACGGCTGCTGGGGAAGTGACAGATCTCATGGGACACTAGACCCTCAGTAGTACACGCACATAGGCCATAACCCTACTTACGGCTGCTGGGGAAGTGACAGATCTCATGGGACACTAGACCCTCAGTAGTACACGCACATAGGCCATAATCCTACTTACGGCTGCTGGGGAAGTGACAGATCTCATGGGACACTAGACCCTCAGTAGTACATGTACATAGGCCATAACCCTACTTACGGCTGCTGGGGAAGTGACAGATCTCATGGGATACTAGACCCTCAGTACTACACGCACATAGGCCATAACCCTACTTACGGCTGCTGGGGAAGTGACAGATCTCATGGGACACTAGACCCTCAGTAGTGCATGCACATAGGCCATAACCCTACTTACTGCTGCTGGGGAAGCGACAGATCTCATGGGACACTAGACCCTCAGTAGTACACGCACATAGGCCATAACCCTACTTACGGCTGCTGGGGAAGTGACAGATCTCATGGGACACTACACCCTCAGTAGTACATGCACATAGGCCATAACCCTACTTACAGCTGCTGGGGAAGTGACAGATCTCATGGAACACTAGACCCTCAGTAGTACACGCACATAGGCCATAACCCTACTTACGGCTGCTGGGGAAGTGACAGATCTCATGGGACACTAGACCCTGAGTAGTACACGCACATAGGCCATAACCCTACTTACGGCTGCTGGGGAAGTGACAGATCTCATGGGACAATAGACCCTCAGTAGTACACGCACATAGGACATATCCCTACTTACTGCTGCTGGGGAAGTGACAGATCTCATGGGACAATAGACCCTCAGTAGTACACGTACATAGGCCATAAACCTACTTACAGCTGCTGGGGAAGTGCCAGATCTCATGGGAGACTAGACCCTCAGTAGTACATGCACATAGGCCATAAACCTACTTACAGCTGCTGGGGAAGTGCCAGATCTCATGGGAGACTAGACCCTCAGTAGTACACGTACATAGGCCATAAACCTACTTACAGCTGCTGGGGAAGTGACAGATCTCATGGGACACTACACCCTCAGTAGTACATGCACATAGGCCATAAACCTACTTACAGCTGCTGGGGAAGTGCCAGATCTCATGGGAGACTAGACCCTCAGTACTACATGCACATAGGCCATAACCCTACTTACAGCTGCTGGGGAAGTGCCAGATCTCATGGGACACTAGACCCTCTGTAGTACAGGCACATAGGCCATAACCCTACTTACTGCTGCTGGGGAAGTGACAGATCTCATAGGACACTAGACCCTCAGTAGTACATGCACATAGGACATATCCCTACTTACTGCTGCTGGGGAAGTGACAGATCTCCCGTGGTGACACCTTCGGCCTTGTTTTTCTTTGACCCTGTAATGGAAGGTGATAGACACCGTATCAAGCAATTGGAACAGTACAAAAATTTTAAAAAAGTGATTGGTCTCATCAGGGGCACCGCACAGTGTGGGAGGGGCACATACTAGGGGCATAATTCTGTTTTTATCGTTCGAAATCGGCTCCTTTTCCGATGGTGTGAGCCTGTGCATGGATGGATATACGCATGTGCTGCACCTTTGGCGAGTATCACACTCGCTGAGGCGTTTGCACGGGTAGGGGATGGGGCAGGGGAATGCCCAGAATTTTATGGGCGTCCCTATAAAAATGCTGGGTGATCCCCTGGGAATGCAGGCGTGTTGATGCCTGCGTGGGTTGGGTGGCTGATGTCACATGACGTCAGTGCCCGCACCGAATTAGGCTATCTTTAGGCTATCTTATCTGCGAATGGGGAAAAAAATCATTTGGTGTTCGGTGACCATGTAAATGATTCTTCACTGGAGCGCTGGCATGCGAGGGTATGGTTAACTGTCCCCATCCCCTAGCATGCAAATGCAGGGATTCGCGTGGGGTGGCCGTTCTGTCGAGCAGGGGGCATTTACCTGTTCGCTAGTCTGCGAACATACATCGCCTAGCGGACCGGTCGGAATCAGACTCTAATTACCTTGAAATGGGTCTCTAAAAGAATGCGGACCGCTGGGTTTGCCCATAATTAAAATGGTGCCGTTAGAAACATAAAAGCCGCGAATGGGAATAGCAAAAGACGCGGAAACCGGAATTGCTTCTTACCGGAAGTGGTCAATGCGCATGTGGACCGAATGGCGCGGATGGCACTTCTGGCGGAAATGCACAGAGGATGTGCGCTGTGTTGCCGCCTTTATTCCCGGATTAGGAGGGGTATTTAAACCTGACCAAAGGTGATGGTGTCTATCCAAACCTGAGGAAGGGTATACAGTCCCTGAAATGCATCGCTTGGACAGACTCCATTGATGCACCAGCATTTTGTGGTTTCATCATACCGGACTATGAACCAATCAACATTTCCGGACCATTTAAGCTGCTGCGGTGGGGGCGAGCAATTGTGGCCCAGACTGCATTGCTTCTCGAGCATTAAACCCACCGCAGTTTTCAATTAGGGTGAGATTATCTTTTCTGTATTCACCTGGAATAGTGGACCACTTATGCTCAGCATCTTGTGCACTGTAGGTTTTATGTTACCATATCTGTAAAAAAGGGATTTTTGTAAGAAAAATCCCTTTCTTACAAAAATCCCTTTTTCTCTTTCAATGGTCCTGGTGACACAGCTCACATTGGGACGTTCCAGAGCTGGTCCTTTGGGAGGGTATGCTCAGGTTTGCAGCTCTCATCACTGCTCACCCGAATGATGCGTCCTCCGACGCGAACTCATGGAACCTATAGAATTTGGCAAAAGTGTGAACAGATGACCAAGTGGCAGCCCTGCATACTTGCTCAGCTGTAGCCCCATGGCGCACCGCCCAAGAGGTAGCAACCGATCTGGTGGTATGTGCGTTTATTCTGACCGGTACCGGCCTATCATCCTTAGTATATGCAAATGCAATAACTGATCTAAGCCACCTAGCAATGGTCTGTTTTGAAGCGGGCCAGCCTATTTTATGTACATCATACAAAACGAGTAAAGTATCCATCTTCCGAAAAACTTTAACTGCGCAGAGTGCGAACCACATCCAAATTCCTCAATTTGTCCCTTTTCTTGGAACCCTCAGGGGGATGAAATACAGGAAGAACAATATCCGGATTTAAATGGAAAGTAGAAAAAACTTTTGGTAAAAATGTAGGTACTGTTCTCAGCACAGCCCTATCATCATGAAAGATTAAGAAAGGAGGCTTACAAGACAATGCTCCCAACTCAGAAACCCTCTTGTCAGAGGAAATAGCTAACAAAAATACCATCTTCCAGGTTAGAAATTTAAGGTCAGCCGACCTTAACGGTTCAAAAGGAGGCTTTTGAAGAATTTCCAACACCAGAGATAAATCCCATGGTGCTACTGGTTGTTTGTATGGAGGATTTAACCTTGTAACCCCTTGATGAAAGGTCTGTACCTCCGGAATCATGGCCACTCGTTTCTAAAAGAAAATAGATAAGGCCGAAATCTGAACTTTAAGAGACTGGAGACTCAGTCCCGAAGAAAAAACATCCTGAAGACATTCAAGCAACTTGGTTAGCTTGAACCTAGCCGTGTGAGTCTTCTGGCGTTCACACCACCAGATATACGTCTTCCAGACCCTGTAATAATTAGCTGAAGACACCGATTTCCTAGCCTTGATCATCGTATTTATATCCGCCTCAGAAAATCCCTTGCTCTTTAAAATGGCCGTTTCAATAGCCAGGCCGTCAAAGTTAGCCGAGCTAAATCCTGATGGAAAAAAAACGGACCTTGTCTTAGAAGATCTGGCCTTAGAGGTAGTTGCCACGACTCTACTGATAGTCTCCGAACACTGGAATACCAAGACCTCCTCGGCCAATCTGGTGCTATCAGTATCACCGTAATCCCTTGGGATTTGATCCTCTTCAATACCCTGGCAATCATCGGAAACGGTGGAAAGATGTATGCCAAGCTCCCTGACCAGGTACCGTCATCGCATCCACTGCTGACGCTAGAAGGTCCCTTGTCCTGGAAAATAATCTGGGTACCTGATGGTTGAATCTGGACGCCATTAAATCCACATCCGGGAGTCCCCATCGAGACACAATCTCCTGGAATATCTGTGGATTCAATGCCCACTCCCCTTCCAGAAGCTCTTCCCTGCTCAAGAAGTCGGCCTCTACATTCCGAACTACCAGGATGAATACTGCCGATAAGGCCAGAACATTTTGCTCCGCCCAAATCAGAATCTGTGAAACTTCCTGCATAGCCATCCTGCTGCGTGTACCACCCTGATGATTCAGATATGCCACAACCGTGGCATTGTCCGACTGAATTCTTATGGGGAGGCCCCTCAGCCTGTTTTCCGCCAGGGATAATGCCTTCCACACTGCACGAAGCTCCAGTATATTGATCAGGAGGGACGACTCCTCTCTGGACCACAGGCCCTGAAGCCTCAAGTCCAGGACTACCGCCCCCCAGCCCTTGAGCCTGGTGTCAGTGGTAACAACCAGCCAGTCCCAAGACTGAAGAGACCGACCCCACTAAAGGGAGTCCACATCCGTCCACCATCTTAATGAGGACCTGGTTTTCAACGTCAGCTTCACTGATTCTGTTTTCATGGTCTTCGTGTTCCCCGACCAAGACGTCAAGATGTTCCACTGAAAGGCTCGAGAATGGAACCTGACGTACTGTAGAGTCTCGGAAGTCGCCCCCATCTTGCCTAGCAACTTTAGACATTTCCAGACTGACGGGTCCGGCAACTCCAGAATTGATGACACCAGAAGACAAATGTCCTTGGCTTTTGTCTCTGGGAGAAACGGTCAATGCAAATGTGTATCTAGAAGGACTCCCAAGAACTGGATCCTTTGGGATGGAACCAGTTGTGACTTCTGAAAATTCAACAGCCAGCCGTGAAGCTGCAGAAACTGAATTGCCTCTGTCAAGTGCAATTTCTGTCAGTGTAATTTCTCTGCTGATTCCGCTTTGAACAACAGGTCGTCCAAATAAGGTATCACTATAATACCCCGCAAACTGAGAACAGCCGCCATAACCGACATGATCTTTGTGAATACCCTTGGAGCCACTGCCAGCCCAAAGGGTAGCGCCTGAAACTGGTAATGCAGATCTCCAATTGCAAAGCGTAGGAGTCACTGATGTTCCCGGTGAATTGGTACATGTAAATAAACGTCCTGGATGTCCATTGACTCCAAAAATTCTCCTTGGTCTAGGCTCAGAAGCACAGACCTCAGAGACTTCATTTTGAAGGTGGAGATTTAACGACTTTAAATTCAGAATGGGTCTGAAGGATCCATCTGGCTTGGGTACTAAAAAAAGGATAGAATAAAAACCTTTCTTTCTCTCCTACCGGAACCACCACTCCTTTTTCTAGAAGAGACTGAGCCGCCCCTAAAAGAGCAGTCCTGATCCGTGACTCCTTTGGAAGTGGCGTGGGTAAGAACCTTCTTGGAGGAACACCCCTGAAAGAAATCTTGTACCCCTGAGAAACAATGTCCAGGACCCAAGGATCCTGTTCCAACAAAGCCCAAGCGTCCCGAAACTGAAAAAGGCGACCCCCCACTCTAAAGACACAAGGAGGAGGAGTCCCCAGGTAGTCATACCGAGGGCTTGTCTTCCCCCCTTGGTGCTTTGATTCTTATTGAATGCACCAAAGCGATATTTTGGGGCTTTTCCTTTCCCCGACTGAAATTTTCCTCTGTAAGAGTGTCCTTGAAAGGACGCACCTCCTCTATGGGAGGGTCGAAAGGACATCCGAAAAGCTGAAAACTTTGAGGTTTGCTTAGCCGAGGGGGCGGGGAGAAAGGTACGTTTCCTCCCCCGTGGCCTGCTTAATAGAGGGATTTTGTACTTACCGTAAATCCTTTTCTCCGAGTCCACAGGTGTCACTGGAGTTACACTGGGGGAATAGAAGGCGACCACAGGGAGCATGGGCACTTTAAATAAAAGATTAGAGTGGCTAACTCCTCCCCTTCTACTTCCCCTCCAGGTCAGTCATAAAGGTTGTGCCCGGAAGGGAGCAGGAAGATAAAACACACTTCTGAAGAGGAGGTTAATACCACATACAATCATTCAATACAAGATGAAAGAAAGAACAGTGAGAAAACACTGAAAGTTCAAACAAACACAGTCAACAGACAATGTAACATATTAACTTAGTATATATATATATATATATATATATATATATATATATATATATATATATATATATATATATATATATATATATATATATATATCCATGGTAACCCAGCAGGGAAACTCCAAGGTAATGGACCCTGCAGGACATAAGCCCTGAGGCAACTTTAAAGAGAACAGCGCTGCGGTGGGCGTCCAGTGACACCTGTGGACTCGGAGAAAAGGATTTACAGTAAGTACAAAATCCCTCTTTCTCCTTCATCCACTAGGTGTCACTGGAGTTACACTGGGGACGTCCCAGAGCCCTCAATCCCGGGTGGGAGAGCGCTGAGAACCCCTTAACACCCTGCGGCCAAACACTGAAGCAGGAGCCGCAAAGGTATCAAACCTGTAGAACCTAACGAAGGTTCTGCAGCCAGACCAGGTAGCCGCTCGGCAGAGCTGCTGTATAGAAACCCCTCGGGCAGCCGCCCAAGAGGATCCAACCGACCTGGTTGAATGCGCTGTAATGCAACCAGGAGGAATCCGTGAAGAGGTGACATAGGCCTGACGTATAGTTAACCTAATCCACCTGGACAGCGTCTGTTTAGAGGCTGGCCATCCACGACGCACAGGGTCGTAGGTCACAAACAGCGAATTAGACTTCCTGATAGAGGCTGTACGGGCTACATAAATTCTTAGAGCCCTAACCACATCCAAGGATCTCGCCACCAGGGAAGTCCTCTGGAAAGGCAGGAACGACGATGGGCTGGTTCAGATGAAAGGCCGATACCACCTTTGGGAGGAAGGCCAGGCTGGTACGGAGCTCCGCTCTGTCAGGATGAAACTGTAGAAACGGGGAACGACAAGAAAGAGCCCCCAGTTCCGATACACGTCTGGCAGAAGCCAGAGCCAACAAAAGTACGACCTTCCAAGTAAGGTAGCGAAGGTCCACCTCCTCCAAGGGCTCAAAAACAGAGGACTGAAGGTACTCCAGCACCAAGTCCAAGTCCCAGGGAGCCGTTGGAGGACTGAAAGAAGGTTTGAACCTCTGGAAGAAAGGCTAACTTCTTCTGAAAAAAGATAGAGAGAGCTGAGACCTGAACCTTTAGGGTATTCAGCCTCAGCCCTGCCGACAAATCTTCCTGCAGAAAAAGGAGAAGTCTCGCCTTTTTGAACAGGCATGTAGAGACTCCACGCCTCTCACACCAAGCCACATAGGAGCGCCATATCCTGTGGTAGTGTGCTGAGGTAACCTCTTTCCTGGCGCGAAGCATGGTGGGTATAACTGCTCTAGGTATACCTGCCCTCCTCAGGATGGACCTCTCAGCAGCCACGCCGTCAAATGCAGACGACCTAAATCTGGGAAGATGAAGGGTCCCTGGCTGAGAAGGTCTTCCTGAAGAGGTAGAGGCCACGGCTCATCTATCAGCATAGCTGTCAGACTGGTGTACCAAGACCGACGAGGCCAGTCTGGAGCCACCAGCAGGGCCGTGACCCCCTCTCTCCGGATCCGCTGAAGTACCCGGGGTATCAGCGGAAATGGCGGGAATAGGTACACATACTGGAATGGCCAAGGGGCCACCAGCGCGTCTACCCCCTCTGCCTGAGGATCTCGTGGTCTTGCGAAGAACCGGGGAAGTTGGAAATTGTGGCGGGACGCCATCAGGTCCACTTGGGGACAGCCCCAGCGATGTACCAGCTTCTGAAAGACTTGAGGGTGCAAGCACCACTCTCCTTGATGAACGTCCCGCCGACTTAAAAAGTCGGCCTCCCAGTTCTCCACTCCTGGAATGAACACGGCTGACAGGGCTAGGGCATGGGTCTCTGCCCAGACCAGGATCCTGCTGACCTCCTTCATGGCTGCGCAACTGCGGGTTCCTCCCTGCTTGTTGATGTACGCAACAGTCGTGGAGTTGTCGGACTGCACACGAACAGCTTTTCCCTGGAGAAGAGGTCTGGCCTTGAGAAGAGCATAGTAAACAGCTCGTAGCTCCAGGATGTTGATGGAAAGCAGACTCTCCTGTTGCGTCCACAAGCCTTGATACTGACGGTCCAGGGTGACCGCACCCCAACCCCGGAGGCTGGCGTCCGTGGTGATGAGGGTCCAGTCCCAAATTGCGATCCTCCTCCCCTGTTGTAGGTTGGCGGTGTTCAGCCACCACAGCAGGGACAAACGAGCCCGTGGGGACAGGGTCACCCTTTGCTGCAGATGCAGGTGAGAGCCCGACCATTGATGGAGGAGCGACAGCTGGAAGGGTCGAGAATGAAACCGGGCGTATTGCATCGCCTCGAATGAGGATACCATCCTCCCCAAAAGTCTGGTGCACAGGTGTACAGACACCTGTCTCCGTCTCAGGACAAGTCTGACCAAGGCCTGCAAGGACTGAATCTTGTCCACTGGAAGGAACACCCGCATCAGGCTGGTGTCCAGAATCATCCCTAGAAACAGGAGACGCTGAGTGGGATGAAGCTGTGACTTGGCAAAGTTGAGGATCCACCCGTGTGATGTGAGGATCTTCTGTGTGAGAAGAATGTGCTCCAACAGGGTGTCCCTTGAACGACTCTTCAGCAGAAGGTCGTCCAAATAGGGGATGATAGTAACCCCCTGCATGCGGAGGACCTCCATCATGACTGCCATCACCTTGGTGAAGACCCGAGGTGCGGACGAGAGGCCGAACGGAAGGGCCTGAAATTGCCAATGCCGGTCCTGCACTGCGAACCGCAGATATGCCTGGTGCGGGGCCCAAATGGGGATGTGCAAGTAAGCGTCCTTGATATCTATGGATACCAAGAACTCCCCTTCTTCCAAACCCTGTATAACGGATTGAAGGGACTCCATCTTGAATCTGGCCACGTGCAAGTATGGGTTCAGATCCTTCAGGTTGAGAATAGGACGTACCGAGCCGTCCGGCTTCGGTACTAGGAACAGGCTGGAGTAGTAGCCCCGGGACCGCTGTTCTGCGGGGACCGGAACCACTACTCCCATGTCCTGCAGCTTGGCGATGGCGGCCAGCAGCTGTTGTCCTTTCTCTGGAGGACGAGGAAGACCGGTCCTGAAAAACCTGTCTGGGGGAGACCTGCTGAAGCGAATCTTGTAACCGAGGGTCACAAGCTCTCTTACCCAGGCGTCCTGACAGGACTGGAGCCACATGGAGCCGAAGTTCCGTAACCGAGCTGGGACGGAGGACCGTCATGCAGCAGGCTTGGTGGCCTTGGGGTCCAGAGTGGTAGTGGAAGCACCTCTTCCACGGCCTCTGGTTCCTCTTTGTGAGGGAGCACCTCCCCTGGATCTACCTCTGAACCTGCTGGAGGGACGAAAGGCACGAAAGGAAGGCATGTGGGCAGTTCTGCGAGATGGAGGTGGAGCTGCCGACGGAAGGAAGTGTGACTTCCCACCTGTGGCCTGAGATATCCATCTATCTAGTTCCGGGCCGAACAGGAGCTCCCCGTTAAAGGCCATGGATTCCACCGCCCTTTTTGATTCTGCATCAGCCTGCCACTGACGCAGCCAGAGACCTCTGCGGGCTGAAATGGAGAGAGCAGAAATTCTACCTGCCACCGCACAAATGTCTGAGGACGCCTCTATTAAGAAAGTTGAAGCATCCTGGATTTGTTCAGACAGCTGCAGAATAGTAGCTGGATCTGAACCGTCATTCACCTCAGCAGAGAGTTGTGACGCGCAGACACCTATGGCCTTGTTCACCCAACAACCAATCTGCGCCGGACGCTGTAACACGCCAGCCGCTGAAAAGATGTTTTTCAAGGTCATCTCTAACTTACGGTCTGAGACATCCTTGAGGGTGGTAGCCCCAGGGACTAGAAGGACAGTCTTTTTGGACAGCCGGGATACAGATGAATCGACTCTCGGAGGAATTTCCACTTTCTTCCTGCCCTCCGGCAGCAGTGGATAGTTCTGAAAGAACCGTTTAGGAGCCTGAAAACGTTTGTCTGGGTTTTTCCAGGCGTCAGTTACCAGCTCATCTAATTCCTCAGCTACCGGGAAATTAGGGGACAATTTTGCCTTTTTCCCAAAAAGGGATGGACGGGAAGGTGTATCGACTCCCTCTGTCACATTGCAGGCTACTTTGACCATTTCTATAAGGTCCTCAATACCCTGTGAGGGTATGGCAGGTTCCTGTGTGTCAGACTAACACATCCTGTGCATCCTGCATGTCGTCCCCAGGGGGCGCAAATTCTCCCTCCTCCAGGTCTGGCATATCGTCAGAGTCAGGGGAGTGTAATGGAGAAGCTCTTCTCCTCAGCAAGGGAGGGGGCTGCCTTGAGGAGGACGGGTGAGGCTCAGCCTGCCGCGGAGCTAGGGCCCTAGTGAGGCTCTGAACTGCAGAGGTTAAATCAGTCTGCTGTGTCCTAGAGGTCTCTCTATCCCTCTGAGACTGAGTTAACTCAGAGGATAAACGGGACATAACCTCAGTTAGTTGTGAGGCCCAGAAAGGAGGGTCCACAGGGGTCTGTGAACCAGAGGGAGTAACAGTGCATTTCTCACAGTTAATCTCCCCAGGGGCTGAAGGGGTAAACTTAGCATTGCAAGTCTTACAGGCAATTTTCTTGGAGCTTCCCCCTGCCATTGTACAAATATGTCACAGAATCCACACACTACCACACACCCAAGGGAGAGTAGGTATAGATAAGTCCAGTAAGAAGGACTGACAGGAGAGATAGTGAAGGAAAGGAGCTGCCACAGGCTTTGTACTGCGCTATGGTCTATAACCAGGTAGCGCTATAGCCCTTTGATTTTTTGCACAGCCCAACTATCTCTCTCTAAGCTCTCAATCCCCCACTCACAGTACCGGGAGAGCTATAGCAGGACGGTCACCAGGATCTGCGATGTACTTGTAGCCTTTGGTGGGGCTGCAGCGGTACAGGAGCTTCCCACTGTCTGCTCTGCCGCGGCGCCAGTGTAAAAAAGATGGCCGCCGCGCGTGTTAGCGCTGGGGATAGCCGGGGCTGCTGGGAGTACCACGCGGTAGCTCCGCCCCCTCGCCCGACAGCTCTCGCGTCCTTGGCGCCAGGCTTGAAGCCCTCTGCTGCCGCCTTTCCTAATAAACCCTGACCACCGCCGCTAGCAGCGGTGGCAGGGAATACTCACTGTGCGCCTGCCGTCGGCGGTTGGCTGGGGGAGGACCGCGGCGTGCTTTGGTGGGCAGCGCCCGTTGCCTCCCGAGACGGTGGTCTCAGCAGCCAGGGAGCCGGGCGCGCTGTGTGATTAGGGCGGTCGGCTCCCTCGGCAGGCTCCCACGTAGCAGGCAGATAGTGTAACACTATCTGCCTGTTCCTCTGCGCAGAGTAAAAACCCATGCTGCTTAAAAAATCTCTGAAGTGCTCAGAGAGCACCTAGTGTGTGTCCGCTCCCTTTCGGGCACAAACTAAGACTGACCTGGAGGGGAAGTAGAAGGGGAGGAGTTAGCCACTCTAATCTTTTATTTAAAGTGCCCATGCTCCCTGTGGTCGCCTTCTATTCCACCAGTGTAACTCCAGTGACACCTAGTGGATGAAGGAGAAAATTTCCTCCAGCTTGGAACCAAAGAGCAGTTTACCTTTAAATGCTAAGGCCTCTAAGGCAGGGGCTGGCTGGCAACTTTTAGCCTAGGGGGCAAGTCCAGAGCACTGGCCCATAGCCCCCCCCCCCCCCCCCCCCCAACTTTCTGGAAGACGGAACGCTTGTGCGCGCCGGAGGCGCGCAGAAAATGTAGACTTGTGGCCTAACATAAGGGGGCGTGGCCTATTCCATGATTGTATTGTGTACCTGCAGATTGCACATTGTGATGCTAATTACACATTATGCCGCACACCTTGATGCCCATTACACTCTATAATGTGATGGCAATTACCCAATGATCCCCACACTGTAATGCCCATTACGCCCCATAACATGATGCCCATTGCACTGCACAATGTGATGTCCACAGTGCCAGATTTGCACCCACAGTGCCAGATATTCCGCCACAGTGCCAAATACACATATGCCCCCACAGTGCCAGAGACACATATGCCCCCACAGTGCCAGATATGCCCCCACAGTGCCAGAGACACATATGCCCCCACAGTGCCAGAGACACATATGCCCCCACAGTGCCAGAGACACATATGCCCCCACAGTGCCAGAGACACATATGCCCACACAGTGCCAGATATTCCCCCACAGTGCCAGAGACACATATGCCCCCACAGTACCAGATATGCCCCAACAGTGCCAGAGACACATATGCCCCCACGGTGCCAGAGACACATATGCCCCCACAGTGCCAGATATGCCCCCACAGTGCCAGATATTCTCCCACAGTGCCAGAGACACATATGCCCCCACAGTGCCATATATGCCCCCACAGTGCCAGACACAATGCCAGATGCACACATATGCCCCCACAATGCCAGATATTCCCCCACAGTGCCAAATATACACATGCCCCCACAGTGCCAGATATTCCGCCACAGTGCCAAATACACATATGCCTAGGGTTACCACCTAGTCCCTTTAATTCCGGACACATATTAATTATACAGGTTCTGTGGCTTGCTGACTTCAAGACTCCACTTCACCTGATTTTAAACTGCCACAGAACCTGTGTAATTAACATGTGTCCGGAATTAAAGGGACTAGGTGGTAACCCTACATATGCCCCCACAGTGCCAGAGAAACATATGCCCCCACAGTGCCAGATATGCCCCCACAGTGCCAGAGACACATATGCCCCCACAGTACCAGATATGCCCCACAGTGCCAGAGACACATATGCCCCCACAGTGCCAGAGACACATATGCCCCCACAGTGCCAGATATGCCCCCACAGTGCCAGATATGCCCCCACAGTGCCAGATATGCCCCCACAGTGCCAGAGACACATATGCCCCCACAGTGCCATATATGCCCCCACAGTGCCAGATACACATATGCCCCCACAATGCCAGATATTCCCCCACAGTGCCAAATATACACATGCCCCCACAGTGCCAGAAACACATATACCCCAGTGCCAGAATTTGCAACTCTCCATTGTTGCTGTTTCAACTATATCTGCTGCTGCTGCTGCTGATGCTGCTGGGGGAGGGGGGGGCGGGGGAGAGCGCAGTTCATGCCCCTCCTGCCCACACCCTGCAGCCCCAGTCCGGTGCAGGCTGCGCACCTCCTCCAGCTCTCCTGCGCTGGCCGCTGCTTCCAGAATCCAGAACACAGCCGCGGCTACAGGAAAATGGCCGCCGGCCTCCTGCACTAAGGATATGTCCTCAGTGCAGGGGGCCGGCGGCCATTTTCCTGTGGTCGCGGCCGTGTTCTGGAAGACGCGGCCAGCGCAGGAGAGCTGGAGGAAGTGCGCCGCGCGGCCCGCAGCAGGTGGCTGGGTAAGCGGCCTGGGGGGCACATGGCACCCTGCCCCCCGGCCCAGCCCGCCCCTGCTCTAAGGCCTTGTTAAGGAGCCCATACACGCTGCGATGCGGGCTGTGCGATGTGTGCTTTGAGGTGCGCACTCCCGCGGCACCTCATCGCACAGTTCATGCTGCACATACTTTTTGTACTTAGTTTTGATTGCATCGCATGCACAACGCATGCACAGGGCATGCGATGCGTGCTAGTTAAGCACGGAACGCACGCCCGTATCAGGACGTGTATGGGCGGCATTAGACTCATTATCCGCTTCCCATGCGAAGCCACAGGACTCTCCTGGCATTAACAGAGATAGCGGACACCTTAGAAGCCATTTGAAGGGCCTCTTCCTCAGCTTCCAAGACATATTCAGCTGCCGCCTTCAACTTTTCAGCAAGAAGCAAGACTCCTAGATCTGCGTGCACCATTGTACACAAGCTGCCTGCCCATACAATCATGGCTTTTGAAACCCATGCAGAAGCTATAAGAGGCCTGGCAGTGACTCCCACCCCCTCAAACATAGCTTTAAGGTTTCCTTCAAGCTTCTTTTCCAAGGGGTCCTTAAAAGCCGCACCCCCTTGTACAGGGAGCACTGTAGCTTTTGAAAGTCTGGCTACCGAGGCGTCCACCAAAGGAACCTTTTCCCAGAGATTAACATGCTCCTCAGGCATAGGATAAAGACTTAAAAACCATTTAGGCATCTGGAGTCTTTTATTGGGCGTTTTCCAAGCCCCCTCCAAAAGATCCTGTAAACCTTCATCTGACGGGAACAGCCTCTCTACGCTGCCTTTTAAACACCCCTTTAAAAAGGAGTCTTGTCCTCATCTGACAAGCTTAAGGCCTGTTTCACAGCAGAAATTAAGTCCTCCACCCCGGGGGCCAAGGCATCATCAATATCATCACCCTGCTCCCAGGTAATATCAGAAGTACACTCCCCCTCCTCACCTGAATCATTTGGCAACAGGGGAACTGAATAAGACTGTCCGGAAGTCCCTTCAGCATCATTGTCAAACCTATCCAGCAGTGCATTAAACCCGCTGATACCTTTTGCAGTATCCTGCATTACCTGCAGAAAACCAGGATCTGCTTGTGTTAAATGCAAGGAGCCCGAGGAATGTTGAGAGGATGACAAAGGTCTAGGAGAAGAAACCAAAACATATCTCTACTTATCCAATAACTGCACTAAGGCATTAACCGACCTGCCTAAGGCAATGGCCCACACAGGTTCTGTCTGCTCTACCCTCTGAGTTACATTACCCACGGGTCTCACAGCTGGGCACAATCCCTCTTTGGTCGCCTGTTCAGGGGTAATCTGAAGTGCACAATTACTGCACACGCTCAATGTGTAAAGGGCTCCCTCCCTCAAAGCTACAGACTGTTGCTCTGTCATGATTTAAACAAACTCCCACAGTGCACAATTTCAGGCGCTTAGTACTGAGAGAATATATTGCAGCACTTATCTGTCTGTAGCTCCAGAATCTTCCTCCAGAATGTAGGGGGTAGCGCTGCCCAGGAGAATCAAACACTCAACCAGAAACAGCGCTTCAGCTCCGCAGTCAGCGTCTCCCAAAGCGGCGCCAAGCAGAGTGAGGGAAGAGACCATCTGTCCCTGCTACAGCGGGGTCCGTGGATATTGGTGCTAAAACTACCCCCAGTAGCCGCTCCCATCTGCTGATCCTCCTATTCCCAGTGTCTCCCCTCCGAATGGGGACCACTTGGAATCGCCCGCAGGCCCTGTGACAAGCTGCTGTCTTTTTGTATAAAGAGCTCAGCTTGCAAACCCTGTTAAAATGGCCGCCGCCATAACAGAGCGCCTGTCCCCCATGATCCTCTTCTGTGTGAAGCCGGTTCAGGGACACTCCGGAGCCCAGGCAGCCTCTTAATAGAAGCTGTCAGCGCCGCACAGAGCGACCAGACAGCGTCTCCTCTGTGCGCAGGGAGCTGACAGGACGCGCTTCTGCCAGCCCCTGCAGCGCTGGCAGTGTGAGGATTCTAATAGAATCCTCAACACTGCTTCCTATCTAAATAAGAGTAAAATTAATCAAATAAAAAACACTTAACTATCTCTAATCTTCGGCTGCACAGCAGCCCTTCAGCATACCAGGACCATTGAAAGAGAAAAGATTGTTTACCCCTATGGGAGCATGTGAACATTTTTATGGTGCATGCACCAGATCAAGTGCATACTTTCCTATTATCTAATTATTTTGGCCCGGGTCAGTTTACAAAGAGTGTGGTGGGGTCGTTAACGATGGGCAGGAGTGTAAATCATTAACAATATTCAGTGTACAGACCTTTTTTCTTTTTAAACTAAAGATATTGCTCAGAAGGGCCGTCTCATCCAGTATGTATGGGACGTTAGTCATATACTGTATATGTGGATTTGCTTCATATCATGCAGACATTCTACCTGAGGAATGGGGATATTTGGACGCTTGGGAAGGGACCATTACTAGTAACATATTGCATGGAATTAGGAATGCACATTTATCTATGTTACAATGTAAATAGCCTGATGGAGTGTTTGTTCTAATAGTGACTAAAGGAACACGGACTATACAGGCACATATGTAGTACATACATGTAGTTCAGGATTCACCAACGCAGTTACTGCAGTGTCTGGGTATAGAGCCAAGACTCGTTGTTTTTGGAAGAGAAGGTATTACATTCAGACTTATGTATATATATATATACAGATGGAGCGCCTCTCAGCCAGTGCCGGGACTCGCCAGAATGCCCCCGTTGGCGATCAGACTGCCGGACCCCAGCTAAATGCGAGCGGCAAGAGAGACAGAGAGAGAGAGAGCGCAAGAGCGAGAGAGATATGCTATAAAACTACGCTTTTTGTAAACTACTTCCAGGCTCTAGAACCGCAGCAGCAGCAGGACTCGGGAGATCCAAACCGGGTTTTCCTAGTATGTATTGGGAATCACTGGCTGATTAGCAGCACCTGGTGCTTCCTGTGATATGTGTGTTCAAGACAGAAGCTTGGTGTTCCCAATGGCAGTTAGTGCCTGGGCAATAGGCTTGCGGGGGTCCGCGGATGATGTTAGGGATTCTCTGGAAGTACCCTTATTGGGAGTACTGCCATGCTGTAACTTAACAAATTCCAATCTGTTATCCTGGAATGCTGTCTATCTGCTGAGAATAAAGAACCAGACTTCATCTTTAACCGGTGTATGTGATTTTTTGTCACAATATACATACATACATACATACTGTACATACATACACATATATATATATATATATATACATACATACATACACTGTGTATATATATATATATATATATATATATATATATATACATACATACATACATACATACACACACACACACACACACACACACACACACACACACAACTCCACTTCTGCCGGCACTCCAATATAATAATACACAGTTTGCTTATGGTACCAGAAAGCATAAACACATATAACTACAATCCTGGTCACAGGAATAAACGGCACTCATAAAGCTGATGACATTTTCAACATATATTAAGGAATGGCAGGAGAACGTTTCGGGGTATGAGCCCCGTCCTCAGCTCCGACCTACAGCAAACAAATAGTGTACAATACATACATTTATACTCACAAGTCGCTTTGCCTGGCCCGGGAGCCGCCGCACGCACTGTCTCACCAACCAGAAAACGTCATCACCTGCATCCGGCGTGACCAACAAGCTGCGTTGCTAAGCAACCGCTAGCTTGCGTATCATCACTCGGAAGCACAGTGACACGCATACCCCGGCAGGGAGCAGACACGTGTAGCTGCATCCTCAGGGCCAGCCTCTAACAACTAAAAAACAGCCAGTAAAAGTCGAAGCCGCCCACCCGCCGGGGCAAGCAAAACCAAAGAAATAAGGTGAAACCCTCCGCGAACCAAGAAACAGCCATAATCAACTTGTCTACCTGTACTCTAACCTCGGATGAGGTACGAGTTCTCAATAAAGGCCTCTCATTCATTCCAACTAATGGCCATGATCCATTCCTTTGGAAAAGAGATGAGCATAATGCGAAAACTATGATTAAAGGAACATTTTCAACACCATCCAGAGACTGGTGTTACTGATCCACTAAGTGGCTTTTTGCAAACAAAATCTAAATCAGTCTTTGATCCTGTGTCTTCCAATGCTTCGATTAGGACTTTTGGACGTTTGTTGGACCAATCTGTGTCAAAATATGTCTCTGCTCCTGCTAAAATTAATAAAAATCTTTCCCCTGCAGAATCAGTAGCTCTCTGCAGTCTGTCAAAGTATGACGACATAGTGATCTGTCCCGCCGACAAAGGCGGGGCTATCGTTGTACAGAACTTGACAGACTACAGAAAAGAATTGTAGTCAGTTAGCAGATATACAGGTTTATTAAAAATTAGACAACAATATGACACCACTGAATCAGCGGGAATTACATACCCTGCTGTCACAAGCAGTGAAAGATGGTAAGATCTCTTCAAAGGTATTCAAGGCAGTGTACAATGAATGGCCACTAGTACCAGTATTATACTCCTTGCTAAAAATGCACAAAAATGCTAATGCCCCCCCCCCAGGAAGACCTATCATCGCAGCGCGCAACTCGTTATATCAACCTGTGGTGCAGTTGCTTGATGCAATGTTACAACCTCTGTTATCACGTAAGCAATCCTTCCTGAAGGATACCACAAGTTTTTTGCAATTACTAGGCAGGATCAGTGAAGTGCCGGCTGGCACTCTTATGGTATGCCTCAATGTGTGTGGCCTCTACACCTCCATCCCACATGGAGGTGGGTTGGAGGCTATGCATTCTTTTGTTAGTGAACATCTTCATCCCTCTCTTCTCGAACATGAACTATTTCTAAAACTATTGGAACTTACTTCTTTTTATTTGACGGAGCGTATTATCTCCAACTTCGTGGATGCGCTATGGGGTCTGCTGTGGCTCTGTTGTTTACGAATGTGTTCATTTTCAGGGCAGGAGGAAACCCCTTTTCTCAAGAGACCTGAAATTAGTCGACATCTGCTAGTCTACACCAGTTACATAGATGACATTTTTATTCTATGGACGGGTGGACAAGAATTACTCTCCCAGTTGTTATCAGAGATCAATGCTGGTGATTCCACAATTAAACACACTGCTTCTGTTAGTCAAGATAGCAGTCATTTCCTGGATGTTGCTATTAGCATCAAGGATAACAGGATCCTAACAGATGTTTTTTTTCAAAGATGTGGATAGAAATACATTTTTGATGGCCTCAAGCCATCATCCTCCGGCATTGAAACGCGGGTTGCCGCTATCACAGATGATGGATGTCTCTAGGATTATGAGTGATGCTACTCATATTGAATCTCGTCTCAATGATCTTATTTGTGTGTAGAGGATATGATCGTGCTTTATTAGAGACACAGAAAAACAAGGTACTGAATATGCCCAGGGCACAATTGTTCATCCCCAGAGTACGTAATCCATCAGCTGTATTACCATGGTCTAGTGAATTTTCTGTCAGCAGCCCTATAATCAGACATGCTACTAATGCATTATGGCCGATTGTAAAAACCGACCCGGACCTACCGGTATTTAGTGCAATTAGACCATTGGCGGCCTTCAAAAGGGGAGCCAATCTCAGGTATACAGGACATAACTGAAATGGGCATCCCGAGACCGGTGAACACATACTTTAAACCTCCGGGATGCTACAGCTGTTTCTCATGTGCCACCTGCAAACATATGGTACCATGCAGACAATTTAAGCACCCAGACTCTGTTAAAATGTTTGATATAAGATCTGTCCTTACTTGCAGGACTTCCATTGTGGTATACGTGATTGTCTGTCCGTGTGGGCTCTACTACATTGGACAGACCACGCGTCCTTTTCGTGACCGAATGGCGATGCACAGGTCCGATATCAGTCTGTCTAACTCAGGCAGGTTGATAGACCGTCCAGTAGCACGCCATTTTAAAATCAAAAATCACCCCATGTCTTCCTTGAAATACTTTGTCATTGACCATGTTAAAGAAACCATGAGGGCAGATGACAGGGCAAAGAAGTTACTAATCCTTGAATCCAAATGGATCTTCAAATTGGGTACCATCAGGCCAGATGGACTCAATGATAAATTGAATTGGAATAGTTTAATGTAAAATGTATATCTGTATACTTTCTACATGCTTTCATGCTGTTTATATGGTTGATGTCTCATGCTGTAATTCTTTGTGTAGAATTCATTTTTTATGTTTTGGTTTTATACATCAGCGCATTGAGAATAGAGTGCCCAGATTTACAAGTGTGAGCAGGACGGAAGCGGGATTGAAGGTGAGACTGAGATGAGTACTACACTCTTTCATACTGCAGCCTCCTATTCCCTGCACCGCACTCACAGGTAAGATCTGGTGCAGTTTCTCTGCGCTGTTGTATATTTGTTTTAGTTGTTAGAGGCTGTCCCTGAGGATGCGGCTACACGTGTCTGCTCCCCGCCGGGGTATGCGTGTCACTGTGCTTCCGAGTGATGATACGCAAGCTAGCGGTTGCTTAGCAACGCAGCTTGTTGGTCACGCCGGATGCAGGTGATGACTTTTTCCGGTTGGTGAGACAGTGCGTGCGGCGGCTTCCGGGCCAGGCAAAGCGACTTGTGAGTATAAAGGTATGTATTGTACACTGTTTGTTTGCTGTAGGTCGGAGCTGAGGACGGGGCTCATACCCCGAAACGTTCTCCTGCCATTCCTTAATATATGTTAAAAATTTCATCAGTCTTATGAGTGCCGTTTATTCCTGTGACCAGGATTGGAGATTATATATATATATATATATATATATATATATATATATATATATATATATATATATATATATATTAGTGGTGGGCAACGATTAAAATTTTTAATCGCGATTAATCTCATGAAATTTTTGCGATTAACTGCGATTAATCGCGCTGTTAGGCACATAAGTGCCGCTTACCTAAAATCTCCTTGCCAGGGGTTCCATGCTCGTTGCCAAGGGGGATTGCCACAGTGCCAAATACACATATGCCCCCACAGTGCCAGATATGCCCCTACAGTGCCAGAGACACATATGCCCCCCACAGTGCCAGAGACACATATGCCCCGACAGTGCCAGAGACACATATGCAGGTAATTCCATTGTCTTACATGACAACTATTGTATACAGTACAAAGTCTGGGGACATATATTGTTGCAGGACTGATGCATTTATATAGAGTGTACTATTGCAGGGCTGATGCATTTATATAGGGTATACTGTATACATAATATGCTGTCTTTCATTCCAACCCCCCTTTAAAGTGATTATTCTAAAGCATGGCATTTGTGTACTCTGCAGTGTACACAAACAAAATCAGTTCTGTAATGCACTCACAAAAGGGGCGTTTGTCCTCCTTGCAGCAGGTCCTAGCAGCAAGAGCAGCAGCCTAGTCCATCTGTATTTTCAACTCTCCTGCCGCTGGACGGCCACAAACCAATAGGAGCTTGTGATCTGGCAGCCGCTCCTGATTGGCTGTCAGACCGCGAGCTCCTATTGGCTCGCGGCCGTCCAGACAAGGGGAATTGATAATATTACTGATGGAGGGGAGCAGGGCAGGGACCGGGTCACCACCAGGCTGCTGCTACTGTTTTCACTTAAAGGTAGAGACTAGATCTAGCCGGGCAGCGCGCACAGACAGCGCTCTCTGCCCGGCTGTCAATTATTTAAGAAAACCGGTACATTCGGTACAGGTTGAATTTGCCGGTACAGACCGTTAAAAAACGGTACTGTACCGGCAAATTCGGTACTGTTGGAGGGTATGCGTTTCCCGGTACCCCAGCCCCGTTCCCCACTCCCTGCCGCTCCAGTGATCCCCCCTCCCCCCGCGCATTAACTGCGTTAATTTTTTTAATCGCAGTTAATGTGCTGGCGCGTTAACGCGATATTAACGCGTTAACGTGCCCAACACTAATATATATATATATATACATACATACATACATACATACATACACACACACATACATACACATACATACATACATACATACATACATACATACATACATACACTGTACACTGTACTTACCTCTAAATGGAAATCTTGCTGTGAGATTCTCCTTTGATTTTGCTGGAGAGAACAAATAGAAGATACAGGTATATCATTACTGTCTTATAAAGTGTATATAGCATTATATAATATCATTACATATTATTATGGTCTGTTTAGATTTACATTTAAATAAGACATTCGATAAATAGATTTTCCCAAGCAAACCTTAAGGAGATGAGGAATTGTACAGTAGCTATGGTGGGGCACATATCAATGTCACATAGCCTAGATCAGTGGTTCTCAACCTCAGTCCTCAAGGACCCCCAACAGTGCATGTTTTACAGGTCTCCACACAGAATCACAGGTGCTATAATTAGCTCCACCTGTGGATGGTTTAAAATGTGTCAGTGACTAATGAGTGCACCTGTGCACCTGCCGGGTGACCTGGAAAATGTGCACTGTTGGGGGGGTGGTCCTGAGGACCGAGGTTGAGAACCACTGGCCTAGATGGTGTATGTAGTAGAGGGCTGTTACTTTATGGTAATAGGAGAAAGGGTGAAAACCGTGTTACCAACAAATGATGCGAATGCGCCTGATGTATGTATTGTCTCTGCCGCACCTTTACCTGATCTCTCAGTGTGTAACTGACAACAGACCCATAGGAGATATGGGGGAATCTATACAGCGATTGTGTAAGATTGTGTGCGCACAGTGGTAGCCTAGGGGTGCACCCCAACACCTCATACTGCATGAGAGGGAGATGGGACGGACCTGGGGGACCAGAGGTATGGTAGCAGAGGTATGAGGAGTCGGAGAGGGAGATGGGACGGACCCGGGGGAGGAGGACCAGAGGTATGGTAGCAGAGGTATAAGGAGTCGGAGAGGGAGATGGAGAGACCTGGGGGAGGAGGACCAGAGGTATGGTAGCAGAGGTATGAGGAGTCGGAGAGGGAGATGGGATGGACCTGGAGGACCAGAGGTATGGTAGCAGAGGTATGAGCAGTCGGAGAGGGAGATGGGATGGACCTGGAGGACAAGAGGTATGGTAGCAGAGGTATGAGGAGTCGGAGAGGGAGATGGGAGGGACCTGGGGGACCAGAGGTATGGTAGCAGAGGTATGAGCAGTCGGAGAGGGAGATGGGACGGACCCGGGGGAGGAGGACCAGAGGTATGGTAGCAGAGGTATGAGGAGTCGGAGAGGGAGATGGGAGGGACCTGGGGGACCAGAGGTATGGTAGCAGAGGTATGAGGAGTCGGAGAGGGAGATGGGACGGACCTGGGGGACCAGAGGTATGGTAGCAGAGGTATGAGGAGTCGGAGAGGGAGATGGGACGGACCTGGGGGACCAGAGGAATGGTATCAGAGGTATGAGGAGTCGGAGAGGGAGATGGCAGGGACCTGGGGGAGGAGGACCAGATGTAAGGTAGCAGAGGTATGAGGAGTCAGAGAGAGAGATGGGACGGACCTGGGGGACCAGAGGAATGGTAGCAGAGGTATGAGGAGTCAGAGAGGGAGATGGGACAAACCTTGGAGAGGAGGACCAGAGGTATGAGGAGTCGGAGAGGGAGATGGAACGGACCTGGGGGACCAGAGGTATGGTAGCAGAGGTATGAGGAATCGTAGAGGGAGATGGGACAGACCTGGGGGACCAGAGGAATGGTATCAGAGGTATGAGGAGTCGGAGAGGGAGATGGCAGGGACCTGGGGGAGGAGGACCAGAGGTAAGGTAGCAGAGGTATGAGGAGTCGGAGAGAGAGATGGGACGGACCTGGGGGACCAGAGGAATGGTAGCAGAGGTATGAGGAGTCGGATAGGGAGATGGGACGGACCTGGGAGAGGAGGACCAGAGGTATGGTAGCAGAGGTATAAGGATTAGGAGAGGGAGATGGGACGGACCTAGGAGAGGAGAACCAGAGGTATGAGGAGTCGGAGAGGGAGATGGGACAGACCTGGGGGACCAGAGGAATGGTAGCAGAGGTATGAGGAGTCGGAGAGGGAGATGGGACAAACCTGGGAGAGGAGGACCAGAGGTATGAGGAGTCGGAGAGGGAGATGGGACGGACCTGGGGGACCAGAGGTATGGTAGCAGAGGTATGAGGAGTCTAAGAGGGAGATGGGACAGACCTGGGGGACCAGAGGAATGGTATCAGAGGTATGAGGAGTTGGAGAGGGAGATGGCAGGGACCTGGGGGAGGAGGACCAGAGGTAAGGTAGCAGAGGTATGAGGAGTCGGAGAGAGAGATGGGACGGACCTGGGGGACCAGAGGAATGGTAGCAGAGGTATGAGGAGTCGGAGAGGGAGATGGGACGGACCTGGGAGAGGAGGACCAGAGGTATGGTAGCAGAGGTATGAGGAGTCGGAGAGGGAGATGGGACGGACCTGGGAGAGGAGGACCAGAGGTATGGTAGCAGAGGTATGAGGAGTCGGAGAGGGAGATGGGACGGAACTGGGAGTGGAGGACAGAGGTATGGTAGCAGAGGTATGAGGAGTCGGAGAGGGAGATGGGAAGGACCTGGGAGAGGAGGACCAGAGGTAAGGTAGCAGAGGTATGAGGAGTCGGAGAGAGAGATGGGACGGACCTGGGGGACCAGTGGAATGGTAGCAGAGGTATGAGGAGTCAGAGATGGAGATGGGACGGACCTAGGGGACCAGAGGAATGGTATCAGAGGTATGAGGAGTCGGAAAGGGAGATGGCAGGGACCTGGGGGAGGAGGACCAGAGGTAAGGTAGCAGAGGTATGAGGAGTCGGAGAGGGAGATGGGATGGACCTGGGGGACCAGAGGAATGGTAGCAGAGGAATGAGGAGTCGGAGAGGGAGATGGGACGGACCCGGGGGACCAGAGGTATGGTAGCAGAGATATGAGGAGTCGGAGAGGGAGATGGGATGGACCTGGGGGACCAGAGGAATGGTAGCAGAGGTATGAGGAGTCGGAGAGGGAGATGGGACGGACCCGGGGGACCAGAGGTATGGTAGCAGAGGTATGAGGAGTCGGAAAGGGAGATGGCAGGGACCTGGGGAGGAGGACCAGAGGTAAGGTAGCAGAGGTATGAGGAGTCGGAGAGGGAGATGGGACGGACCCGGAGGACCAGAGGTATGGTAGCAGAGATATGAGGAGTCGGAGAGGGAGATGGGATGGACCTGGGGGACCAGAGGAATGGTAGCAGAGGTATGAGGAGTCGGAGAGGGAGATGGGACGGACCCGGGGGACCAGAGGTATGGTAGCAGAGGTATGAGGAGTCAGGGTCAGCGCTTACAGTGGTGTTGGGGAGGTGGGGGCACTCATTTCCCTCTGCTGCCTAATTCCACCCCTTCCCTATTCGAATTAGGCAGAGCCAGGGCCAGTGGCAGAGTTCATGGTAACAACTAGTGGTGTAGCTAGGTGCCGCGGTGCCCGGAGCAAGAGCATGTTTCGCACCCCCCCCCCCCCCAATTTGTAGTAGGTGAGGCTCCTGCACAGTGAAAAGTGGGCACGGCACAACATAATACCACACACTTAATGCCCATTGCACATTTTAGCAAACTTTGCAATGCCAATTACACATAAAGCCACACATGATGCCCATTACATACTATATAACACACCGTAATGCACATTACATACTATAGAACACCTCAATGCCCATTACATACTATATAAAACACTGTAATGCCCATTACATACTATATAACACACCGTAATGCCCATTACATACTATATAACACACCGTAATGCCCATTACATACTATATAACACACCACAATGCCCATTACATACTATATAACACACCGCAATGCCCATTACATACTATTTAACACACTGTAATGCCCATTACATACTATATAACACACCGCAATGCCCATTACATACTATATAACACACCGCAATGCCCATTACATACTATATAACACACCGCAATGCCCATTACATACTATATAACACACCGCAATGCCCATTACATACTATATAACACACCGTAATGCCCATTACATACTATATAACACACCGCAATGCCCATTACATACTATATAACACACCGTAATGCCCATTACATACTATATAACACACCGTAATGCCCATTACATACTATATAACACACCGTAGTGTCCACTACATACTATATAACACACCGTAGTGTCCACTACATACTATATAACACACCGTAATGCCCATTACATACTATATAACACACCGTAGTGTCCACTACATACTATATAACACACCGTGATGCCCATTACATACTATATAACACACCGTAATGCCCATTACATACTATATAACACACCGTAATGCCCATTACATACTATATAACACACCGTAATGCCCATTACATACTATATAACACACCGTTATGCCCATTACATACTATATAACACACCGTAATGCCCATTACATACTATATAACACACCGTAATGCCCATTACATACTATATAACACACCGTGATGCCCATTACATACTATATAACACACCGTTGTGTCCACTACATACTATATAACACACCGTTATGCCCATTACATACTATATAACACACCGTAATGCCCATTACATACTATATAACACACCGTAATGCCCATGACATACTATATAACACACCGTAATGCCCATGACATACTATATAACACACCGTAATGCCCATGACATACTATATAACACACCGCAATGCCCATGACATACTATATAACACACCGAAATGCCCATTACATACTATATAACACACCGTAATGCCCATTACATACTATATAACACAACGTTGTGTCCACTACATACTATATAACACACCGTTATGCCCATTACATACTATATAACACACCGTAATGCCCATTACATACTATATAACACACCGTAATGCCCATTACATACTATATAACACACCGTAATGCCCATTACATACTATATAACACACCGTATTGCCCATTACATACTATATAACACACCGTAATGCCCATTACATACTATATAACACACCGTTGTGTCCACTACATACTATATAACACACCGTTATGCCCATTACATACTATATAACACACCGTAATGCCCATTACATACTATATAACACACAGCAATGCCCATTACATACTATATAACACACTGTAATGCCCATTACATACTATATAACACACCGTAATGCCCATTATATACTATATAACACACTGTAATGCCCATTACATACTATATAACACACCGTAATGCCCATTACATACTATATAACACACCGTAATGTCCATTATATACTATATAACACACTGTAATGCCCATTACATACTATATAACACACCGTAATGCCCATTACATACTATATAACACACCGTAATGTCCATTATATACTATATAACACACCGTAATGCCCTTCACATACTATATAACACACCGTAATGCCCATTACATACTATATAACACACCGTAATGCCCATTACATACTATATAACACACCGTAATGCCCATTACATACTATATAACACACCGTAATGCCCATTACATACTATATAACACACCGCAATGCCCATTACATACTATATAACACACCGCAATGCCCATTACATACTATATAACACACCATAATGCCCATCACATACTATATAACACACCGTAATGCCCATTACATAATATATAACAAACCGGAATGCCCATTACATACCATATAACACACCGTAATGCCCATTACATACTATATAACACACCGTAATGCCCATTACATACTATATAACACACTGTAATGGCCATTACATACTATATAACACACCGTAATGCCCATTACATACTATATAACACACTGTAATGGCCATTACATACTATATAACACACCGTAATGCCCATTACATACTATATAACACACCGTAATGACCATTACATACTATATAACACACCGTAATGCCCATTACATACTATATAACACTCCGTAATGCCCATTACATACTATATAACACACCGTAATGCCCATGACATACTATATAACACACCGTAATGCCAATTACATACTATATAACACACCGTAATGCATATTACATACTATATAACACACCGTAATGCCCATTACATACTATATAACACTCCGTAATGCCCATTACATACTATATAACACACCGTAATGCCCATTACATACTATATAACACAGCGTAATGCCCATTACATACTATATAACACACCGTAATGCCCATCACATACTATATAACACTCCGCAATGCCCATTACATACTATATAACACACCGCAATGCCCATTACATACTATATAACACACCGTAATGCCCATTACATACTATATAACACAGCGTAATGCCCATTACATACTATATAACACAGCGTAATGCCCATTACATACTATATAACACACCGTAATGCCCATTACATACTATATAACACACCGTAATGCCCATTACATACTATATAACACACCGTAATGCCCATTACATACTATATAACACACCGTAATGCCCATGACATACTATATAACACACCGTAATGCCAATTACATACTATATAACACACCGTAATGCATATTACATACTATATAACACACCGTAATGCCCATTACATACTATATAACACTCCGCAATGCCCATTACATACTATATAACACACCGCAATGCCCATTACATACTATATAACACACCGTAATGCCCATTACATACTATATAACACACCGTAATGCCCATTACATACTATATAACACACCGTAGTGTCCACTACATACTATATAACACACCGTAGTGTCCACTACATACTATATAACACACCGTAGTGTCCACTACATACTATATAACACACCATAATGCCCATTACATACCATATAACACACCGTAATGCCCATTACATACTATATAACACACCGTAATGCCCATTACATACCATATAACACACCGTAATGCCCATTACATACTATATAACACACCGTAATGCCCATTACATACCATATAACACACCGTAATGCCCATTACATACTATATAACACACCGTAATGCTCATTACATACTATATAACACACCGAAATGCCCATTACATACTATATAAAACACCGTAATGCCCATTACATACTATATAACACACCGTAATGCCCATTACATACTATATAACACACCGTAGTGTCCACTACATACTATATAACACACTGTGATGCCCATTACATACTATATAACACACCGTAATGCCCATTACATGCTATATAACACACCGTAATGCCCATTACATACTATATAACACACCGTAATGCCCATTACATACTATATAACACACCGTAATGCCCATTACATACTATATAACACACCGTAATGCCCATTACATACTATATAACACACCGTTATGCCCATTACATACTATATAACACACCGTAATGCCCATTACATACTATATAACACACCGTAATGCCCATTACATACTATATAACACACTGTAATGCCTATTATATACTATATAACACACCGTAATGCCCATTACATACTATACAACACACCGTAATGCCCATTACATACTATATAACACACCGTAATACCCATTACATACTATACAACACACCGTAATGCCCATTACATACTATACAACACACCGTAATGCCCATTACATACTATATAACACACAGTAATGCTCATTACATACTATATAACACACCACAATGCCCATTACATACTATATAACACACCGTAATGCCCATGACATACTATATAACACACCGTAATGCCCATGACATACTATATAACACACCGTAATGCCCATGACATACTATATAACACACCGTAATGCCCATTACATACTATGTAACACACCATAATGCCCATTACATACTATATAACACACCGTAATGCCCATGACATACTATATAACACACCGTAATGCCCATGACTTACTATATAACACACAGTAATGCCCATTACATACTATATAACACACCGTAATGCCCATGACATACTATATAACACACCGAAATGCCCATTACATACTATATAACACACCGTAATGCCCATCACATACTATATAACACACCGTAATGCCCATTACATACTATATAACACACCGTAATGCCCATTACATACTATATAACACACCGTAATGCCCATGACATACTATATAACACACCGTAATGCCCATTACATACTATATAACACACCGTAATGCCCATTACATACTATATAACACACCGTTGTGTCCACTACATACTATATAACACACCGCAATGCCCATGATATACTATATAACACACCATAATGCCCATCACATACTATATAACACACCGCAATGCCCATGACATACTATATAACACACCGTAATGCCCATGACATACTATATAACACACAGTAATGCCCATTACATACTATATAACACACAGTAATGCCCGTCACATACTATATAACACACAGTAATGCCCGTCACATACTATATAACACACCGTAATGCCCGTTACATACTATATAACACACCGTAGTGTCCACGTTATACTATATAACACACCGTAATGCCCATTACATACTATATAACACACCCTAATGCCCATTACATACTATATAACACACCGTAATGCCCATTACATACTATATAACACACCGTAATGCCCATTACATACTATATAACACACTGTAATGCCCATTACATACTATATAACACACCGTAATGCCCATTACATACTATATAACACACCGTAATGCCCATTACATACTATATAACACACCGTAATGCCCATTACATACTATATAACACACTGTAATGCCCATTACATACTATATAACACACCGTAATGCCCATTACATACTATATAACACACCATAATGCCCATTACATACTATACAACACACCGTAATACCCATTAAATACTATATAACACACCGTAATGCCCATTACATACTATATAACACACTGTAATGCCCATTACATACTATATAACACACTGTAATGCCCATTACATACTATATAACACACCGTGATGCCCATTGCATACTATATAACACACCGCAATGCCCATTACATACTATATGTGACGAAACCAGGCCACGCCCCTTTCCGTCATATGTTGTTCTCCCGCCTCTTTCTGCGCTTCAGCAAAGAGAATTGCGAAATGCCGGCGATAACCGGATATTATCACTGACTGTATTCATATCTGAGCTGTGTTCCCCAGACTGCTGTATACAGGGGACATGACAGGGCTGTATGTCGGACAATAATAGGATGTTATACTGAATAATCCAAATAGGTTATTCCATTAGGCTGAGTATGTGTGCTACTGGAGGGAAATATTCCCTCATGTTATGTAAATGACTGTAATATGTTCCCAAAGCTTTGTATACTGTATCCCATACTGTTACATATGCATATGAAGGCAAGAAGATAGTTTTCTGGGCACAGGAGAAACTGGTAGGGAGGATCAGCGTTGCCCGTGGTTACGTCACTGCCTCCAGGTCCTGTTCTTAGTAAACTGCGATGGTATTATGAATAAGGGATTTGTGACTATGAAGTTAATTATGGCAGTCTTCCCAAAGGCATATTACTTAAATATTGTAACTGTATATGTGGAGACAAATGGTCTGGCTAGAATGGACCAAATGATTAGATTGGAATGTGTTTATTTTGTGTAGTCTTAGGTTCAGGGATCAAAGGGCCTCTTTATAGGCTGTTTAGTAACAGAGACAACAGGTAGTGGCAGAGACATACACTTCCCCCCCAAATAACAAGAAGCTCAAGGATGGATAACACCAGGGTCAGTCTCCAGAGAAGAGATCTGTTTACATGAAGGTGTGAAATCCCTCACATACACAAGCTTCAAAGCCAGATGAACGGAGTGAGTTAATCAGCCCCTGGACAGGTAATAGGAGACCCTGTTACATTCATACAACTGCACCCAGCATAGGAAGGGTTAAGAATTCCTGAGGGAGGGGGAGAGGGGTGCCTTTGGGATGTAAGTTGGTGTTTGCAGGGAGAGAGGGGAGAGTTGTGAATGAGAGCCAGCGCTGGGAGTCGTGGACTGGCGTGTCCTGCCCATCTGAGCTTAATCTGAAGGTAACGTGGTAAGGTTCTGATAACGTGACTAATACTGATGGCCTTTCTGTATATAATGTATATAGACTGTAATTGCTGATTTTACCTGTATAACCCGTGTGTAAAATAAAGGTAATACTTTTGTACCTTTGCTATTGTGTATTCCTGTGCGATCTTTGGAACTCGGAGTGACCCCGGGGCTCTGCGTGAGGCATAAGTCGCGCTGCGCTGCTGCATGATCCCGGGATCCTCACACTATATAACACCTTAATGCCCATTACATACTATATAACACCGTAATGCCCATTACATACTATATAACACACCGTAATGCCCATGACATACTATATAACACACCGCAATGCCCATTACATAATATATAACACACCGTAATGTCCATTACATACTATATAACACAACATAATGCCCATTACATACTATATAACACACAGTAATGCCCATGACATACTATATAACACACCGTAATGCCCATTACATACTATATAACACCTTAATGCCCATTACATACTATATAACACACACAACAGGATAGATGAACTCCATCAGCCCTAGTCAGGAATGTAATAGATGGCATTTGAAGCTGCATTAACCTATTCCCTCCTGCTGGCACACTGGTGCCAGGCTATGCGGAGCATATTCATTCATTACTATGGCTACTGGCAGCCTAGAGCAATGACAGCACATTAACCCTTCTGTCTACTTGGGAGTCAACACTGTGCCTTAGCTGCAAAAGGTACACAATGCATACTGTATGTACCCAGAGATTTCACTGATGGGCACAAACCAATGGGCAAACCCCACTACATTGTGCAGCATATAACAGAGGATGCACCAGTCAGTGATCACTACACCAGCGAGCTGTCAGGCTGCAGATGACACTTAACCCCTTTACTACCACAGCGGCGGCGCTGCTTCTCTATAGCAATGATACCTCTATCCCCACTCCAGCAGCTACTCACCGGCACCGTCCTCCTCCCAGGGGCGTAAGTTCAGAACCTGTAGCTGTCGCCCCCTCCTGCAGCACATTGGGGTCGGGACGGCGAGAGGAAGACCCAGGGCATGTCCCCTCCCCCTCCTGAGCCATCGCAGCGGCAGCCTCTATCGGCGCACCCCCTCACTGCTGTGTCCTGGAGACATGAACGGGGCTACTGTTTAAAATTCACATCTCCCGCTGGACCGCGCTAGCCAATAGGCGCTCGCGGTCCAGCAGCCACCAGTTGATTGGCTGCTGGACCGCAAGCGCCTATTGGCTAGCGGTTAGAGATGGGCAGTACTATTCATTGGAATGAGTTCAGCCGCACGGCTCAGCTCAGTAAAGTGTGTTGAGACAGTGACTCGGCTCTCGAGTCACGACTCCTATGGAATTACAGGCACACGGAGACAGTGCAGGGCTCACAGCACACTCAGGGACTGGCAGAGTCTCTGTCCCTCAGTGTGTGCTGTGTGCCGTCAGACAGGAAGATAGTCAGTGGCTGGGCTCATGAGTAGTGTGTGGAATTACAGGCACAGGGAGACAGTGCACGGCTCACAGCACACTCAGGGACTTGCAGAGGCTCAGTCACTCAGTGTGCAGGGAACACAGGAAGTAAGACAGTGGCTTGGCTCACAACTCTTAGTGAGTTGCAGAGGCTCAGTGTGCTGGCAGACATGACAGGGTATTGTCTAATCGCTGTGACCCATACCTCCTTGACCCTGTTTACACAAAAATGACACAAACGCCTCTTGTTGGATAAAATTGGCCACAGCGGCCATCTTTATTAAAACAATACAAGTTTAACAATAACCAAAACATTCCCAACGGAGGTGGTCCCCGAGGCCCCAATAACCTATCCACACATTCAAGCACTTCCAGGAGTTCTTACCCCCAGCCGATAGCGATTGGCTCGGGGGCACAATTGTCAACCCCCAGTGCCCATTACTTAACCTCACCCAGGGGAGTCCAGCCCCCTCATGGGGCCCTCCCCGCCACATAATTAAGCCTCAATGCCACTAACCTCGAGGACCCCCCTCCGCCACCAAGCACGTGGTTAATCCCTTAACCCCGTGCGCCCCCCCCCACATCCGGACCGCTGTTTCAACACCCTCTTGTAATCCCAAAGACCAAATATCTATCCCTACAGCATTCAGATGCACCATCCCCTCTCCAAAATGCCCCGGCACCGGATTCAAGCTCCCTGTGCCTCACCACCACTGCCCCATTTCTAGCCATAAAACGGCCAACCGCCCTGTTGACCTTAATCCTTGCCTTATTGATCTTGTCCGCCGACCTTGCATCCCTCCAAAATTGACACGGCACAATGTCCGACCATACCGTGATCACCTCAGGAAACATAGCCCACAAACGCAGGAGATCAAACTTGATATCCCGTATCAGTTCCCTAAATGGTCTGCCCCCAAGGTCATTTCCCCCAACGTGTAAAACCAATACATCAGGTGCCCTGTCGAGCTGAACAAAGCGGTGAAATTCCCGCAATACTCCACTCCATACCATACCGCGCTTCCCCAGCCAGCGGACCAACGCCTCCTCTCTAGCCAAACCCAACTGGCGGCCATTCGGTCTCGCATCAGCCCGTAACGCTCCCCAAAAGACATATGAATGTCCTAAAATCCAAATCAGGCACGGAGGCTGCCCTAAAACAGAAAAAACACGCAGTCAAAATTAACAATCCCCTAAACGAACATACGAACGAAAACGAGACGATTCCCAACGCCCAATACGCTTGATCAACTCGTCACCAAACCCCATCCTAGCAGCCTCAGTTGCGGCCCCAATCCGGAAAGAATGACCAGCATATTCATCCCCCTTGAGGCCCAACGTCCGCAGCACTGCCCTGAACACGCTTATGAACTGAAATCGCGACAGAAAAGACCCATTTGCATGCAACAACAAAGGATCCCTTCCCCTGCCAACTCTGATCTCCTTAAACTCCCTTAAACGTGTCACTGGGCACATATCTGACCCTGGTACAGAGAAGAGGACCACCCGCTTCCCCTTCCCCACCTGATCCGTCTTTGATTTCCTAACCAACAGCTCCAACCTATCCGAGTATAAATCCACATCCTCCTCTAACAAGCCCCCCGGCCTGGACACGCTTGGACTCACAAGTTCCCCTATTCGCAGTGCCCCGAAAAACGCAAGAGAAAAGGCTACCCCGAACAACTTCCCCTCAAAATTGGAACTACAAACCTCCCCTAACTTCTTTCCCATATTCTGCAACAACTGAAAAGAAACCGGCCTTCTCTTATCCTGGACCACATGACCTCTCCTCCACCCTTTCAGTGCTTGCGAAATCAGAAAATTCTTCGTGACATCAGACCTACCACATGAACGAAACCCAAAAGCCAAACCCGACATGCACCGGGTGATTTTTGCAACTGACCAACCAACCTCCTTACAGTGTCCAATATATAACAGGACGGCCAACTCATCATCATCTTCTGGCAAACCTACTACCTCACGCCATTCCAACCAATCCCGCCAGTCCTGATTATACGCCGACCATGTGTTCTGGGCCAGAGATGCCCTAATGAGCTGGTCAACTACCCGTCCAGCAGATCCCAAAGCCGACTCGGGCACACGGTCCCCTCCCTGTCTGCCTCCGGCGCCAAATCCCGAAAACGCTCCCACTGTGAACGAGACAAAGAATCCGCAACACCGTTAGATACCCCAGGGACATGCCTTGCCACCACCCACAAATTCAACGCTAGACATTCCAACACTAACTGCTGTAACAGAGTGACAACCGGCGGGGAAGATGCCGACAATTGATTGATGGCCATGACGACCCCTAAGTTATCACAATGAAAACATACCTTCCTGTTGCGGAACAACTCCCCCCAAATCACCACTGCAACTAGAATAGGAAACAATTCCAACAGTGCCAGGTTTTTTACTATGCCTCTCTGCACCCAAGACTCCGGCCACCGGCCCGCGCACCAATGTCCTTGGCAATATGCCCCAAACCCGACACTCCCGGCCGCGTCCGTGAAGAGGTCTAGCTCTGTAGCCACACACGCGTCCGACATCCACAACGCTCTCCCGTTAAAACCCTCCAAAAATGCTGCCCAGACTCGCAAATCCCCTTTTAATTCACTACCTAGTCTGACGAAATGATGAGGAAGAACCACCCCCGCAGTTGCTGCTGCCAGCCTCCTGCTGAATATGCGGCCCATAGGCATAATGCGACACGCAAAATTTAATTTACCTAGCAAGGACTGCAAATCCCGCAATCTAATTTTCTTCAACAGCAGAGCCCTCCCCACCTCAGCCTTCAGCCCCATCAATTTATCCTCGGGCAAACGGCACTCCATCCTTTCAGTGTCAATGACAATACCCAAAAAACTGATCATTGTAGCAGGGCCCTCTGTTTTACCAGGCGCCAGCGGGACCCCAAAGTCCGCCGCTACCCTTTCAACCGTCCTTAACAACAGGTCACAGACCCCTGACCCCCCCGGACCAATACATAAAAAATCATCCAGGTAATGAATAACTGAACTGCACCCGGAAACATCCTTCACCACCCACTCCAAAAAGGAACTAAAAGCCTCAAAGTAAGCGCATGACAAGGAGCAACCCATCGGTAAACAACGATCAACAAAAAACTCCCCGTTCCAACAACAACCTAACAAACGCAAACTGGTTGGGTGAACCGGCAGCAAACGAAAAGCAGATTCAATATCAGTTTTTGCCAACCGGGCCCCTTTCCCAAACCGCTTCACCCACTGCACAGCCGCGTCAAAAGATGTATAGACCACCGAACAAATGTCAGGGTCAATGCCATCATTGACCGACGCCCCTTTCGGGAAAGACAAATGGTGTATAAGGCGAAACTTGTTCGCCTCCTTTTTAGGTACCACCCCCAACGGTGACACTATCAAATCCGGCAATGGTGGCAACCCAAAAGGCCCCGCCATCCGACCCAACTGCACCTCCTTAAACAGTTTGTCCTGGACCACCTCAGGGTGATCCCTCGCGGACTTCAAATTCCTCTTAAAACCCCCCGAAACCCGCACCTCGGAAGGTATCTTGAAACCCTCCCTAAAACCCTCTTCTAACAACACGGCTGCCCGTTGATCAGGGTATCTACGCAGATACCCCAGCATCCTTTCCAGCCGCACCGGCGTCTCCCCCTTTCGAAGTACCATCCCTTGACTTCCCCCTGAAGCATTTATTTGCACCATGGGTACCCCCACACGAGGAACATTCATGCTTAAATTTACATTTTGCCCCAAACCGGCATGACCTGTCGTTAAAGGCAAAACAGAGTCCCTTCTGCATGGCCGTGCCATTTGTGGCCTCCCTCGGCCCCCCCCCATCCCCACGAAAGGGCTGCCCCGTTTTGACGGGCGCCGTAACCTTTAACCACAAAGCAATGTCTTTATGGTCCCATCGCACCTCTGCCTATACTGCTCATCGTACCGCAGCCAGGCCAGGCCCCCATAAACCCGGTATGCCTCCCCTATCGCATCCATGTAACAAAATAAGGCTGAGCAATTTTCAGGAGCCTTTTCCCCAATCACACTAGCCAAAATAGCAAATGCTTGTAACCAGTTCGTGAACGACCGCGGTATCAGCCGATACCTCCGCCGTTCCTCCTCCTCCTTCTTCTCCTCCTTACGGGGCCTATCCAAATTAAAACACTCTAAAGGAAGCAATGAAAATATATCCACATACTCCCCTTTCCAAATCCTCTCCCTCACTTCCTGCTTCAAGTGAGCCCCTAAAGGACCCTCAAAACAGACATACACCTCCCCTTTTGCAGTGTCACTGAGCCTCCCTACCTCCTCTTGTGTCTCCCCAATGCTCCCTTGAGCCACCACACTGCTGCTACCTGGCCCACTACCGGCCACCGGCACCCCACTGCTAACTGGCACACTACTGCTAACTGATACACTACTGGCCACCGGCACCCCACTGCTAACTGGCATACTACTGCTAACTGGCGTGCCCTCATTCTGCGGAACCCACGCCGCCGCCGGGGACGGCCCCGCCCCCTGCCGCAAACCAGCCAACCAATCTGCAAAACCACTCAATAAATCAGTAAGACCTCTGCTCATTTCCCCCTGGAGGGCTGACACCCCCCCCCCCCCCTGACTCTGCGCTAAGGTATTAACAGACAAAAAGACAGACTCACAAGGCTGCCTGGGGGCTGTGTACCCAGCAGCCGCAGGTCCAGCGTCCTGACGAGCCACGGCATCATTGGAAGGACCAGGTACCTCACCATCCCCCGCTGTGATTGTCATCCCGCGTCCCCTGGCATCACGACCGTCAGGGACAGCGCCAGCCGGCGTGTCATCGTTGGAGGCGGAGCCCGCTGAGCGCTGCTCGTTCCGGGCACCAGTCCTGCCCCCCTCTGCTTGCTCCTCCGCTCCCCTGGCACAGTCCACTGCGCGCCGGGCAGCAGCATGCGTCGCATGCCCCACCGCTCCAGGTCCCGCAACTCGCACCGCCGGATCTTCTTGCACTGGGGGGGGATTCCCCCCGCGCGGAGAGTTCCGCCTCCTGGCCGGATTCCTCCCAGACCGGGTCCTGCGGGCGGAAGGTGCCCGTCCCGCAGCCCGACCTGGAAGGTCCCTGACGGGGCTCCGTGAACGGCGCTGAACCCTGGGGGACACCGATGGGCTAAAGCGCTCCGGAGGCCGGGACCTCCGAGGCCGTGCGCCCGCTGGAGCAGCCTCTGGCGCTGCTGCTCCCAGTCCCCCTAGCAGACCGGCCATCTGCTGCTGCAGCCATTCCGCACCTCTAGTGCCCGCTGCTTCCCTAAGCGCAGCCAGCACAGCGGATACCTCTAAATCAGCAGCGCCTGGGGAAGCCATGGGAGCTGCAAGCTGCTGTACAAAACTCCCAGTGTCCCCTTTTCCCGCCTGAACCCCGCTTATAAACCCTTCCAACACCCTATTAAGCCCCTCCCACTATGACCCTTTCCTTTGAACACCCCTTCTATAACTTCCCCACTAAACTGCTCCCTACAAACCCTGTCAGGGAAGGCCTACCTCTAGGCTTTGCCTCAAGTCCGGCCCCTACAGGAAGTAAGACAGTGGCTGGGATCACAACTCATTTGGAATTGCAGCAGGCACAGAGAGACAGTGCAAGGCTCACAACACATTAGGGAGCTGCAGAGGCTCAGTCCCTTGCTGCTGCTTAGTAACCGAACCAGCTTTAATAATGATTGTGCAGTTCATCTGGCAGAGGCAGGCAGCTGCTTATGCAATGACTGTTAATAATATAATTACCAACATAGATTCAGTGTGCTGCTGCTGCTGTCCCGACTCAGCCAACAGTGAGTATCTCGAATCATGCAGTCAGCTGAATGTTTCGAGACACTGAGTCGAGACAATGATTCACTAGCCATCTCTACTAGCGGTCCAGCGGGAGACGTGAATTTTAAATAGCACCACGTCTCCCGGACATAGCGGGGAGCCGGGTCTTGGCGGGGGAACGGGTGCTGGTGGGGGAGACGGAGCGGGCGAGCTGGCGGTGCCGGTGCGGCTCCGGCGCCACAATAGCTTCACACGCCTGGAGCTTGTGCTCCACCGGCACCACCCTCGCTATGCCTCTGGTAACAACCCCCCCCCCCCCCCCCGCATAGTAACAACCTTCCCCTATAACCCCATCAAATTATAATGAATAAAGCAATGTAAGGTGTTACCTGTAGCACTGTCCTGCAGGGAGTATACAGGATATACATGCAGCAGTATAGGTGTAATACACTGAGCTTCTGTACCACCCCAATGTGTTACTAGCACCTGTCAGGTAACGCACTCACCTATATCTAGGGGTCCTGTGCTCTTCTCCAGCTCCTGCTCAAGGCTGGGATGTTCCACTCTGCAGATGTATTCTGACCCTTGGTCTGATCTGATTGATGCGGTAAATGTCAGACAGCATTCAACAGTAACAGTCTGATCTCTCTCCCCCTTCTTATTAGTTGTAACCGTGTACTTAGTAAATAATGATGTGATTTTATCTTTCATTCCTGTCAGTCCTGTCAGTGCTGTCAGTTGCGTTATGTTCCCATCCTTCTTCTGGAACCAGGTCACAGTCAGATAATCGGGGAAATAGCCGGAGATGTCACAGGTCAGTGACACTTTCTTATTATCTTCCAGCCTGGGAATAGTTATGTTTCCAACCTGTGGGCGCCACCGCTCATCTGCAAATACAGAATAATTATATAGCTGAGTATTGTTACACAGATTGCATCTTATACCTACAGATGAGGCCTTTCTTACTCCTGCCTCTTTTGGCACGCTGTGTCCCATACATCTTGGCTGCGCCCAGTGTCAATAAAACAAATGGCAACAGATTTACATTGCTAGCGTACATACAGATGGAGCCATGACTGTTTGGTGATTCAGTGTGACCCGCCTTGGCCTGGCAGGGACGCGTGAGCATCTCACACACTCGTCCATTGCCACTAATGGGCTCAGCACAGTATGGACGAATCTCCCCTTAATGCAGCCAATAAATTACATGCCCGGATCCAAATATTATTGCTTAGAATCCTCCTTTTAGCAGATGATAACAATATATGTAATAAGTAATATACACCTAATGGCCCCTACACACGGACACATGGGGGTAATTTCAGGGCATTTTCTAAGCACTCTGACTAGATCACTAACATCACTCCTTGTGTAGGGGGCATAGCGATAACAATGCATGGCCCCCCGCGTCGATATCGCCCCAGCAATTTATATCCAGCATGCTGGATAAATATAGGCACATCACCGGTCAGGGCAGTGTTCTCACCAGAGAACACTGTCCCTGACAGACCGCTCAGTACATATCGCTGGCACATCACTGTGCAGCACTGTGTGCTGAGAGATCTTGCTGAGCAATCTAAATTGTTCAGATTGCTCAGCAAAATCTCCCCGTGTGTAGGCATAACATCCGATAATAAATAATAATGGTACTTTAAATACTAAACGGCGTTGTTATCCCGCTGTTAGTAATATAGCCCTGGTAGGTAATACACAGATAAGTGGGTAGACCTGTAGTTACTGCTGGGAGGCGATACATCCACAGTCTCTCAATCCTGCACCAGCAATAGGTCCTATAGCACTTAGAGCAAGGATGTATTTTAGCCCGGTGGTTCCCAAACTTTTCTGAATCACGGCGCCCTAGAGTATCAGAATCTTCTTCGCAGCACCCCTAGGCTACATGTTTCTTAAAATAAGTAAATTGTGTTTACATGTCGTCCTAAAGGCCCCCATACACTAGGCCCCCCATACACTAGGCCGATCAGCTGCCGCCCGATCTTTTGTATTGGAGTTTTCTAATCTCCTGCCAGCCACCCACCACCACAGGAGCACCTCTCCTGCCCAGGGCTTTCCCGCTCTTCAGATAGTCATGTGCCACCGTTGGCATATTCGATAAAATACATTGCAGGTGCTAAAAAGTGCTTATGTGTAGTCCATCCGATGCGCACAGGTCCGCACATTTTATCGGATGTCCGCTTCTCGGATCAGAATCAGGTCAAATCTGGCCCACATCGCATAGTGTATGGAGGGCCTTTAGGGTCAGTTATGTTGTGAGGGACAGGATTTAGTTCTGTTTGTCCACATATGTTATGATTGGAGGCCACCAGCACTGGTTATGCCTGTTACATTGATCATAAATAATTTCAACTGATCCTGGACCATAAACCAAGGCAGGGCATCCATCACGGGGGACTGCGGGGACGTCAGTCCCAGGGAGAAAAGGGGCCCAGGACTGGAATTTATAAAGTATAATTTGTCATAAACAAAGTTCCCGGTACTTGTGTATTATCACGGCCCCCACTAAGCAAATAGCTTAGTAGGCTATTCTGCGTAGGAAAATCCCATCACATCGCGTAGCGTGTATAGTACTGTGTGATGCGATGTCCATATTAAGTGCATAAGAATGCTTATACAATGAAATATCCCATTGGATCGCATGGCACCAAATGCGATGCGATATTGTATTGTAAATGCACCCATGTGATGAGATGTGATGGGTGCTTACTATGAGGTCACCTATGGCATTATTTTGCGTCACCCCCAGTATACACGCCACACTGAAGCGTGGCGAGCACAGTGGAACGTGTCCTCTGACCTTTTCATACCCCCACTATCCACGTCGGCGTGGAGTTGATTTTATATAGTGTGGCGAGCGCAGCGAGACACCGAGCCCGAAGCGTGGCGAGCGTAGCGAACCCCGCAAGGGGTCGCGGATTACTTTACTTTTTTGTATTATGCGTGCACTCGCCAGGCTTCGGGCTCGTTGCGCTCGCCACACTATATAAGGTTAACTCCACGCCGACGTGGATAGTGGGGGTATGAAAAGGTCGGAGGACGTGTTCCGCTGTGCTCACCACGCTTCGGGGTGGCGTGAATACTGGGGGTGATACAAAATAATGCCATAGGTGACCTCATAGTAAGCACCCATCACATCTCATCACATGGGTGCATGTACAATACAATATTGCATCGCATTTGGTGCCATGCGATCCAATGCGATATTTCATTGTATAAGCACTCCTGTTAGGCATTTCTGTATCCCTGTATATCACCACTAGGGGCATCAGGCACCTGTGGACTTGTCTCTCTGTCTCCAGACTCTGAGGAATCAGGTGCCTGATGATTGGAGACAATCAGCTCAATTGAACACCTGTGAGCGGCCTATTTAGTCCTCCTCAGACCAGCACTCAGGGCTGGTCATTGTTTTCTATGTTCCTGTTGTGGAAAGGAGTGTTTCCAGCTCGTGTCCTGTACCTCAGCCTCAGCCTCCTTCAGCCATTGCCTCGTGTCTTGTGTTCATGTCCTGTGCCTCAGCCCCCTTCAGCCATTGCCTTGTGCCTCAGCCTCCTTCAGCCATTGCCTTGTGCCTCAGCCTCCTTCAGCCATTGCCTCGTGTCCAGTGTTTCATGTCCTGTGCATCAGCCTCAGCCTCCTACAGCCGTTGCCTGGGGTCTTGTGCCTCGTGTCTTGTGCCTCGTTCTCAGCCAACTGCCGGATCATCTGCATCTGTACCGTTGTTTATTCTGTTCCCCAGTCACCTTGTATTTTTGTTTCATGAGCATTCAAGTTTGTTCCTGTTGTCTTCTGCATTAGTTCCTGTGTTCTTTGTTTGTTTTTTCATTAAACACCCAGCATTCCCCTGCATCGGTTTGTTTGTTCTGTTTTTCCTGGAGCACCAAGGGTTAACCGTAACAACTCCTGTGCACTTAATATGTACATCGCATCGCATTTCATGCTTCTATAAGGTAATGCGATTTCACTACATTAGCGTACGTAACAAAACTGGGCACCGTGATAATACACAAGTACCAAGTTCCCTTTTCGATTGAAGCAGTGTAGAGGTTGTGTAGTGCGGCCAGCGCTGCAGACACAGGAGGTCTCACCAGGCATTCAGGTTGTTTGAGAAAGGAAGGGGGGTCCTGACTATATTGTCAGTCCTGGGCCCCACAATTTCAGATGGCAGACCCACTTGCTTGCACCTCTTGTAATCTGTCTGTCTCCCCTTCCTACTAGATTGCAAGCTCCTCCGAGCAGGGCCCTCTTCCCTCCTGTTGTCAAAGCCCACCTCTCTTCACATGTCACTCACAGCTCTCCTATACTCCAACACTCAGTGACCATCTTCATACTCATCTCCATCATTGGCCTCAAGCCTCTAGTTGTATGTTGATTGGGTCCTCACTACTTACATATAAGCTGTAATGTGTATTGATCTGTGGCGCTCTTTACCTGTACTCTATTTTTGTTATTTATTTAATGTAATACTGTTTTGTCTCCCTGTATTGTTCCTTTGTACGGCGCTGCGAAACACTTGTGCCCTATAAATAAAATTATAATAATAATATTAACCCAGGGCACCCCTGTAAGTGTCCTGGGCGGCGGTGTTTCGGTGCTCTGTAAGCAGCGATTTGTGCTGCTTACCGAGCTAGGCTGAATCAGGCCCTCTGTACATACACACACATAAATCTATATTTAAATTTATACATAAATTTTAATTGATAATGTAGTTTACATTTTTTTTTGTATGTATCCAAAATTTTATAATCTTTTTGCTAATCAAATTATGTTCATAAAATGCAAAAATCCTTTTGAATTTTATAAAAACTTCTATTGAATCCCATTTAAATAATTTACCTTATTTTATATAAAAAAAAACTCAACAATTTGTGGGACATTTTTATTTTAAAAAAATTACCCAGTTCAGTATCAAAGAGATAGTTTTAGTGTATCTTTAAATTGCTTGGAGGAGTAGTCATGTTCTAGATGCATATGCAGAAATACTGCAGTGAGATAATGCAGAGATACTGCAGTGTCCTAAGCCCCGACCTCTCCACCTGTGGCACCCCACTCTAAGGCCCAAACAGACCCCTTCTCCTCTGGCAGGAGCTTAAGGGGTTAATATAAACAGCAGGGTGCTAGGACCCGGCGGGTACCCTCCCAGCTCACCTTAGAGTGAGGAGAGCCTGGCACCCTCCAGATTGGCTGGACCAGCAGTGCCAAAAGAGAGTTCAGGGGTCAGCCAGGGAGACCAGCGTGAGCATGGAGACAGGAATAGAGGGTCTCACGTCCGCGCAGAGGAGGTGTTCAGCGTGGAGAGCAGCAGCATGTGGAGCCGAAGCCGGGACCCACCAGCAGGGTGCCGCACCAGAGATGGGTGGACAGGCAGACGAAGAGCGCGAAGCCCCCATAGCCACTTTACGGTGCCGCCCAGCTGGGAGAGAACCCGCACCCTGCCACTCTGCTTAAGCCTACCTCTGAGGCACCAGCTACTGGGACACTGTTTCTTCCCTGGCTACCCTGTGTCCCTGCCGCCCCAGCCGCTATTGCACCAAAGTATACTTGACGCCCAGGGACATGTCAAACCCCCCCTGGCTGCCCTACATACCAGTCACTCCAGCCAAGGTCACCCACCGGGCGACCACCTGTATTCTAGTTGCCTTAGCAGGTGGCGTCCCACATTACCCTCTTCCCTGTTACCCATCTGCCCTAAGGGTAACCAACGTCAGGGAGGACTGAGATTGCAGAGACCCCAAGAGTCTGAGGAAGGGAAATTTTTGGTCTAAGATGGGTGAAAGGTCACTGGAGGCAAAGGGACCTGACCACTCAACTGGCAAAAACTGAAATGAATTTAATGTACGAACTCGGTACTTTAATACCCAAGGGATTAAATTCTGACTATGAAATTAAATGGTTTTTATAAGGTTTCATTGGGTACTGTAATTTTTGTATTTTTAGTATGATTTTTTAGCGGAATGAAAGTACATTTTTAAGAAAATTGGTTTTGATTATATCTTGCACTGGCACTTTAATTAAATCTGCAGTCTTTATAACTTTTCTTCATATTGTACAGCTGCAGCGGAAAGTATTGAACTGACTGGCCGTGATAATAGGAATTGTATTACATATTGCCATGACAACGCGTCAAAACGACGTACAGCGACTCCACTACTGCGAGTGACACTGTGGGACAGCGATAACACACCTCCAGTCTGGAGGATCATGGGTAATGTAGTCAAATAACTCCTAATATGTCTGAAAGGACGTATAGAAATACCGTGACCGGAAGTGACGTTCCGGGATAGAAATTATGACATTTCCTGTCTAGAGGATTCTGGGTAACGTAGTCCTGCAGGTATACACACCGGGGATCGTTTACCAAAGGATTAACAGCCCTTAAAAGCCACACTGAGGCGGGAAAGGCATATGCCATTTGGACCTTGAAAAAGACTTATGTTAAAGTCGAAACGCGTTGGTATTATGCGAGCGAACGGACAGGCGAATCTGGAGTGACAGTGCCGGAGGGTGGAAGACTACTGGGAGTGATTTGCCCTGGGACAATTGCACTTGCGCATTTAAGAACTGCTGATACCAGTTCTACCCCATCTGGTAATTGTCATCCTTATGCTCACCCTGGATATTTTAGCAAATTTTGTTCAAAGCAGGAAATGCCCTGTATGAATTACCTGTATGGAATATTTGTGTAACATTCACTGTAAATCGAATTGTGGTTTACCAGTGATTTTGTATATTAAAGTGTTGTTTTACTGTACTTCACTATATTGAAATTTTTTCTTCACATGGTACCATCACATAACTATTGATGGGAGGATTGAAAGATTTTGAACCAATTAGCGCCTGAACAAAGTTATGTATACATTTTTGTTGTGCACCACCATCTTAAACCCGTTTGTTACAGGGGCCTTGTTACAACTTGGGTGTCTACGAACAGGATTACAAAAGACCCCTATAAACGGTGAAGATATCGCAGCCACAGGATGCACCAGATGCAGGTGACCAACACCAGGTCGACCAGCAACAACTCAACCAACAACAGCCAGCGGATCCTGCACTAAACAGGAAAAGACTGCCAGATACACCGGCAGTAACTCCAATGATACCACTCACCATGCCCTATTTCTTTGGGTGTGGTATAATACTCCGACAGTTGGGATTCCGACAGTCATTATTCAGACATCGGAATCCCGACTGCACAGCGGGGGGAGTGCAATGAAGCCCCTTGCCGGCTCGCTGCGCTCGCCACTCTGCGGGCACGGTGGCGAGCTGCGCTCGCCACCTATTTTACTCTCCCTCTATGGGGGTCGTGGACCCCCATGAGGGAGCAGTTGGGATTCCGACGTCGGAGTAATGACTGTCGGAATCCCAACGGTCAGGGAGCCGTCCGGCACCCATTTCTTTGGAGCGCCATGAATGCCAATATATTCGGGACATTCCCGCATGCCTGGAATTAGCTCCTTCAGAGAATTCAGGGATGGGCTGCATTTGACATTCCGGATGTACAACCCCAGCGAAGAGCAAATGGCGGAAATAGTCATCGGACAACTGAAAGGGTCGACGTGCTGAGAAGTTTGCTCATGGTCGAGGAGGAAAGAAAATCATCTGAAGGCATACTATAGAAACTAGCCAGTATCTTCAATGCACAGTACACCGCATAGTTGAAATGATGACTATATGCCCAGAAACAACAGCCTCAAGAAACCTTGTGGGAGTTTGATTTAGGACTACAGGAGGCAATGCAGGTCATCCAAGCCAGAACCCCTCAGGAAGTAGAACAGGTAGATGAAACGTTGATCGATATTTTTGTTGAAGAGAAACGACCAGGTCCCAACTGAGAATGAGGAGGTGGAAGAAACCCGACTGCACCTTCCCAGAGTTTAAAGAAGCCACCCTGGCCATCCTGGAGTTGAACCGGAATGTCGACAATGAACACGGGTCCGCGGCAGTGGAAGACGACGAGTTTGAGTGAACCCAGTTATTCCCAATGCTCAAACCCAGAAAGACCAGCAAGTCCAAGCTACCCCAGACCCGATTGGGGCCCTCACCAGTGCTGTCATGGAAATGACGAAGGAGCTACAGGACATGCGACTGAAACAAATGGAAGCCCAGCAAGGAGGATGGCAGCGTGACTCGGGTGGAAGAGGCAGATGACAGTGAGATGTCCCACAGAGGTCAGGCCGGTGCTCCACTGACCAGTTTGACGCTCAAGGAAGGCCCATCTGCCGACAAAGCAAGATCAGTGGGCAAGTTGAGTGCGAATGTGACAGTCAGCCTTTAAACAACCTGATACCGAGTCGAGGGACCGACCCTCGGGAGGAACCTCGCCAGTAGGTCCGTCAACCCAAGAGTGGTGGCCGCAGTTCTTTGGCAAGTGCCCCCACTTGAAGATAAAGGTGAATGGTGTAGAGATGGCAGCTCTCCTACACCACGTCCCAGGTAACGTCTGTACAGCTTGATGCATTCCAACGCCACTGGAAGGAGGAAGAGATAGTGTCACCCCCGACCCCGTGGCTTAGCTTGCTAGCCAGTAAAGGGCAGCCGATCGATTTCAGTGGCTACTGGGAAAGCAGACCTGACCATCGGAGAGGCACGACTGGAACGTCAAGGCTGTCTGGTCATGTCCACCTGCACCGAGCACCTACCCCCAGTCATCTTAGGGATGAACATCCTGAAGAATTGCCCCAATGAACTGGTAGAGGCCCTCAGGATTGAGATGTGGGCTGCCGCTCCAAAGGAGCCAAGAGCCATACAACAGACGGTATGCCTGATCGAAGGACACAAGCACTTTGCCAATGCCAGAGGAGAAGTGGGCAAGGTGAGGATCAACGACCAACAACTCATCCTTCTGTGGCCCAACACTGAACAAGTCCTGGTGCAAGGCCAGGATCGGACTAGGTGGGCGGGACTATGATGCTGTCATCGAACCCTGTGATCTTGAGGGACAGCAGCCCATTGCAGTAACCAGAACATTAGCAAGAGTGGAGCACGGGAGGGTCCCCGTCCACATGCTGAACCCACAAAGCTTACCCAGTCCAATTTTTCCAACACTGCCCGGTGGCGAACGTGGTCCTGATTGACTTCCAGGACATACTTGGAGAGTCCGTGCCTGAAGCCCGACCAGGAGCCGTGGTTGGTCAGTCGAGCCTAATCACAACTGAGACTGCGTGGTAGAAAGAGAAACAGATTGGAGATTCAAATACCCCAGAAGATCAGCGTGATAGCGTCATCCAGGTCATCTGCAGGAATGCTGGTGCATTCAGCCAACATCTGGCTGACTTTGGAAGAGCGGAGGGAGTACAACACCACATACCCACCGGGACCAGCCCACCCATTAAAGAGAGGAACCGACCACTCCCACTGGCCATGTACCAATCAGTGAGGACCATGATCAGCGAGATGCAGGAGGATGGCATGATCAAGGAGAGCCACAGTCCGTGGGCCACTCCGCTGGTCATAGTCAAAAAGAAGGACGGAAGCCTTCACTTCTGCATCGACTACAGAAGATTGAACGCAGTCACCCACAAGGATGCATACCCCTTGCTCCGAATTGAGGAGTCACTGATGGCCCTGAAGACTGTCGTCTACTTTTCCAACTTGGATTTGACCAGCAGGTACTGGCAAATACTGATGGCCCCAGAAGACCGGGAGAAGACAGCATTCATCACCCCATGGGCCTTTTTTAATTCAACCAGATGTCATTCGGGCTCTGCAATGCCCCTGCTACATTCCAGAGGGTCATGGAGCACTGTTTGGTACAGAGGAACTTCGAGATGGTCCTGCTGTATCTTGATGATGTCATTATCTTTTCCAAGATGTATGAAGACCATCTGAAGCATCTTGAGGAAGTTTTTGTGCAGCTGGCTCGGTGTGGCTTGAAGCTGAAACCATCCAAGTGCCACGTCCTGAAGCCCAGGGTGCAATATCTCAGGCACATCGTTAGTGACAAAGGGGTGCAGCCAGATCCTGAGAAGATTTGTGTGGTACGTGACTGTCAAGTACCCAGAACTGTGAAGGACATGCAAAGCTTTTTGGGGTTCGTTGAATACTACCGACGCTTCATCGAGAACTTCGCCAAAGTGGCGGCACCCCTCCATGAGCTTCTGCGTGGCAAGTAAGGTCATGAAAGGTGGAGCACATCGATAGTCACCTGGGCTGGGAAACATCAAGCCTCATTTGAACAGCTCAAGCAGGCCTTAATTGAAGCTCCTCTCCTCACCTATCCTGACTACGAGAAGCCCTACCTGGTCTATACCGATGCTAGCCACCGAGGCCTGAGAGCGGTGATCTCACAAGTCCAGGATGGTCCGGTTGCTAGGCAACCATTAGACGCCGGGCGGTGCGTCCTGGCTGATACTAAGCAGATTGATAGAGGGCAGCGTGTTTTCATTTTGTGATTACATACAGACCAGGGGCCAAATATGTCAAGGCAGACGCTTTGTCAAGATGTTTTTTTGCTTCTCAGGAGGAACGTGCCCCGGCAATACCTATTATTCCTGCTAAACAAATTCATGCAGATACAGTTAAGACAGGTTCAAGGCCAAGCTGCAGAGGGTATGCCTGCTAATCCTCTGTTTGTTCCTTCTTGTTGGAGACGGGATATTCTTCTGGAATTTCATGATGGCAAACTCGCTAGTCATCCGGGTGTGTGGAAAACTCAAAAAACTCCTTTCTCGATCAGTGTGGTGGCCGGCATGTTGAGAGATGTCAAGGAGTTTGTCTTATCTTGCCCAGAGTGTGCGTGACATAAGTGCCCAGGTCCTTGCCCTTGGGTAAACTAGTGCCCTTGGAGATACCCACGAGGTCATGGTCTCACATATCCATGGACTTTTTGGTTGAGTTACCCTTATCTTCTGGTCAGCAGGTAGTGTGGGTGGTAATGGACCGTTTTAGCAAAATGGCACATTTTGTGGCACTTCCCCGGTTTCCTTCAGCCCGAGGTTGACTTATTTATTCGCCATGTGTTCAGATTGCATGGGTTGCCTTCTGATATTGTGTCAGATCGAGGTCCCCAGTTTATCGCTCAATTCTGGCAAATGTTTTGCAAATCTTTGGGGATTAAACTCAGTCTCACGTCGGGGTATCATCAGCAGTCAAATGGTCAGACGGAGAGACTTAATCAGTCCCTAAGACAATATCTGCACTGCTATGCCTCCAAGCTTCAAGATAATTGGGTTGAGCATCTCCCTTTGGCTGAACTTGCATACAATAATGCGTGTCATTCAGCTTCTAAGGTTTTCCCTTTTTATGCGGTTCAGGGGTTCCATCATAGGTCAAATGCTCTGGATCCCAATTCGCCTGCATCATCTTCTTCGACCACTCGTTTGAAGAGGGTTTGGCAAGAGGTCCGAATCACCTTGGAGAAGGCAGTTGGCAAGGAGAAAGCACTGATGGACCGGAATAGGCGGTCTTGTTCTTTTAAGGTCGGGGACAGCGTGTGGTTGCGTCAGGTTGCGACAACCATCGGTCAAGTTGGGACCAAGATTTATTGGACGTTTTAAAATAATTAAACAGGTCAACCCGTTGCCTTCCACCTTCAAGTTCCTAGATCTTTGAAGATTGCTAATACCTTCCACTGCTCACTCCTTAAGCCTTTTCTTGTTTCAAAGAGGTTTCCCCGTAAAATGACTCAGGGAGAACACCTGTGTTGGTGCAGGGACAGCAGGAATTACAGGTGGAAAAGGTGTTAGACTCTAAAATTTCTAGAGGTCACCTCCAATTCTTGGTTCATTGGAGAGGTTTTGGGCCAGAAGAAAGGTCCTGGGTTAAAGACCAAGATTTGCACGCCTCGAGGCTTAAGAAGTTGTTTTTCCTACAATTTCCCCATAAACCTGGATCTAGGGGTTATGTAACCCCTTCTCGAGGGGGGTACTGTTAGGACCCGGGGATCCGTGGGTGCACAGACCGGCGCAGGTCCAGTGACTACACGGGATCCCCAGCGTCCGGTACCTGCTGGTGAAAGTCCCCTGGAGCTTGGTGGCAGGCGGATGGACACGATGTGTGGCAGCATCTGTATGCCGGACAGGTAAGGTACTTGAGTAATATCTGGGCGCCCGATGTGTTTGATTGTATGCCTTAACTTAAGGCATACAATCAGATGCGATACGACGCGATTTTCGTGAAAATCGCATCGTATGCAACCAAATCGCATGCGATGCGATCGACGCGATTTTTCCATAGGATTCAATGTTAAATGGTCCTGTTCATACCCCCATTATCCAAGTGGGCATGGAGTTGATTTTATATAGCGTGGTGAGCACAACGAGCCACTGAGCCCGAAGCGTGGCGAGCGCAGCGAGCCCCGCGCAGGGATGCGGATTACTTAAAATGTATTCCGCGTCCCCGCGCGGGGCTCGCTGCGCTCGCCATGCTTCGGGCTTGGTGGCTTGCTGTGCTCGCCACGCTATATATAATCAACTACATGCCCACTTGGATAATGGGGGTATGAACAGGACCATTTAACATTGATTCCTATGGAAAAATCACGTCCATCGCATCGCATGCGATTTGGTTGCATGCAATGCGATGCGATTTTCCCGACCTGATCAAAAAATCGGGCGCCCATATATTACACAAGTACCTTTCTTAGCAACCAGTCCAGCGTGCAGCTTCTGGGAGTTCACAGGAACTCCCGTCCGGTTGCTAGGCAACCATTAGATGCCGGGTAGTGCGTCCTGGCTGTTACTAAGCAGTCAGGACGCCGCTGTCTTTCCATCACACAGCTGCCCTCACTTGATTAATAGAGGGCAGCGCTGCAGCGTCTGAGATGATTGGTGAGGGACTCCTTTTAAGGAGCCCTCACAGGAATACAGACGCCAGTGATAATTCTCCTGTGTCTTATGCAGGATTGCTGCAGGGACATGCATGCTGCATCCTATCCACGGGAGCCTGCTCTCCATGTGAACACCTTGGGACGACCATCTTCCTTCTTCCATCCGGTGTTGTGAGTTGTCAGGGCTACAGTTAGGTTGCCTAACTTTAGGTTGGTCTTTAGGTAATCCTCCTTTTGGTTGGTGTGGGGAATTAACCCCTTAAAGTTGTGCAGCTTACCAGCCACTCCAGCCAAGGCCACCCACCGGGCGGACACCTGTATTCTAGTTGCCTCAGCAGGCGGCGTCCCACATTACCCTCTTCCCTGTTACCCATCTGCCCTAAGGGTAACCAATTTCAGGGAGGACTGAGATTGCAGAGACCCCAAGAGTCTGAGGAAGGGAAAGTCCCTGTGAGACTCCCTCTACTAAGTCGTCCCCCTATCAGGGCTCCTCCTGCAGCCTGCTTCATGTATTTTAAACAGGGGGTTACCCTAAGGCAGCGGTTCTCAAACTGTGGGTCGTGACCCCAAAGTGGGTCCCGACCACCTCAGCATGGGGGTCACGACTCTGTTGCTGGCAATCAGGCAAATGTGTCTGTGGAGGAGGGAAAGGTTATAACTCATTAAATAAAAACCCACTGCTTCCCTCTTCCATCCCCCTGTCACCCATTCCATCCATTACCCAATGCCTCCCTGTCACAATAGCGGTCACTTCACTTCACTGACCACACATGTGTAGTCCATTCAGTAGTAACTTGCTGGGGTTCTGTAATCATTTTTATTGTCTGATGGGGTCCCAGAGCAAAATAGTTTGAGCACCCCTGCCCTAAGGGATGGGAACCTGCCTGTCCCGTAAACTGAGGACCGTTTGTTATTCACCTTACCCTGTGAATTTTACATTAGTTTTTCACACTATCATAGGGCCTACCTTTTGTCAGTTTGAGGACCTTCCTTCTCGGGACCATTCCTCTGAGTCAGTGTCTGTTTGCCTAAGGCAGAGACTACAGTTCAGTGTAGACAGGGTGCATAGCGCCTTCTGGTGGACATTCCAAGTTACAGTCATATTGCATTTACTAATATCGTATTTTAGTGACATGATCTAATTTTTCTTCGTAAATGTTATTTCCTCTTGTATCATTCTTTTGATGTCAGTCATGACCGCTAGAGCCTAACCCGTTGAGCATGCTAGAATTGCTTATGCGATGCTTTATTGTGACTCTTTATTTTTTAGGCATTATTCTTGTCTTGGTACTTGTGGAGTATCACGGCTCCCATCGTATGGCATCGTATGCCATATGTAGTGGCATACGATGGCATACGATGCGATGTTTTACCGATTTTTGAGAATTTTTGCTCAAAAATCGTATGCCATCGCATGGCATCGTATGCCATATGTAGTGGCATACGATGTCATACGATGCGATACGATGTTTTACCGATTTTTGAGCATTTTAGCTCAAAAATCGTATGCGATCGCATCGGATGCCATGCGATGGCATACGATGCGATGCGATTGCACCCGATTTTGCATTGAAATGCATCAGCATGCATTGAAATGTGTATTAAACTTGTGAAATGCCCCCAAATGCCATTTTTCATAGTGCACCACCCCCACTATCAACGTCAACCCAAAGCGTGGCGAGCGCAGCGAGCCTGCAAAGGGCGGCGATACGCGTCCTACGACCTTTTCATACCCCCACTATCCACGTCGGCGTGGAGTTGAGAATAGAATAGTGTGGCGAGCGCAGCGAGCCACCGAGCCCGAAGCGTGGCGAGCGCAGCGAGCCCCGCGAGGGGACGCGGATACCTTCACAGCTATACGCGTCCCCTCGCGTGCTTCACAGGTATCCGCATCCGCTCGCCACGCTTCGGGCTCGGTGGCTCGCTGCGCTCGCCACACTATTCTATTCTCAACTCCACGCCGACGTGGATAGTGGGGGTATGAAAAGGTCGTAGGACGCGTACCGCCGCCCCTCACGGGCTCGCTGCGCTCGCCACGCTTCGGGTTGACGTTGATAGTGGGGGTGGTGCACCATGAAAAATGGCATTTGGGGGCATTTCACAAGTTTAATACACATTTCAATGCATGCTGATGCATTTCAATGCAAAATCGGGTGCAATCGCATCGCATGCCATCGCATTGTATCCGATGCGATCGCATACGATTTTTGAGCTAAAATGCTCAAAAATCGGCAAAACATCGTATCGCATCGTATGCCACTACATATGGCATACGATGTTATGCGATGGCATATGATTTTTGAGCAAAAATTGGTCAAAAATCGGTAAAACATCGCATCGCATCGTATACCATCGTATGCCACATGCGATGCGATGCAATGCTATTTTTAGCATACGACCTGCATACGATGCAGGTCGTGGGAGCCGTGATACTCCACAAGTACCCTTGTCTTTTGCACATATTTATTGAAGTAACGCAGTGGTCAGTTAGTGTGTGACTAAAATAAATCCTTGTCGCTGCTAATTGTGGTAGCGGTCCTTTTGTGTGTCCTCCCTGGGGTGTACCATTTCTTGCCACAGGTTCTCCAGCAAAGGGCTGTGAAGAATCCCGAAGTGGCAGCAGTCGTCTGATCCCAGTCCAGGTACCATCTTAAACCCGTTTGTTAAAGGGGCCTTGTTACACACCCTCAGCAGAGCCCTAGCTCACGTCCTGTGTAATGAATGTCACTAAGGGGGTGCGTGCGGCCTTCCCCAGAATGCTGCAGACGCTCATAGGTTGTATTAAGGGGGCGGAGCTTAATGCCGCAAAGTACTTGCCCCATCAGATACCTCGGCTGGATCAGGTAGTGTGCTAGCACCCCCCCCCCCTTCCCGGACACTCTCATTCCTGACATTCTGTGTCCCCGTCTCTCCCTTATTTTATGTCCCATCCTCCCTCTGCCTGACACTGTTCCCCCACTTTCCATGACAGTCTGTCCCAATCCTCTCTCCCTAATACTATGTGCATGATTCAGCTTTAATCGGCCCACAATGAATTGGCTGTGGGACCGATGTTGCGGCTTTGCGCATGCGTCTCAGTGAATATACGCATGTGAAGGGCCGCAGTGCAATGTCTTCAGCGACTATCACAGTGGGGGGGGGGGGGGGGCGGCCAGTGCGCGGATAGGGGGCCAGAGCCCAGTGTTTCCTGGGCGTGCCCAAAAAATGGGTGCAATTAGGCGTTTCTCACCAGGTGAGAAACGCCTAATTGGTGTAATATAACCAACAAGACTGTGCTCTAATCCAAGTATTCTTATCTACAACCGTTTTACTTATTGCAATATTTAAATACAAAGACTTCTTTTCCAACTGCCATAGTGACAAGCTATTATCCAAGGTGTCCTTGTATTCCGTTCGAAGTGGATTAATATTTTAAAGATATACTGTGTGAATTATTCATCTCTTTTAGTGTGTATATTAATATTGTTGTATTCTAAGGTGGCCACCTGAATAAAAACTTTTAAATATTATAATAAATGTTGATGCTACACAAAAACCATCATTTCAAAAAATAATCTGTGTGAAGGTGTATTCTTACATGGTGCCAGACAAACAGCGCAGTTTTTCTCATTTTTGTTTGTTTCTGTATCTTTCAGGCTACCTAACTGTACACACAAAAGTGTGCCCAAGAACAGGTTAGCTATAGTGTACATACTGTACACTTGTGCACTAAAAAAACTGCAGCTAAATTGAAAACCTAATTATACCAATTAATTATATATATAAATATATATATAGATAAAAAAAATCTTTTTTTCCATAAGCGCCCTGATGGTGACACTTTATTAAAGTGTCACCACTCCCCTCTTTTTTATGTTAGTGAATGTATGCTGCTTACCAAGCCAACCTGAGTTTTTTCTAGATAGACCACCAGGAGTCTACCCCTGTCCGCTTGTTGTTGGGCATGCCATCAAAAGGCAATGCAGTGTACGGGTAGCTGCCAAATCACGACACCCAGGGAGTCGCACGGCGTGCTTTTTAAACAAGTGTGTTCCGGTCACCAGGCTTTGTGTTCGGGAGCCACCATATGAAGAGGTCTTCCAGAGCCAGAAGCCTCGCCGGTGGGAGCTCCGAGCGGACGAACCCTCAGGAATCAGGTAAGCCCTCACTGAGGCCCTTTTTCTTTTTATTCTTGCTCCCACTACACCACCACCAATCTGGCGCTAGGCCGAGGCCTGATTGTTCCCCCCCACTTCCCACTGGTTAGGCAGGCCGCAGGCATGAGCCATTTTAGGGACTAGGCGCCATTGTTCTCACCCTGTCTCCCCACCCTCACCTTGTGCCCTTTCCCACCCTGCATACCCTCTGTCGCTGCATCCCCCCTCACACTGCATCCTCTCCCACCCTGCATCCCTCCTCTCACACTGCATCCCCCCCACTCCCACCACGTTCTCTTCTACCGCCAACCCCCTCTCTCAAAGTGCATCCTCTCCCATTGTGTGTTCGCTCTCACCCTGCATCCTCTCCCACCCTGTGTCCACCCACTCACACTGTGTCCCCCCACTCCTTGTGTCCCGCCTCTCACACTGCATCCTCTCCCACCTTGCATCCTTCCCTTCACACTGCATCCTCTTCCACCCTGCTTCCCCCCACTCTCAGTGTCTCCCCTCTCCCTGCATCCCCTCTCTCAAACTGCATCCTCTCCCACTCTGCATCCTGCTGCTCCCACCCTATGTCCTGCCTCTCTGCGTTCTCACCCACCTTGTACCCCACCACACTGTGTCCTCTCCCACTCTGTTCCCCCTCTCACCCTGCATCCTCACCCATTCATATAAGCAAAGAGGTGAAATAGATAAAGGTGAATGAAGGTAAGTAGATAGCTAGCTATGCCCTCCATGGTGCTAGCTACACCTTACGGCACAGACCAAATAAGTAGTCACACCCCCACCATGTGGTCACACCCCCTGCAGCAACTCACGATAGGCCTTTCATAAATTTCAGCTCCAGGCCCTTGAGGACCTTAATCTGGCACTGTACACTGCCATCCCTTTTTATATGAATGATACTTAGGACCTTATTCTGGTCCGTTCGCATCGGACCCTTCGTTTACACGGAGCCAATGTTTCTGCACATGTGCAGGGTGCATGCGCCCGCGGTGAACAAACCGTTTGCATAGTGCACGCATCCAACATTGTGGGAGGGGGTGGGCACGTGGGGTGGAGGGCCGGGGGACTCGCCCATGGGAATGCCCAGCATTTCATGGGCGTTCCCATGGAAATCTCCCGGTGACGTGGGCGGGCAGCTGACATTACTGGATGTCATCTACCCGCCCACTTCCATCATAATGCCCACGCACATCTAAGGTTACCTCAGAGCAACCTTAGATGAACGTGTGCCTTCCAGATCATTCGATGGCCAGCGACCATCAAATGATGTGGGTGTTCCCCCACAGCCTGTGAATAAATGTTTATGTTAAACATCCATTTGCAGCCAGTGCGTGCGAACACACGGTATGAAGGAGGGGGGGGGAGGCGGCCCGGCATTTGCCAGGTGGGGTTTGGTTGACTCACTAGGCTGTGAATTTGCAGCCTTGCGAATCAAAAAGAGTATCCCCCTTACTGTAGGTCAATCATTTACTGATTCCATTTTATTGATTTAATTAAAGATTATAAATTCTAGAAATACATTTATAACATGTAAGGTTATTAGGTTTGGTGCCTGTCCTGCACCAGGTATAGTATATGTAGCTCTATAATACACTGTTAGTGCCCCCTTATACACAGTACATTCTTACCTCTTATAGACAGTGATCTAGTCTCCGCCTCCTCCATAGACTCGTGATCCCATGTTACATACACTCTGACCTCAGGGTCAGCAAACCCCAGGATAGGAATGCTGCACTCACTGGTGACATCAGCCGTGCCGTCATCGTGTTCTGTAATTGATTGTTTGTGCCATAATGGAAATGTTTTCTTACTATTATCATAGCCCCACATTATATTTATATTATCAGGCCAGAATGTCTGCAGACTCAGGGAGAACACAACACGAGAAGAATACTCTGTGACCTTTATAGGATCCGCCATGTGGGGTTTAGCTGGAAAAGACCCACAAGATTAGAGGATTACATTATGCGGGTACCGGACCGGTGATCACATATTTACACATAAGATGTAGCAGCTGCTGTCACTGCCCGGACCCAGGATAATCCCATCGCTGTACGATGCGTCAGTCAGTATCACCTGTGTAATACTGCAGCTATACTGTATGTGTCTTGAGGTGGCTTGTTTCACAAAGATTCACTATTAGCCTAATGCTTTCCATAGACAGCAACAGCAGCAGTGACACCTGCAGGCTACATATATCATTACACTGCATTTACATAATAGAAGGATCAAACTTATAAATAATAATGTACAGTAAATGGCAGGAGATAGGGTATAATGTAATCATGTATGTAATGTGATGTATTACATGCCTGCCAGTCTGAGGGATCAGGGAGGATACATGTGGTGTTGGTGTGTAAATCCACCACTAGATGGCGCCACCTAGATCCATCATCTGTGTCACTCCTCCCAGTATCTACCCTGCTGTATACCTTTGTGACCAGAAAAGTCATCTGCCTCATTCCATGTTCCACTTGTTGTCACAAAATCCTCGGTAGTGTGTGATGTGTACAATGATTAGAGAACACTCACCCAGGACCCTGAGTTCTCCTGTGCTTGTCTCTATGGGTTTCTCCAGAGAGGGATGCAGCACCTGGCAGATGTATATTGCCCCCTGGTGGACAGTGAGTGTGGGGACGATAGTCAGCGTTGCTGTACAGCTATACGTGTTACTTGTATCTCTCTGTGACTGGATGTTCGGTAGATACACAGCATCAGTCTCCTCACATATCTCCTGGCCTTTCCTCCGCAGCCACCGCACACTGACAGCGTCCGGGAAGTACTCTGAGATATTACACTGCAGGGAGACTGGGGTGTTGTGAATTATTCTGGGTGGCAGTATCTCTTCCACAACAGGAGTCCATGGGTAGTCTGTAATGCACCACACGCAGGATGTTACACACACACATACCTGTATTACATTGTACATAACATACATTGTGCATCATATACATATGCGTCATGTTTACTTCATCTAGGCCAGGGCTGGTGTAGATTAGTCATGACCCATGCTAGGAAGCCATTCCCTACCCCTATGGTAAGGAATGGCTTTGGCATGTTTCACACTTGGGAAGGGAGGGCAGGGGGCGGCAGCAGGGTAACGATCAGCGTTTAAGGGTATCCCTGTAAATATCAAGCTCAATTATTAGGCGCTGATTCAAAAAATAGTAATCATAAAAAAATTATAATAAAAATAATTCTATTGATAGATTCAGCTATTAAAAAAGATTTATTGAGCTGCAGGCTTCTAGTGTGTTGATGTCTACACGCTGGGTATTTTGATTGGACTAAGAATACAGAGCAGCTTCAATTTTTAGGACAGAAGACAAAGAGGTGGAAGCTCTGCGCAGAGTTAACCAATCACACCATGTATGAACTCACACTGCTCTTTAATTAATAAAACAATTATATTTATTTAGTAATAAGGATAATTTAATATGGTGGCCACCACAATTAAAAAGCATACATTAAATACATGAAATACCAAATATATACAGTATATACATCAAGATATCTTTGAAAAAAGTATCTGATTTATCAATATAAATCGCTGCTAATTCCAATGCAAAATATTGTGCAATATAAATCTGAATGGCATCTATAATAAGCAGTCTTTAATAAGCCAGGGGAACAGTCATTTACTAGTATTGTATGCAGGGCCGTTTCTAGACAATTTAGCTCCCAGGGCAAAGGAATAAAATGGCGCGCGCGCCGAAATGGGGGCGTGGTTTATTTTTAGAAGGGGTGTGGCTTAATACAAGGGCGTGGTCTAGCAGGAAAACAATTACCTTACATCTCACCTTTGCAACCTGCATGACCAGACATTGGTTACCGCAGGAATTGTCATTGTCCTCCCGCACTTTAGTTGGCGGGCTGAAGGCCACACAGTGACATAAAAATATAAAGGCCCACACAGTGACCTAGTGCGCCTCACAGATCAAGGCCAAACAATGACAGGCTACTTGAATCATTATAAACTATTTATCCGTGATGCCAATTACACATGACGCCGCACACAGTTATGACAATTACACATTATGTCGCACACCGTGATGACAATTACACATTATGTCGCACACCGTGATGACAATTACACATTATATCGCACACCGTGATGACAATTACACATTATATCGCACACCGTGATGACAATTACACATTATATCGCACACCGTGATGACAATTACACATTATATCGCACACCGTGATAACAATTACACATTATATCGCACACCGTGATGACAATTACACATTACGCGGCACACCCTGATGACAATTACACATTATGATGCCTGTTACACCCCACACTGTGATGGCAATTACACAATACTCTACACAATGTAATGCCTATTACACATTATGCCCCACACGCCGCTGTCGCACAACTCATGCCGTTTACTAATATGCCCCCACAGTCCCACACATATGCCCCCACAGTGCCACACATATATGCCCCCACAGTGACAGCTATGCCCCCACAGTGCCACATACATATATGCCCCCACAGTGCCACATATATATATATGCCCCCACAGTGCCACATATATATGCCCCCATAGTGCCACAGATATGTCCCCAGTGCCAGATATGTCCCCACAGTGCCACACATATGCCCCCACAGTGACAGCTATGCCTCCACAGTGCCACAGATATGTCCCCAGTGCCAGATATGCCCCCACAGTGACATACATATGCCCCCAGTGACACACATATGCTCCCACAGTGCCATACAGTGCCCATACAGTGCCAGATATGCCCCCACAATGCCACATATATATGCCCCCACAGTGCCAAATATGCCCCTAGTGCCAAAGATATGTCCCCAGTGCCACAGATATGCCCCCACAGTGCCAAATATGCCCCCACAGTGCCACACATTCCCCCAAAGTGCCAGCAGCACAACTCACTATCTCTCTAGGTCTCCCCCGCCGCTGCTGCTGGTGCTTTGCTTTCACTCATGTCACGTGTCCCTGAGCCGTCAGCCATTCATACCGAGCGGGCTGGCTCCTGATTGGCTGCCAGCCCGCGAGGTCCTCTGATTGGCTGCCAGTCCAATGACACAGTGAGCGAGGGGAAGGAGATACGCGCGATGCGCTCCCCTCCCCTGGGGCTCACCTGTGCCTGTTCAATGCGGACGGGGAGCTTGGAGGCGGAGGCGGGCGGCGGGACTTGGAGGCGGCGTTGTGGAAGCTCAGCTGCCGGCCGGGCACCTGTGCCTGTTCATTGCGGACGGGGAGCGGGGGACGCGGAGGCGTGTGGTGGCGGCGGGACTTGGAGGCGGCGTTGTGGAAGCTCAGCTGCCGGCCGGGCGCCCCGGCTGTGTAACAGGTGGACAAGCCGTGCGGCGCCCCGGGCTGCTGCACGGCTTGTCCGCCTGTAGAAACGGCACTGATTGTATGGCGTATAAGTTGGTGAATGGGTAAAGTGTCACAGATAACCACTCACAATGCACACAGCAGGGGTCCCGAGTGCGATGTTTATACTGATATTAGGACTGGAAGGTGAGCACACTGGCCCTTATTCAGATTCGGACGGTACGGCCCGCGTGCGGCCGTACCGCCGATGTTTTTACTCTGCACATGCGCAGAGGTCAATCTGCGCATGTGCAGCCCCCTTCGCCGCAGACGTATTTCGTCCGCCGCAAAGGGGGCGTATAGGGGCGTGAGGGGCTTCATACCCTCATTTCCCTATGTGTACGCCCCGCGTTTCATGGGCGTTCCCATGCAAACGCGGGGCGTATGCATGGTAATGAGGGCATGACGCAACTCATGGGGGCGGAAAGCTGACGTCGCCGGATGTCAGCTCTCAGCCCCCATACAAGCTACCACACGCACGATTGTCCGTGTGGTCTCAGCTTGCGGGAGCTGCTGGGGCGTGCGGACCTGCCTTCGATGGTCGACGACCATCGAATGCAGGGGGCAGCTCCCACCATGGTGGAGGCGTACGCCTCCACCATTTTTATGCGGATCGCCAGCCGTCCGTGTACGGACGGCCGTGGCGATCCGTCTCGTGGGCGGGGCTTGGTTTGTGCGGCCGGAGCACCGTGTGCGGCTCCGGCCGCACCAACCAGAATAAGGGCCACTGTCTCCCTCTTGTCCCGTCTATCAGATGGAAGTTTAGACGGGATTGCTGAATGATGCGACACGGCGTCTCTCACCTGCCTGTGTCTGGCGTCTGCTGTCCTGTCAGCACACGGACCTGCCGCGGGTGTGAAGAGGCGTCAAAGCTGTTGGTTCGTCTCTCACCCGCACCTGTCCGGTCTGCTCGTAAGTCTCTGCATGTTATATAAGACTTGTCCTTCCAGGTTGTAAAGGCTGGGACTTCTCTTTAGTGGCACTGACCGTCCAAACACCGGGCAACAATATATCGGCTTTCAGATGTTGATGCAAACAGATTGTTTTGCAGATAATAGCGTTCTGCTCAATGCAGAGTATTGAGCAGAACGCTTAATTCCAATACACTGCATTGAGCACAACGCTATTTTCTGCAAAACCATCTGTTTGCATCGACATCTGAAAGCCGGCGAGGACCGACAGCAACGCGGTGGGGAGCTCCATTGTAAGTGGACGCGCGTCTCCTTCCGGTGTATGGCGGGGGCTGGCGAATCCACCGCCAGTCCTGCCTGAATGACAGAAGCTACATCTGTATATTGCTCAGCCTCCAGTTTTCATCAGCGACCAGAGATGGTTGCTGATGAACAGGAGACTCTGCCAGGGGAGCCCAGAGGGAAACAGCTGATCACAGGACCTGCGACCAGAGCCGGATTTGCCACTAGGCCCGTGAGGCACGGGCCTAGGGGCGGCACAAACTGTGGGCGGCAGGCAGCCAGGAGCCTCGCCCGGCACATGTCACTAGCTCCGGGTCTCTATGGGCAGCAGCACCGGATAGCCGAGCAGGAAGCAGGAGCACTAACATCACCCCTTTGCACAGCTGCCCATAGAGACCTGGAGCTAGTGATCTGTGCCAGGTCAAGGCTGTACTGTGTGCTGCAGCCAACGATAATGCTCCCTCTGTGGGTGCTGCCTGTGCCGGGCCGCATGCATTCTCCCTCCAGATTCCAGAACACTTTGGCCGGCGGTGGCGGAGGTGTCAGTGTGGCCGGCCGCCAGCTGTAGAAGGATGACAGGGGGACCCTGCAGGGGCTGCACGCTGCAGGCAGAGATGTTCTGGCGGCGTGGAGAGGCAGCTGGAGGACGCGCTGGTGGGGCCGCTTTCCAGCTCCGTCACTGACCTGCAGTGCGATTAGCGGCAGCTGCAGGTGAAGGCAGAGAGGCTGAGCCGGGCGACGGGACTGAGTGCCGACCAGAGGCTGGCCAGGTACAAGGAGGGGGGGGGGGCGTCCAACAGTGTGGTGCCTGGGGGCGGCAAGACCCCTAAATCCGGCCCTGCCTGCGACCATTAAGAGGCAGAACACGGGAGCGCGCACCTGGCGATTTATCACTGCAGCACAAACACATCACTGGCAATATGGTCGCTCAGCAACCATATTGCAAGCGATACTGTGTACACAGCTTATGAATGCAAACACATTCTAACATTATGGTGAAGGCTTTCAGCAATGGGAATAATTGGAGAAATACATCACACACACGTACACATTGTACACACACACATCACACCATATACGCACACACAGAAAACTACACACATATATACGTAGCACACCTCACACACTTACACATTGGACAGATACACACAAGACAACACACACACACACATACATACCGTGGCGGATTGGGGAATAAAAGTGGCCCTGGAAAGTATCTGGAAGAGGCCTCACGTGGGCGGCGCCAAATCAACAATAGGTGGAGCCTAATTGCAAGGGGTGTGTCCTAGTACAGAAAAAGGCGTCCCCATTACACATTATGCCCAGGTACTGCCCAATACATATGCCACACACCGTAATGCCCATTACACATTATACCACAAACTGTAATAGCCATTACACATTGTGCCACACACCGTAATGCCATTAAACGTTATACCACACACCGTAATGCCCATTATACATTATACCACACACCGTAATGCCCATTAAACATCCTAGCATCTTATGTGTGACCTTATGCATGTATACAGTTTCACGTTTCAACACTTCCTTATAAAACCTGAAATAATGACTCGGAGACTTGGGTTTGGCAGAAATTGTTAGCTGAATTTATTTAAAAGCACTTTAAGCTAATTGATCGTACAGGTCGAGTATCCCGTATCCGAATATCCGTTATCCAAATTATTCTGAAATACGGACTTTCCAGAAAGTGAAATTTTTTTTTTTTTTTGCTAAAAACTCACTGGGGACATTTGTAACAGCATCACTGGGGACATGATATGTAACTGGCACTATATATGTGCAAGACAATGATTGCTTGGCATTCAAATTCAGTGCTGAGATACAGATGGGTCAGGTCCCATCTTTGCAGGGGATGGCACTGGCGTCGCCAGCCGCCATCCCCCGCCAGCGCCATGGCGATGGTGAGAAGGGGACGCGCGCGCACGAGCGGCGCGCGCGTCCCCTTCCGACGGCGCTTCCATCCGTTCCCCCGGGGTCCCCGCCGCCTGCCCGCACCCCCCCTAACCCCCCCTAACCCTGTCCGTCTCCCTGAGGCGGAGACGGACAGGGTTTCCGTCGCGCCAGCGACGGAGACTGAGACGCGCGTGCGCGTGAGTCGCACGTGCGTCTCAGTCTCCTCGCTGGCGAGGCTGCTGGCGGGTCGCCAGCGTGTACGTTCTGGCGACCCGCCAGCAAGGATGAACAACATAACATACTGTAGTACACAAATTTTGTTTCACGTTTTGAAACCTTGTTTTTTTAACAATTAAAATATATTTGTGTGTATTTTATGTGGTAATAAAATATATTTGTGTGTATATTATGTGTTTATACAGCATAAATGCAAGATACTTCAAAATACATCATTGAAATATTAAAATATTCCAAAATACGGAATAATCCGTTATCCAAAATTCTCCTGGTCCCGAGCATTTTGGATAAGGAATACTCAACCTGTACTATGATTCCATAATTAAATTGTGGCCCAGAAAGAACGGCTAGTGATCTAAGCTCCACCCCACGACATATGTAATGGCGTATTCCCTAAACAACAAGTGGTAAGGCTCCTTCATTGACTGCCCACCTGACCGGGTGGGGTCGCTGTCCGCGAGTGGATGAGCCAGCGCAGGCCTATAGTCAATGAGAGGTGAGCGCACCGAAAACAACTGGTGTGATGCATAAACATCACTTAGTGTAGACCTAAATCAATTAATTTGCCGTTCTTGCCCGCCAAAGTGGGGGTCCTGGTCCCAACCTATAACCTATAGCCCTATGCTCTAACCTATAGCCCTGAAGACACTCCAAGGAACAGATCCTCCAAAGACATAAACAGTCCCTCTTTAACCAGATGGACGCCGTCAGGCCGGAAGAGACGGTGGCACTGATACCTAATTCGGTCGTGCTTGGTGACCGCCCCTCTGGCGCCTATAAGCCACCGTGCCACCGCTGCGTCAAGCTTCTTCCTAGCCTCATCTATTGCTCTACCATCTCCTGCACCTCTCCAACCAAATTATGGTGCAGGTAGGCCATGCTGCGTTAATGGCCCCCAGATCACTCAAGATCTGTGCCCGCAGCACCAGTTGGGACATTTTCCTCAAGTTGTTGCCGCCTAAGTGAATCACCAAGATATCGGGCAACCCATACAAACGTATGTTCACCATCAGGAACGCCTTAAGCTCATGCATGACATGTCCCAAATACTTAACCACCTCACCTGGCGTGAGCCAGCGAATACGGGTTTGCCCCCTGACGCTACCAGCTTTGTGGCCCAATAGACAAAAGAGTGACCTACCATCCATACCCTGAGGCTATCGCTTGCCACACCTCTAAGGGAAGGAAATGTGTGAGAGGATATTAGTATTGGTTTGCAAAAGAATGCTTGTCTATGCCTATTTAGGAGAATCTGCCAAAGAAAAGAACATTTTTGATGCCCAATTTTGGTTGCATATAATTTGGTAAAGTACCAATAGAACGCCCATTTCTGACACAAAGGGGGAAGGGTTCTGGGGAATGGGGTTTACTCGGCCGGAGGACAAAAACGTCTGGACCTGCTGAGGGACTATTGACTATAGAATTGAATTCAGTCCGTCGGTTCAGGTAAAAAAGCGTGAAAACTCCGGACGCTCTGCCAAACAACAGAGCGTAGTTAATCCCTGAGTAGGATGGGCACAATTGACATATAAACATCCACCCAAGCACTAGCGCAATCTGGCAGGCACACTGCCCTCATGGCAGTAGATGCGGGCGGATGTACTTCTTGTAACTAGCGGAACGCCATCGGCCCAAGGTCCTAATTTCTTCCGCTGTGCGGCCTGCCCTTGCCGCGGTTGCAGCCGCCCCTATTCTGCAAGAATGTGTGCTGGATTCCCTTGGGGAGAGGCCTAACCCTTCAAGGCATCTACGCAACATCCAGCTGAATTGATACCTGGTCAGTGGTGATCCCCCGTAATGTGGTAGATAGGATCATCCCCCAACTGGTCTGACTGTTGCATAGTGGTCTGCTAGCTCTGTTGGGCACACACTCCCAGGTGAGGAAGGGCCCAGAGTTATCTGCCTCCCCTTTCCTTCTTGGTCTATTTTTGATGTCCTTATCCTGCACCATAGGGATCTTCTGGTTGTAAATGGCTTGGGCCGCGCTGCAGTTCCCTCACCAAGCTATGGTCTTGTGAGCGTGCGCCCCAGCTCTCCCTATCAGCCATTCTAGGGAATTGTTCCGGCTGCAGCATGTCCCTTTTTCGCCCCATTTACTCCCTTTACTGTAGTTAAGTAAGTGGGCCTGCAATACTGCACCGCTGAAAGCTGCTGTACCAGTTATGAAGGTTGCCCTGTAGCAATGGCCCTTTGATCTGTGAGCTTCCAAATTAAGCCTTTTTCCATTTAGAAAGAAAGGGCTATGATGTCTAGCTGTAATTGGCTGGCATGCCTGCGGCTCTCTTTCAAGCCTTGCGGATCCGCGGTGTAGTCGTATTGGACCGCACTTGGCCATGCCGCCCTCCTGCACTTATTCCTGTGTCCTTGCTTGCTCGCCCGCCTACTGGCATACCTGACTGGCTGTGCACTTGGGAGCCCTGGCCGTGCTACTTACTCCCCGCCCTTTCCGGTGAAGAGTGGCTGGCGTGAGACCCAGCATGGGCAGAAAAGGAAGAACCCTGAAAGGACCCCATCTCAACACTGGAAGGCCCATAACCTGCTTGCTCCGACTCAGCTGTCCACGCCTCCTCAACACCCTTTTTCGATTTGGGTCCGCTTTCCACCTCTTTCCACGTTTCCTCGATCAATTTGTCATCTGTGGAGACATGTGACTGGGCCCTGTCCTACTGCCCTTGCTGTGCGGCCGCTTGCATTAACCCATCTGCCTGGTGTGTGCCTCCTGCGCCATGCTTCCCTAATGCTGGAGTTATGTTAATGCATATAGTGAGACCTTGTCAATGAGCCTACGAGGCTACTACTTACTAATCTCCCCCTACTGCCTTAAATCTCCCCTAGAATAGAATCTAGCCGCTGTGATGGCGACTCCAAGGCATTCAAGTAGCTTGGCATGTCGGCCTTTGTCTGTGTCGACCTACACCCCCAGTTTTTTGGAATAAATATATATCCCCTAGGTACTTTCCACCTCCTTAAGTGGGTATCAACATGATACTATGGCATTGCCACATATGGCCATATCTGACGGATCTTTCCGCTATGGCCATCGGATAACAGGCTAAAGGAAGCTATAATTCCGATGTATGTATTCCAGCCATTGCTACTATCTAAATGTTAGCGGTGATCTACGTTATACTCATATTACATAGTGCGTTACCGGGAACCTTTTACCCATAGCTAACTGCCCTGGATCTTAAATTCTATATTTCCTTCTATGTGGACGCATATGGCCATTAAAAACTCATTTTGTTGTCAGCAACCAATGAATTTACACGTATTAGTGTGAAATATTTTAATTGGGACTATTGATTATTAATGTAATGCTAGAGTTTTTATCTTTACTTATGTTGCCCTTAGCTTCTACCGTTATGTAATCTATTTATTACTATGCCGTTATAAGGCCCCAATTTCTACACCAATGCACTGGATAATGGTGATCCCTGGGCCGAACACCTTTTATTAGGAACTGTATACCTAGGGATTGCGGCTGATCTTATTGAGACATAAAACACAAAGGGCAAAGTGTCAATTATAGAAAGAGATTGGTGTTAGTGGGCAATATGACAGAATATCTATAGATTGTAAGCTTGCAGCAGGGCCCTCCTACCTCCCAGTCTGTCTGTTGTTACCCAGTTTGTTTTTCCACTGTCTACGATTGTAATGCGCAACCGAATCTGCTGCACTATATAGAAAACTGCAAATCAATAAATCAATGCGCAAATGTGGCAATTCTAGAAGGAAGTTGCTGTTAGTGGGCAGTATGGTGGTGCCGTGGTTAGCATCACTGCTACTAGCAGGACCATTGTATAACTTCAATACCTTGTCCACCCGTTTATCAACAAGTTTTTCTATTTTATAATTGTAACAGTATATAAGTCTAAGGCCGCCCGTCTTGGAGGTGGGCTATTAACTTTGGGGCCCCCTGTCTGCATATAGGCGCCACCAATTGCCATATAACATCTATGTGCCCTCCGGGTCCTAACCAGCAGTGACCCCCTTGCGATTGTTATTCTGGGACATACTAGGCTACTTTTGAAAACTATTAGCTACCCCCTTAGCACATACTATATTAGCCTGCACACTCCAAAAACATGCTGGTAGATTAATAGGGCAGACTAGATGGGCCATCAAATAACTGTATACCTTAGTAGCCCCATTGACACATAATGTGTCGGCATGCATTTGTTTTCTTACGTTGTAACACCAGTCTCAGCGCAATAGCTGTCGATGGTTATCCATTGCATAGTTATGCACCATCGATGGCCAGCAGGGTCCGACTGTGAATCTGGTGGTCTGGACTATATTATGCAGTTCAGATTTTATACCTCCCCATATATCTAATATGTTTATTGTTTTAAATTTAGCTATGGCCTTTTACCACTTATTCATGAATATTGTTCCTAATTTCCCCTATTATTACTATACCATGTACATTACGTGCACCAATGAATTTATATCTGACCCCCTTGGCATTTTAGACGATACTCAGCACATGCACCTTAGCACTCCAAGGGGTTAATGAGTAACCCTTGCTGCCATATGTTCAATTTAGCCACCTGCCTACTGCCGGGGACCGGGAGCCCTGGGCAGCTCCCCCCAAGGCTACAACTATTAATATATGCTCCCTGGATTACAATTAACATTTTTATGGTGCCTTTTGCTCCCCCCCCCTCCCCCGGCTCCCAGTTTCCCTGCTAAGTGCAGGCAAACTCAAGCTTGCTGCTCCTTTTCCCTGTGGACTTCTGAATGCTTTTATTATCATGCATGTTTCCAACTATAGGGCGCTACAGAATGTAATGGCACTATATCAAAAACCTCCCTGGCCTTCCCTTTTCCCTGTGCGACTGAGGTGAGCTCATATTGTTAGCGCCCTCTAGTCTCCGTCTGAAAATGCTGGCATTACACTCTCTCTATCCTGTCTTTTGTGCCGCCCCCACCCCGCCAGCCTCTGACCCCCGGCTTCCGGTTTCTCGTGCGGCCTTGCAGTTAGGAGCCACGGCGCCTGAGCTGACTTGGTTCTAACCGGCGACAGACTTCTGTCCCTTGTGTGACATGCTGCCCTCCCCGCTGCGCCCCGATCGCCTGTGACCTGCGTTTTACCCCTCCCCACCTCCACCCGCGGACAGCAGTGGCGTTCGCTGTAGAACCGGCCTCTATGTGACCCGTCCGCCGAGCGGAGGCGGGGGGGGGGGCAATGAGCGGTGCGCAGCAAAACCGCTGCTGCGGCACCGCTCAGTATTATGCACAGGGTCCGGCGGCGATCGGAGGCAGCGGGGCACCATGGGGGACGCAGTGATGGCTCTGTGTCTGAGTTGCTTGGCCCGACGTCCGCAGAAAATTGTGCAGGCGGACGGGCAGAGCGATGTGGCCAGGTAGTCGCCATTATTCGGCGGGCAGGGGGGCAGGGGGGGGGCACAAAGTAAACAGTCAGGGAAACTAACTAATGTCTGAATACTCTAGTCTCTAGGTAAGGTTGCCTTCCCGTGGCCGCCTGACCGGAAGTGCGTCACCCAGCCGGAACCGTGCTGTGCGCCGCTGCTGCGGCCCTGATCCCCGGATGTTCTGACCTGCGATCCGTAATGTTCTCCGACCCGCCGTCCTCTGTAAAGCGTGCGGGCGGGCGGACAAATCGCTGGCCGCGATGGGAGTTGGGCAGATGGGAGCCGGGACATGTATGGGCTGCGCTGGTCGAAGTCAAGCAGCGGGTTACAGCAGGCTTCTCCGGCCCTCAACACACGCAAACTTCTCACTTAATCTCCAGCTATGTGACTAAATCTCCCTTCAAAGGCTTTTATCTATGAGCCCCCTTGAAATTTATGTAGAGTAAATAAGGTTACTAAATGGGCCTACTAGTAAAGTGAAAAGGGAGCATCACTCACCAGGACCATCCAGGGGAAATTCCACAGGGAAAAGAGGAAGACTCCTCCTTCCCTGTTCCTATTATCCCAGCTAACTCTGCCCTCCCCTGTCTCCTTATTGGCTCCGAGTCACATGCTTCCTTTGGTACACACAGCCTTGGATGTTTAATTCACTCCTTTCCTATGGTAGTCATTCCGTTGTTCTACTCTACACAGTGTACCACACACATTATACCACAAACCGTAATGCCCAGTACACATTATACCACACACAGCAATGCCCAGTACAAATTATAACACACACACTCTAATGCCAAGTACATGTATTACCACACACCGTAATGCCTATTACATATTATTCCAGGAGTTTCATGACAAGATGTATCTTCTCCTGGTGGAACCAGTCAGTAAGAGAGGCCACATACTGTAGGAGTTAATGAGAGAGACAGCAGGGGAAATTTTGACTGAGACAGAAGGGAGGGGGAGAGTGAGAGCCTGCAGGGGAGTTAGTGAGAGAGACAGAAACAGGTGAGAGATAGACTGCAGGAGTCAGGGAGTACCATACCTCCCAACTGTCACGAGATGGGTGGGTGGAATCAGTCGTGACTGGAGTGGTCAGATGGTGGATTGATGGTGTTGTGCGGATCTCAGGAAGAGAGGCATGACCAGCAGGAGATGGGTTAACACGAACAGGTTTATTGAATGGACTCATACAACGGATAATATAACCAGGTTCAATAATTCTTTGGGTGGACAAAATAATAAATAGATGCAAGTCTCTGATAAATAGCAAAAAGATGGCAGTCCTTTGCAAAATAAACAAGATGGCAGTCCTTTGCAAAATAAACAAGAATACGTGCAGGAAATTCGGAGAGGACAAGACAATGTTCAGGATTTGAGTTTAAAGAAAAAGAAGGATACCTGAAGATTGGACGATTGGATGATTGAGAATTGGATGGTTGGATGACTGAAGATTGGATGGTTGGATGACTGAAGATTGGATGGTTGGATGACTGAAGATTGGATGGTTGGATGACTGAAGATTGGCTGACAGCTGCTGGGATCAAGATATAGCTGGACCAGAGTTGGTGAACTGTAAGCACTGTAGAGCTGACTGGAGAATAACCAGAGACTGGCCCGGAGTTGGAGGATTGCAGTGTAGCAACTGATGAGGGTCTGGATACAGCTGAATGGCAGGATTACTGGAAGCTTCACAGCAGAGATGTAGCACACAATAGCTGGGTGCAGGTCAGGAAACTGTGGAGTACCTGGTATCAGGACGTGGTAGCGACTTTGCTGAGAGCAGCCTCTTAGTCCAGGAGCTGAATATTTAAACCCCCTGCCTTGCACTGATTGGATGAATATCCAGGCAGCAATTGCAATAGCAGAAATGGACTCTGAATGGAATAGTTGGTGCATAAGAGGACAGCTATCATGACTTCAGCAAACAGGCAATCAGGGAGTTAATAGCTGATCAGGAGTTTCTGAGCAGATAGGGTTGTCACAGGTGTGCAATTAGCAGCACACAGACTTTCATTGAATGTATGGAAGCAGAAGTGCAGGCTGGAATATCCTGAGAATGCAGCAACTGGAGAGAACATGCTGAACAAATGTGCAGAAATAACTAGGTATGTGACAGTACCCCCTCCTTCATGGGTGGACTCCGGACACCCTTACTGGCACTTCAGGAATCTTGAAACGATATCTCTGTTGGACTAACTGGAACCACTATTAAAGAAAATCTTGAGATATGAATTTCTTCTGAAGTGGAATCAGGATCTGCGACGATTCTTTTTTTTCTTATGAGAACGTCTTGATCTTCCAGAGGGAGGTGGAATCTTAAGTTTAGAGAAGCATTTATCAGGTAACACAGGGCCTCCAAGGAAAGGAGAAACTTCATAATCGGAGTCAAATTCAGATTCTGAGTCTAGATCGGGAGTTAAACTTTGGCCCTTCTTCATAGATTGGTAACTTTCTGGTGGATTGCTGAGGTAACATGCAGCAGAAGAACCGACACATATTGTGGGAATTGAAGAGTTGGGATATTGATCAGAGGAAGAATGGAGAGTACTTGAAGGTCTAAGCAAATCCACACCGGAATGGGATAAGGAAGTGCAGCCGATTCTCAAGTCCATAGATGATGATTCTGGAGGACCATGGTTCGTAAAGGTTTTGAAGGCTTTAGTTTCTCGATCCTTGGATTCTTGAGATTGTGAAGATGGCAAAGGAAGAGTGGTCTGGGCAACTAGCGAGCCTTTAACTGGATAATTAGAGTGCTTTGTGGAACTCACATGGGATGCCTTTGGACCAAACCTTTTACAAACGGCTACAGTAAAGGTCTTTAAGGTATGGAGCACTGTATCATTGGATTCCCAGAGTGGATTTGCCCATTCCAGGGCTTCACCTCTGAAGGCCAGAAATAAGTATCTAACTATATTGGTTAGAGTAATACCGCAGGTTGGGTTTGACTCCATCATAGACAGATATCGGTGAACTAGGATACTGTATTGCTGGAGATCTCCATCAAAGAATACAGGAGAAGAGTCTTCGGGGGGTAACACAGTGTCACTTGATGGTTTCATTGAAGAACTTGTGTCTGCTTTCGGTTCTCCCGGTTGGGAAAGAGCACTTACAAGTTCCGTGGCTGTACATACTGATGACTGGGTTAACATCCCAGACTGCTTAGACAGAACCAAACCTGTGGATGGTCTCAACTGAGCAAGAGACTCTGAAGACTTTGACAGGGCTATGGTCTCAGATGGTTTTGGCAGGGCAGGCACCTCAGATTCGTCAGAGAAGGTAGGAACCACAGGAATGGCTGGAACAACCTCAGGCCCAAAGGCCAGGGTAGAAGTAACCTCAGACCCGGAGGCCAGGAGCTCTGTGGACAGCAGTAAAACCATGTTTGGCCAAGATGATCTTTGTTCTAGGGCCCCAAGTATTAACTCGGGTTTCTCTCTGAACTGAAACAGGAGGAATCTTCCCATTCCTGGGCAGACGTAGGGAACAATCTCCTATGAAATGGTCTGAACCACCACAATAGAAGCACAGGTCCAGCTGCCTGCGCCGCTGACGTTCTTCGTCAGACAGCTGGGCTCGTGGTCTGCTTCGTGGTATGTCCTTAAAAGGCTTATGAGAGGATTTCTCAGGAGTACTTGGAAGTGTAGTGGAAGGTCCTTTGAGTGCAGTTCCACTGGAAAGGGGTACCAAAGAACTGTCCAACAAGGTGGAGACTACAGAAAATTTTTTAGACGGTAATTCCTGTAGTTGATTCAGTAACTGGTGGAAAACCTTTAATGTCTCTGATTTTGGCTCTTTAAAGGTCCAAGCAGAACCAAATTCCTGACGGGAATGCAACGGACTTATGACAGGCCTGCTATTCACAGAAGTTTCATCATCCTCCCTTGGAGTAGCCAGGTAGTCAGGAGGTAGAGATGATGAGGCCAAATGACATGCGGCTGCAGAAACAGATGTGACACGTGAGGATTCATTACCTGGCAAGGATTGCTGCAGCTTACAAGAACAACCAGATAAGTCTTGCCAGAACTTTGTGAGTAAGAACTGAAGATCAATCTGTCTCTCCATGCTGGCACCAGGATCTAGACAACCCACACTTCTCACACTCTGGTCACTGACCAAGTCCATGGGGTCTCAGCAAACTGTCACGAGATGGGTGTGTCGAATCAGTCGTGACTGGAGTGGTCAGATGGTGGATTGATGGTGTTGTGCGGATCTCAGGAAGAGAGGCGTGACCAGCAGGAGATGGGTTAACACGAACAGGTTTATTGAATGGACTCATACAACGGATAATATAACCAGGTTCAATAATTCTTTGGGTGGACAAAATAATAAATAGATGCAAGTCTCTGATAAATAGCAAAAAGATGGCAGTCCTTTGCAAAATAAACAAGATGGCAGTCCTTTGCAAAATAAACAAGAATACGTGCAGGAAATTCGGAGAGGACAAGACAATGTTCAGGATTTGAGTTTAAAGAAAAAGAAGGATCCCTGAAGATTGGACGATTGGATGACTGAAAATAGGATGGTTGGATGACTGAAGATTGGATGGTTGGATGACTGAAGATTGGATGGTTGGATGACTGAAGATTGGATGACTGAAGATTGGATGGTTGGATGACTGAAGATTGGCTGACAGCTGCTGGGATCAAGATATAGCTAGACCAGAGTTGGTGAACTGTAAGCATTGTAGAGCTGATTGGAGAATAACCAGAGACTTGCAGTGTAGCAACTGATGAGGGTCTGGATACAGCTGAATGGCAGGATTATTGGAAGCTTCACAGCAGAGATGTAGCACACAATAGCTGGGTGCAGGTCAGGAAACTGTGGAGTACCTGGTATCAGGACGTGGTAGCGACTTTGCTGAGAGCAGCCTCTTAGTCCAGGAGCTGAATATTTAAACCCCCTGCCTTGCACTGATTGGATGAATATCCAGGCAGCAATTGCAATAGCAGAAATGGACTCTGAATGGAATAGTTGGTGCATAAGAGGACAGCTATCATGACTTCAGCAAACAGGCAATCAGGGAGTTAATAGCTGATCAGGAGTTTCTGAGCAGATAGGGTTGTCACAGGTGTGCAATTAGCAGCACACAGACTTTCATTGAATGTATGGAAGCAGAAGTGCAGGCTGGAATATCCTGAGAATGCAGCAACTGGAGAGAACATGCTGAACAAATGTGCAGAAATAACTAGGTATGTGACACCAACAGTCCCGATTTTATCGGGACAGTCCCGATTGTCAGGGCCTGTCCCGCTGTCCCACCCGCGGGCAGCAGTGTCCCGTGGTGTGGGGGGGCTGTTGGGAGTCCCCCCGTCAGATGCTAAGCAGCGGGGAATAAATGCTGTGCGCATGCGCACAGCTTCTATTCCCGCAGCCAGGGGGGCTGGGGGCATGGCTAGAGGCTCACAGAGCCTCTGGGTCATGCTCCCATAGCGGCAAAATGGGGGCGTGGCCTCGCGGGGAGTCACGGGTATAGGCCACGCCCCCAAATTAGGCCACGCCCCCCCCACAAATTTCGCCACGCCTGCGGCACGCAGCAGCAACATCACGTCTGCTCACCGGCCAAAGTTGGGAGGTATGGAGTACCTTTGTGTTATGCTCTGCTGTTTATGTCAGGTGCATGCAGCCTTGTCTTCTCCCTCCTGTGCGGTGCTGGGCAGTGCCAGTGGGGAAGCAGGGAGTACCAGGAAGCTCAGAAGACGAGAGGAAGAGAGTTGGGGGCAGGTCTCCTGGTGAGGTCTGGCAGGAAGCTGATCCGGTGGGGGGGGGGGGCTGAGGGGGAGGTTTCTGAGTCACTCTCTCTTAGCTGTGCTGCTGCTGGCCCCCTTGTGCAGACTGTCAGCACCCAGCTGAGCTCTGACACACAGAGCTACTGTAAGCACACAAGCAGTCTCCATCCATTGTGCTAAGGCTGCTTTGCTTGGCAGCGCAGCCTTATCCCAGACTGGTATAACTGTGTAGAGAATTCCTTACTCGCTGAGAGTGGCTACACAGCCAGATCTCAGTTTTGTAAGGTCCCCGGCGCTCTATATAGGTTTAATAAGATCACACCGTGGGGTTTAATTAAGTAGTTGTCAGCTGCTGCATACAACACCTGTGGGATTGCCTTTACCCACAACAAAGAGTACCAAAAATGGATCTGGGGGGTTGGTGTGTAGTTGCGCTGTTGACAATTTAAAAATTAACACTCATATTGCAAGACAATTGTGCAGATTAATGAATGGAGGACACACTGCTTGTATAGTATAAATGTTTATATATAGAAAAGTATAAAAAAGCTCATGATATACAGTACATAGAAAAATTACACATATGAAAATAAACAAAAATAAGGAAATAAAATCAAAATTATTAGGCTATAAAATATATAACATATAATATGGAATTAAAAATTGGACTGGACGTATGATTTGGGAGCTCCGCTTTTAGAATGTGCTTCAAATCGATTTATAGCAGCAACTGTAAGTATCCATAGATTTATGTTAATAGTTGATTAGTGGAAAGATGTCCAAAAAAAGTTATTTTTAATAATATGAAGGGTTAGTAGGCTGGATGGATGGTCAAATAAGCATGTGCATTACACGCATCCAGAGATTGTGAGCCAAGTAATACGTGTACTTGCGTTGGTGCAAAAAATGCAGAGCGGGGCTCTGGTTGTATCTCACCCCTTAGTGCCAAGTCGTCAGCTGGTTGCTCCTGATAGAGGGGGCGGCTGGAATATATCTGACGTCATCAGAATTGGGACGTACCTGGGATACACGCTGCCGCTTCACGAGCTTGCTGTGCACCCTCCAACGCTCGTTTATCCCGCAGGGCTCACGCCCAGACATCATCCACAGCGTCTGCAATATTTGGACGCTCCTGCTGCCGGAGGAGACAGCGCTGGCTGTTGGCGCATTGAAGCGCCCTACATAAGATATCCATTTTTGGTATAACTGTGTACTTACAGGGCTTCCGTAGCCCTGAAGCCAAGGTCCACAGTTTCCGGCAGTCTGTGATACAGCAACACTGCCGTGCATAGGCAGCCTTATGACGCTGTGGATGTATCCTGTATGGTGATGGATAGTGACAGCCTGACTGCAGCATACTAATGAAGGAGGGACTGGGAGAATACAATGCTGCTGCATTGATACCCGCACAGCCAGTACTCTGCGGCATCCAGCCACCCGCAAGCTGTCAGACGCTGATAGGTTAGTGTGACCCAATCGGAATTGTGTGGTCTGATGCCACACCCGCAAATGGGTGGAGCCTGTTCAATTTTCGGCCTCACCTTCGTCCGGCCTCCCGGGAAACTTCCCGGTGACTTAAATGGCCAATCCGCCCCTGCATATATAACACACCATAAACAGTACAACACAGGGGCAAACGCAGGATTTTCAGAATGGGGTTTCCAGAGGGGCGGAGCAAAGCACGGAGATGGACACTTAGGTGACTCAGTATATGCCGGGTCAGTTAAAGTATTATAGATAGACCAAATGTATATAAATAATAATAAAATATATATATATATATATAAATATATATATATACACATACATACACACACATATATATATATATATATAAAGTCTTTTAGAAAAAACAGCACTCAATGCAAGTAGAAAAAACGGTTGGTGCAAGGTCCAGATAGTATTTTTAAATAGCACTTACCCAGCCTAGGTGTGTAGGACAGGAACAGACCAGCACTCATAGTTAGAAGCAAAAAAAGTATTGAAATAATTAAAGCATGTTAATACAGGTACAGTGGCTGACCCAACAGCCGTTTCGACCGGAATCCAACCAGTCTTCAACAGGGGTCCAGTGCAGCTATGACAGATAGTGTTTAAATAGTATCCTAAACCAATCAAAGCAATGAAAAAACGCACCAAACACTCCCTACGGGTGTCAGGCCGGGAGCTGTCAATCAGCACCACTCACGGAGGTGCCGGAGCGTGCCTGTGTAGAGCCGCCTAATCAGCAGCTGGGAGGCGCGTCATCAGGGAATCCCCTGTGACGTGTGCTGTCAGTAGCTGCAAAGCGCGATGTACTGTATCTGCGCTGTAATAGAGACACAGCTCACACAGCGGCTGCGGTATTGTGAGATATACCGTGCCTGCCAGAAAGCTGTAGCTGGATATCTCTGCTGTATACTGCAGGGTAGTGCATACAGGTAAAGGAGGGTGTAGAGACGGGGAAGACTGGGCTTGTGGAGGATGGTGTCTCCATTGAGCGTGTACAATATATTAGGCACCAAGGGGGAGCGGATAGAAGGTCTGATGGTACGGTATGCGATGGGGAAGCAACTGTATGTGTGGGCTGGACAGCGTGAACTGCTGTGGAAAAAGCTGCTAATGAAAAGGAGAGTACATCAAAACTCCTTGCAGAAAAAGACATTGCAATAAACATTCAAAGTCTATAAGTAGCTACACATATCCTCAATCACCGCCTATTAAAACAGATACAGACAATGCTATATATATATACATAAAGCAGCAGTGTAGACCCCTGGGCATAGCAATGTATTGGGGCCCCTACCAATCCTCCAGCGGTAGGGGTGGGGGAAGCTATGATGTCCCGCAGGTGGTAGGGGGTATTATATCAACCGCTCAGCATGTAGGGCCTGGATCAGTAATTTCTACTAATTACCCCTTTACCGCACAGATGGTGGGAGATGGGGTGGGAGAAGGGGGCATTGGGCTGAATGAAGGGGGCCCGGATACATAACTTCCAGGGTGGTAGAGGATGTTTAATATGCAGAGGAGGGGTGTATCGTGGAGTGGGCTTATTATTCATAATTTTCTAGTGGGAGGACAGCTTGCTTGACTGCAGATATCTCCAGTTTCCGGATATAGATTTCTTAGGATTGTAATGAAATTACAAACTAGAGAATCCCACCTACCAAATGGTACTGGGGACTAGGGGATGAGAGTTCAGGAGGCAGAGCAATCCACCAACGAGGATATAAAACTACATACCAGGTGTGTGGAGCTGGAGCAGTAACCAGCTGCTGGAAGGCTGATATCTCTGGTTCTGGGAACAGTAGAGACAAGCTACCAGTGTCCATCAAAGGGGGAGAGTCCCAGCTTTTGGAATATACCCTCAGAAAAACTCTAAAGGCCCATACACACTAGCAGTGGCGGGCTGGGCCGGGGGGCAGGGTGCCACATGCCCCCCGGGCCAACACAATTGTACTACTTCAGGGCCAGGTCGGACTGACTTCAGGATTGCCCCTACAGAGTGACGGCAGCATTACTTTCAGATTTCCTGCTAGCTACACGGACTCTTCCCACTATTAGTCATTTGTGAAATACGTAAGTATCAGTGGTCCCGCAGCCAGCAGTATAGCAATAAGTCACCAGCTGCATCTGCTGCTCTACGGGCCGCCAGCAAACGGGGGTACAGCCACTGGGACAGCATGGGGGGAATTTGCCCGCTCTTACCCCCGCTCCATTGGCAGCTCCAACTCTGCCTCTGACCGGCTTCTGTCAGCTTGAGCACCCGGCAGCGGGACCTCTGTCTTCCCTGCCGATGGGCTGTAGCAACTGTCTCTCCGCGCCGCAGCAGCTCAGTCCTCCCTCCTCGCTGCAGGCATCTAGTCCGTCCCCTTTCTGCTTCCTCTGCCCCCCGGCTGTATGAGAAGGCAAAGGAAGTTCCCCCTGCGCCCTCCATCTTGCTGTGCCCAGTGGCCACTTGCTCCACAGAGCCTCATATGCCCGCTTTCTGGGGCATCGTGCACAAACTACAGCTCCTGCTCCGCAGCTATGACAGCCCCAGCTCCCCACCATGACAGTTTGAATGAGCTTCCCGTCCCTGTGTGAAGCTGACCTTGATGGTGAGCGGGCCATCAGATTGCAGCTTCTGCAGGAGATCCTTCAAGACTATGGAGGTAACTACCCAGGTGGAGGCTGTAAAAGGGTGTGTGTGGGAGGGCAGAATGATCACCCACAGGCTGCTGTAAACACACTACTGTCATCCTCACCCCGCTGTCACCCTCTTGCCATCACCCACAAGCTGTAATCACCTACATACTGCCATCACCCACAAGCTGTCATTACTGACACGCTACTGTCACCCTCACTTTTCTGTCACCTGCACATTGCTGTCACTCTCATGCTGCCATCACCCACACACTGCATCGCCCTCATGCGGCAATCTCCAAATCACTGCCATCACCCTAACGCCACTGTCACCCACACACTGCTTTAACCCTCATGCCACCTTCACCCACTCACTGCCATCACCCTAATGCCATCATCACCCACACCCTCACACCGTCCTTGCCCCCACACACTGCCTTCAGCTTCATGCTGCCATCTCTCTCACGCCATCATTACCCACTCACAGCTGTCACCCTCCCTCGGCTGTCTCCCTCTGCTGTCACCCACACGCAGCCGTCACCCACACGCAGCCATCACCCACTGCCTGTCAATGCAATGTTGGGCCACTTGCTTGTGTTTTCCCCCCAGGCTCAAACTTGCCAGCCAGCCCCTGCACACTAGGCGACTTTGAGCTGAAAGTTGCTGAAAACAGCAGGTTTGAGCGGCTTTCAGCTCAAAGCCGCCCAGTGTGTATGGCCCGGCGATGAGTGGGGAGCGCTGCTGAGTGCTCCCGCAACATCGTCGGGAAAGCCGTTCATCTGTTGGTTATACCAGCAGATGAGCGGCTTTCAGGATGGCTTTGCATAGCGCTCCGCAATTGCAATGCCCCCCCCCCCTCCCTCCTGTCGGCACCGGGCAGGGGGAAAGCCGCTCAGTGTGTATGCACTGAGTGGCTTTCCCTGCAGCGATGAACGCTATCATCGCTGTCCATACACACTGGGCATACAGTAGTGGCCCAGTGTGTATGGACCTTAAGTCAGACAGAACCTGAAATATCTGACTGGGAAGAGAAATTAACAGGCTTGGATGGGGACCACTGCTTTGAAGTCGGATATCACTGGTTTCCAAGGGCCGATTTTTAAAATTCTTGTACCCATGGAAATAGGGGACCCTCAGCTTTCTGAGTACCCAGAACCCCCCCCCCCCCCTTTAGACTCCTGGGGGGGGGGGTTCTGAATACTCAGAACCCCCCCCCCCCCCCTGCGTGCGCCACTGCAAAACACACCCATATACACTACAACACACCCAAAAACAGTACAACACACGGAACACACACACTTACACCCCTTTTATACCAAAAATTCCGGATCCGAACCGGCATTTGTAAAACACGGATCCAAGCAAGGTCAGATCCAGGATTTGCACCGTTTACACTGTGGTGCCTACCTGCAGTGTAGACGGAGGCGGCACTTAAAGATGACATCATCTCCAAGTGCTGGGACCGCAATCACCCCTGCCGGGACCCCTGATCATCGTGCTGGGGGCAAGCCCATCACCAAGGTAAGCTGCTGGACTGCCCCCAATACCCGTCCACGAGGTGAATAGATGCCGCACACAGGCTCCTCCTCCCTGCCTCAGCTGCTGTCTGCAGAGTACAGCAGAAAGCAGCGGAGGCTATGTATACTGACCGCAGGACGCTTCGGACCGGAGGTTGAGCTTCCCCCATTGATGTAAACAGGAGCCGGGTCAGATGAATGTGACCGGTAGCAGGTGGGAGGAATGTGACATGTAGTGTGACATAGAGGTGCATGTCCCTGTGCCACACAACCATCTCTGTCCCTGGGTCACCCCGCCATCTCTGTCCCTGTGTCACCCCACCGTCTCTGTCCATGCATCACCCCGCCATGTGGCATAATGTGAACTTTGGCTCAATCCAGGTGGCATAATGTGAATTTTGTCTCAATCCGGGAGGCATGATGTGAATTTGGGCTTATTCCAGGTGGCATGTTGGGAATTTGGGCTCATTGCGGGTGGCATGAGGTGAATTTTGCCTCAATCCATGTGGCATAATGTGAATTTTGGCTCTTTCAGTTTGGCATAACATGTAGCGCACCTCACACACTTACACATTGGACAGATACACACAACACAACACACCACACGCAGTGCACACACCCACATACACTACAACACACACAAAAACAGTACAGCGCACACAAACACACAAAAAAATGCATCATAGGTGCTAAATCTCAGAAGTGAATGTAGAATTCATCAACACACACAAGCTATGAAGTCAGGAGTGGTGCGTTTCAAACAACAACACCCCTGACTTCATTGCAAACACATTCTAACATTATGGTGGAGGCTTTAACATATTATAATCTTGGGCCTCTGGCACAGCATAAGATGATATTTTACAGCAATTTTGGAAATTAAAAAAAAAAAACAAGGTTTTCCCAGGCAACGCCGGGCGGGTCAGCTAGTATATAATGAAGCACAATACTGTAGTTAGGATCCACTAACCACTGGAACTTTAGAAACCACCGGCCGGTGTGTATAATTCTACTGCATGTGTATTTTTTTTCGTTTTTTATTAAATATAGTTTTTAATTTGCTTATTGTCGTGATTGCCTATTTCTATTATATGTAACTGAACACCCAGTTTCGAGCACTATTTTTTTCTGGTTTCAAATGCGTTTGTTTATATGGACATACAGATGTCTAGCCTGCTTTTGTGTTAAACAGCCTTTCTAGTCAGGCTGCTTGGTAGTGCAGGGCATCTTTTTTTTTTGCAACATTTTTTTTAAATTTAATACTGTATCATCTTATTTGCACAGCGGAGGACACACAAGCAGCTCATGTTGATTACAGTGATAATGCTCCATTACTTATGCAGATACTGCCACAGTCACACGATGAATATAGGCATGCTGTATATCATATTAATCAGCAGAAGCTGTGCATACTGTATCATCCACTCACCTGGGTCTCTGACTGACAGCTCTTTGTGTCCTGCTCCGTCCAGCGATTCATGCTCCCACTTGGCCAGTACTCTGCACCTTGGGTCTATGAGCCGAGCTTCGGGAATCCGGACCTCACTGGAGACGCTATATGTCCCATCAGGATTATCTGTAAGTGTCTCAGTGGATGACACCTTATCCTGAGAATCCCCAACCCCACACGTCCACCTGATCCTGATTTTCCTGGGGTAGAATTTCTCCAGGGACAGAACGAGCTTCATCTCTCCTGGGACCAATAAGCTCCGGAATACCGGCTGTAACAGCCGGGGCGGTCCTGAAATAGTATAAATCCGTATTAATGTATTATAGCAGGGGCGGCCAAACCTGTCCTCAAGATCTACCAAGGGTGCATGTTTTCCAGGCAACCTGTGGATCTATAGTAGGAATGAATGCAGCAGGTTTGAAAATGTGACAGTTAGTAATGACTACAGCTGTAAACCAGCTTGGTAACCTGGAAAACGTGGACCGTTGGTAGATCTCGAGGACCGGTTTGGCCACCCCTGCATTATAGTAAAGCTAAGACTATGGAGGGTGTATGAAACCTTGGTGAGAGATAAAGTAAAGAGAGATGATGTACCAACCAATTTTTTTTTTTTTTAAAGCCTGGTAATGTCAGTTAGAAGATGATTGGCTGGAAATGTATCTCTCTACATTATCTCTCTCCCAGGTTAGATACATCTCCTCCTATGAATGAATCACCAATCACAATTACCGAGCGTGAACCAGGACTTCATGGTAGCCCACATCTATGACACGAGCAACATCATAGGTTTTTACATGTCCAAGGGGAATGCTGAAGGTTCGTCTCATTTCGCTAGTTATAACACACAGGAGCTGCTGACAAAGGCACAAACGCTGCAATGTTCAACCTGCAGCTCCAGTCTGATACCCGCACCACTGTCCAGGTTTGGGTGCACCTGCTGTGCAACTGGGAAATTAGTACCTGGCATGAGCTGACCCACCTGAGCGCAGGATTGCTCACGTCACCTCCCCTCAGTACAGCGATGACGCCCTGGCTGCAGATGAAGCCAGAAACCCCTGCAAGCTGGCCGGACAATCGGTTTGCTATAGCTTAACCCTATGGATAATTTAAAATGGACTTAAAGCTTAATTTCTCTGGTTTTGGTCGTCCAATCGGCTCAGAACCAGATTATTTTGGGAGGGGATACATTTTGCTATCAGAAGATATGAACCCCAAGTTTCTGAGACCCCCCACAAGGCCAACAGGAATCATCGGATTCCATGGCGGGTCTGAATTAACGGTTCCATTGTTGCCTATGGGAAAATGTGCCCACTTTGCACCATGATATCTCCAGTTCTAGGTGTCCATATGAAAGAGGAGACTCTGGGCTTTTGGGACAGTCTGGCTACTAGTTAATATGTGATACTGGCAAGGTGTCACATCCTCATTCCGAACCCCATAAGCGCTACCTCTGATTACAATATATATACCAACACTAAAAAATTCAATATGGAATGATATACATAACTTCAGAAATGAACAATTGGCTATTGTCCCATGTAAATTGTCCTCAGGTTATCTGAAAAACAATCCCAAAAAGACTCCAAGTTTGGAGTAATTTTTGGAGATGATAGAACAACAATTGGTGCAATATTTCTTTAAGAGTTGGCAAAATGGTTTATTCAACAAGATGCACTCACAAACAGGCGATGTATAAAGCGCACTTTAGAAAATTCCCAAGGCAATTACAGCGGGGCTCTTCATTCAATACTTTCGTCACCACTTGGGGTATAGTAGTTTTCTGAACCCGAAAATGATCTCCACGGCATCCAAATCTCGTTTTTTAATTAGGATGTCAAGGAGACCAAAAAGTGGGAAGACAATTTTGTAGCTGAGGGTCAGGGCTTTCCAATGAGACCAGCCCCGCGTCGCTAGCCCCCCGGGAACCGGAGATACTGCCAGGCAAACCTGGAACGTTTTCCCTATAGGATAACATGGGACCCGCTAATTCTGACCTCCACCCGGTTCCAACGGCTGCCAGTTCCCCTACAGCAGTGGTGGGGAACCTCAAGCCCGGGGGCCGTATGCGGCACCGATAGCCGGTCTGAGTGGCCCTCCTACCCACCCGGCAGCTCTGCCATGAGTCAAGTACAGGGGACTTCTTGCGAGAGGTTGGTAGTTCTTGCGAGATCCCTCTTAATTAACAGCAACCAAAGACTATCAGTCCTATTCAGTGGCAGCTGCCGGAGCGTGGGACGGCTGCAGCAGGACAATTTGTAAGATTCATTTTTATATATGGCCCCAAAGGATTTCTCCACCATAAAAATTGGCCCTTGGCACAAAAAAGGTTTCCCACCCCTGCCTTACAGCATCACAGAAACTCGAGGTTGATCTCAGTCGAACCCAAATCGCTGGGCCTTCAATCTGATACCTGGTCCATATGGGTTCATTGGTTCTAGAGATATTGCAGGTAAAACTATTTTTTTTTTCATTTCTGAAATGTAATTTCATGGCTGTTCAAGTTGTTTGAGGACAGATTTCTCTGGAACCAAACGGCCCAGTTTCACGGGACCAAAATCATTCGAAGGCTACATGTAAATGGGTCAGTTGGTTCTGAAGATATAGCTGGTTGTTTAAAGGGGGGCGGGGGTGGTTTTCTCTCCCCCTCACACCAGAAAATGCAGGGACTAGGCTGGTGTAAAAGGGGCCAGTCCGAGAATGTCCCTGCATGATCCTGGGACCATATTCCCTGCATTTTCTGGTATCAAAGGGGTATTATTTCAAATAGCCGGGACATGCAGTCGGGCATGCAGCCGGGCAGCCCCCTGCTCTCTGCCCAGCTGTTAATGGCTGTCATTTCTGCCCGGCGGCGACTGTCCCCCAGTTACCGCGAGCATGTATTCCCCCTTGGCAATGAGCATGTAATCCCACATGGCAACGAGCATGGAACCCCTGGCAATGAGCATGGAACCCCTGGCAATGAACATGGAACCCCTGGCAATGAACATGGAACCCCTGGCAATGAACATGTAGGCAAGCAACACTTATGTAGCATAATTTTTAATAGGCATTATGGTGTTTGGCATAATACGTAATGAAGATTATGGTGTGAGGCTTAACATGTAATGGGCATTATAATGTAAATTTTTAATGTGCGCCTTTGGCGTGCAATGCCCCTATTTATGAAGCATATTGTGCATTATTGCTCAATCTGTTTGGTATGCAGGCATGTCCAAACTATGGCCCTCCAGCTGTGAAACTACAAGTTCCATCATGCATTGCCACAGTTTTGCAATTAGGGAATGCTAAAACTATGGCAAGGCTTGCTGGGACGTGTAGTTTCACAACAGCTGGAGGGCCACTGTTTGGACATGCCTGGTATAGTATGTATTTTGGCTCAATCCATGTGGCAAAATGTGAATTTTGCCTTAATCTGTGTGGCATAACGTGAATTTTGACTCAATCTGTGTGCCATAGTGTGAATTTTTGCTCAATCGGTGTGAATTTTGTCTCATTCCATGTGGCATAATGTGTAAGAAGCAAGTACAGTATAAGGGGTTACTATTGTGTTGCATGATTTGTATAAGGGGTATATGGTGTGGTAAACTTAGGTGACCACATAAAAGGTGCTGACATATTGTCTACCAAGTTTCGATTTTCAGTATTTTTTTATGACTGGAGTGCCGCCTCACCCCACAAGTATCTTAGGACATCAGCGTCCTGCGGGTGCACCTTTGAAGTGCACTCGCCAATATATCTCCCTGCATTTTTCTTATGCCATCCCCCTGCCTTTTCCAGGCATATATAATTAGTTTAAAGTATTTACACAAATAGAGACACACCCATGAGCAGACCACCCAAACAGAACATTGGTCACGCCACCCACATTATTAGGTGCTGGCCGCAACCCCTATTATTGCGCATAATAGGCCCTTGATCATTTTCAGCTCCAGGCCCATTTAGACCTTACAAGAAACCTAGGTTTTTAGAAAAAAAACCATCGGGCGCAAACACTAGTATGGTCACACTTATGGAAATAGAGGGATGGTAGAAGAAATAGTAATTGGCAGCTCCCAATTAGCAAATTGGATATATTTGCAAACTAGATACAGGGGAAAGCAAGAAGTGTGTACTGGTAACTGTACACAACCAGAGAGCGCCAAACGATTGGGGAAGGTACAAATGATTTTTATTTTTATATTAAATATGTATAAAACAACATTATATCAAATTATAAACACATAATAATAGAATATAAAATTTATAAATGAAAAGACATATTTACACTCAATGTGAAATCGTAGCAGCAGTCAATAGTCCCAATTGCGGGTATATGCTCTCCTTTGAGCCAAGGTTTCTAATACTGAGTGTCCAGCTTAAAGATGATGGTAAATAGCGATCGATTATAAACAATTTGATGCAGTCTGCAGACTGCTCAAGCCACTCTGCCAGCTGACGCCGCCTGTTGACGAACAGCTGATTTTGTATTGAGCAGAGAGCGAGCTGTCTGCCTTGGCAACAGCTTGGATGGCACACGCTGAATTGCCGGAGACTTTTGCACAACAGGTATGACAAGTGCACTCACCCAGGCTTATGTGATTCTGCCGATGTGCGGCTAGCGTGGTTCTTGCTGTGACGGCTGGGGAGGCTTGATGCTTAAATCAGCTGGTAAGCAGGAGATGATAGGAAACCTTTGTGAAGGAGCTGCTGGAAAGGATTTCACGATTAGAGTGAGATTGGTCTCTGTATCTTGACGCGTTTCTCCGCTGTAACTGTATGTAGCGGTTTCTTCAGAAGGGTATAACAGAGATCATGATTGATGGTTATTTAAAGCACTGCTCTCCAATCGTATTGAGGCACTCGTTAGTGCTGCAAGGTGGTTTATTAACCCTCTATGGACAAGTTTAAAAGGGAAGTGTCCGTTCTCCATAGGTGACTAGTATTGTTTGCACAAGACAATTAGACTACATGTCTCATAAAGAGATATATACATATATATACATAAACTAACCCCCCCCAAAAAAAGGAAAGAAAAAAAGGGAAAGAAAGAACCCTAAGCGAGGAATGGCATCTACTATTCTTTACATACATAGAAAAATACACATACAAAATAACTAAATTAGCGACTCTAGTAATAATTAATAGATATCAAGAAAACAGTTGTTCTCAATAAGGGGCACTGTGGCTCAGCAGGTAACTCGCCCGTCTGACAACATGAACTCTCATATATCCCCGGTTCAAATCCCACATATCTCCAACATATATTTATATTTTATAGAAAATTGTAAATATTCTTTGCTTTAGCATTATTTATACCAACATTTAATTTAAACATGGCAACCTTTTATTAATACGTGGCAATTAGTGATTTTAGTTCCATTTATGAAATTAATAAACAGTATAGTGAGTTTTCACTGCTGATAGAATACAGAAACGAAAAACCTGTTTTTTATAGATATATATAACATATATAGTATATAAACATATATAAAATATATATATGTTTCAAATGGGTTATAATGAACAGAAAAATGGATAGTAACGAACAGAAAAATATATATAAGTAAAAACAAATTATTTATAAAAAAAAAAAAAAGGGATAAAATAATATATTGATAGAATAAATGAATACATATGGAATAGGGTGAGGAGCAGGGATTGGGTTTTTAAATGTTATTTAGCTCTATACATTCATTTAAACCCGCTGGATGCAAGCTGTTCAATGCAAATATCCAATAGGCTTCTTTCCTGCACAATTGGTTAAACCTGTCACCTCCCCTTGGTGTAGCTTTGATGGTCTCAATCCCCTGAATGGTTAGACCATCAATGACACCCTGATGTCTATATTTTATATGTCGTGATAAGCTGTGTGAGATGGCACATTTGAGCATGTTCCTTCTGTGCTCCAGGAATCTCACATTAAGTGAACGAGTCGTGCGGCCTACATATTGTGAGCCGCATATGCAGGTAATCAGATAAATAACGTACGTGGATGTACAATTTATAAAGTTCTCAATTGTATGTACTGAACCGTTGGTGGAGGAGGAGAATTGTGTACTATTATTTAGAAATTTACAGGTTATGCATTTAGATCTTTGACATTTATAGCAGCCTTTCCGGCTATTAAGAGTTGTAAGAATATTTTTGGGGACTGGTAAAAGATGGCTTGGTGCTAGGGAATTTTTAAGGGTGGTATTTCTTTTGAAGACCACCCTTGGGATATCTCCCAATGAATGGGCCAAATATTTGTCACTTTTGAGAATTTTAAAGTTCTTTTGTATGACTTTTTTCAACTGTTTTTATTTACAGATTCTTGGTACCGCCATGGGCACCAGATTCGCCCCCAGTTTTGCCAATCTCTATATGGGTCACCTCGAGGAGGACTTTGTCTGGGGTGGCCCATATGAGGCGAATCTGGTGTACTATGGGCGGTACATAGATGATTTATTTTTTGTTTGGAAAGGGGATACTCTATCAGCGCACAATTTCGTTACTTTTCTTAATTCTAACACTTATGGTTTAAAATTCACTAGCACTATTCACGATTCACAAATTAACTTTTTGGATATTGCTCTCTCGACCAGGGAGGGGGCCATTCACACCTCAACCTATCACAAAGAAGTTGATTGCCATAATTATTTGAACTTCAAAAGAAGTCACCATCGGCCTTGGGTTGAGAATATACCCAAGAGCCAATTCTTAAGGATTAAAAGGAATTGTTCTGACGGTTTTGACTATGAGAGACAGACAAATGAACTCACTATCGCCTTTAAAGAAGCAGGATATCCTGAAGAACTCCTAGTCAAAGCTAAGAATGATATAATAGGAATTAATCGTGACTCCTTATTAGCTATTGAAGAACATCCAAGGGAGCAACAAAAAAATCCTGCTTTCTCTGAGAACTTCACACCGATTTTTGTTTCCAAATTTAATAGCCATTCAAAACAGTTGAAAAAAGTCATACAAAAGAACTTTAAAATTCTCAAAAGTGACAAATATTTGGCCCATTCATTGGGAGATATCCCAAGGGTGGTCTTCAAAAGAAATACCACCCTTAAAAATTCCCTAGCACCAAGCCATCTTTTACCAGTCCCCAAAAATATTCTTACAACTCTTAATAGCCGGAAAGGCTGCTATAAATGTCAAAGATCTAAATGCATAACCTGTACATTTCTAAATAATAGTACACAATTCTCCTCCTCCACCAACGGTTCAGTACATACAATTGAGAACTTTATAAATTGTACATCCACGTACGTTATTTATCTGATTACCTGCATATGCGGCTCACAATATGTAGGCCGCACGACTCGTTCACTTAATGTGAGATTCCTGGAGCACAGAAGGAACATGCTCAAATGTGCCATCTCACACAGCTTATCACGACATATAAAATATAGACATCAGGGTGTCATTGATGGTCTAACCATTCAGGGGATTGAGACCATCAAAGCTACACCAAGGGGAGGTGACAGGTTTAACCAATTGTGCAGGAAAGAAGCCTATTGGATATTTGCATTGAACAGCTAGCATCCAGCGGGTTTAAATGAATGTATAGAGCTAAATAACATTTAAAAACCCAATCCCTGCTCCTCACCCTATTCCATATGTATTCATTTATTCTATCAATATATTATTTTATCCCTTTTTTTTTTTTTTTATATATAATTTGTTTTTACTTATATATATTTTTCTGTTCGTTACTATCCATTTTTCTGTTCATTATAACCCATTTGAAACATATATATTTTATATATGTTTATATACTATATATGTTATATATATCTATAAAAAACAGGTTTTTCGTTTCTGTATTCTATCAGCAGTGAAAACTCACTATACTGTTTATTAATTTCATAAATGGAACTAAAATCACTAATTGCCACGTATTAATAAAAGGTTGCCATGTTTAAATTAAATGTTGGTATAAATAATGCTAAAGCAAAGAATATTTACAATTTTCTATAAAATATAAATATATGTTGGAGATATGTGGGATTTGAACCGGGGATATATGAGAGTTCATGTTGTCAGACGGGCGAGTTACCTGCTGAGCCACAGTGCCCCTTATTGAGAACAACTGTTTTCTTGATATCTATTAATTATTACTAGAGTCGCTAATTTAGTTATTTTGTATGTGTATTTTTCTATGTATGTAAAGAATAGTAGATGCCATTCCTCGCTTAGGGTTCTTTCTTTCCCTTTTTTTCTTTCCTTTTTTTGGGGGGGGTTAGTTTATGTATATATATGTATATATCTCTTTATGAGACATGTAGTCTAATTGTCTTGTGCAAACAATACTAGTCACCTATGGAGAACGGACACTTCCCTTTTAAACTTGTCCATAGAGGGTTAATAAACCACCTTGCAGCACTAACGAGTGCCTCAATACGATTGGAGAGCAGTGCTTTAAATAACCATCAATCATGATCTCTGTTATACCCTTCTGAAGAAACCGCTACATACAGTTACAGCGGAGAAACGCGTCAAGATACAGAGACCAATCTCACTCTAATCGTGAAATCCTTTCCAGCAGCTCCTTCACAAAGGTTTCCTATCATCTCCTGCTTACCAGCTGATTTAAGCATCAAGCCTCCCCAGCCGTCACAGCAAGAACCACGCTAGCCGGACGTCGGCAGAATCACATAAGCCTGGGTGAGTGCACTTGTCATACCTGTTGTGCAAAAGTCTCCGGCAATTCAGCGTGTGCCATCCAAGCTGTTGCCAAGGCAGACAGCTCGCTCTCTGCTCAATACAAAATCAGCTGTTCGTCAACAGGCGGCGTCAGCTGGCAGAGTGGCTTGAGCAGTCTGCAGACTGCATCAAATTGTTTATAATCGATCGCTATTTACCATCATCTTTAACCCCTTCCCGACATTTGACGTACATTTACGTCATGGTCGGGAAGCACTTCCCGACACATGGCGTAAATGTACGTCATGGATTTAAACTGTCACCGCGTCTATAGACGCGGTGACAGTTTCAACATGTCTGCTGTCCCTGACAGCAGACATGTCCGTGCATGCCCCGGGGGGGCTGCGATGCCGCCCCCCCGTCGGCGATCGCTGTGATTGGCTGTTCAGTGTGAACAGCCATTCACAGCGTTTTCCTGTGTCACCGGCGAATAACGTTCGCCGGTGACACGGGATCAGAGGTGATTGGTGCTGTAAAGTACAGCACCAATCACCGCGGGGTGTAAGGGTGACACTGGTGTCACCCCACCTCACCCCGCCCGCCCCCAAAGGCCGTGATTGGTCCGTCGGACCGACGGACCAATCACAGCCAAGGAGGGAGATTTAAACTAACGGTGACTGCACTGCAGACGCCATTCCGGTCTGGAAAGCGTGCAGTGCGGTCACCGTACCCCCCTGCCGCCATACTGACCAGAAATACTTGCTGCAATACTTACCTGATCGCTGCTGATTGCTTCCTGGATCCTGTGCAATAATTGTGCCATACTGTGATATTGTGCTGCTGCACTGTATTAGTATTAGCTAGATAGATAGAGAGATAGATAGAGATAGATAGAGAGAGATAGAGAGAGATAGAGAGAGAGAGATAGAGAGAGATAGAGAGAGATAGAGAGAGATAGAGAGAGATAGAGAGAGAGATAGTGTCAGAGAGTGCTATATTTTGTGCTGCTGCAGTGTGATATAGTTATAGATAGAGAGAGAGAGATAGAGAGAGAGAGATAGAGAGAGAGGCCTACTGACAGAGTGCTATATTTTGTGCTGCTGCAGTGTGATAGTTATAGAGAGATAGAGAGAGATAGAGAGAGAGAGATAGAGAGAGATAGAGAGAGATAGTCACAGATTGTGCTATATATTTTTTATATAACTGACTGCTGCCCCCTCCTTTTGTGCTGATCAGTATAAATTAACTGATCAGTAACTTTTTGGGGGCGCAGGTTTTTTTTTATATATAGATATACCTGTGAGTGCTGCTGCTGCAGTGTCATAGAGTGTTAGATAGTGTTAGATAGTGAGAGATAGAGAGATAGAGAGAGATAGTGATAGAGAGTGCTAAATTTTGTGTCTGCTGTCCCCGCCTTTTGTGCTGATCACTATATCTGAGGTGATCAGCAACTTTTTTGGGGGTACAGAGGTTTTTTTTTTTTTATATATACCTGTCAGTTGCACCAAAGGTTGTGCACCTGCTGCACCTCACTGGTAATCAGTGTCGCATCACTGATCACCTTTTTTTTTTGTGTGTGTGCTGTGGGGTATTTTTTTAATTTTTTTTTTTACACACACTGTGATTTTGTGGGTGTCCTGTGGCCGCTGTGCGCTGATCAGTGACGTACATCACTGATCATCTCTTTCGGCACAGGGTTGATCTATTTTTTTTTTTTTTTTGATCAAATTCCTGTTGCCTTTGAGCGCTGTTCAGTGACAGACGTTACTGACCAACATCTGTGCTCAATTTTTGGCGCAGGACCTTTTTTTTTTTAACCCCTTCCTTTTTTTTTTTTTTAACCCCTTCATTTTTTTTTTTTTTTATTGGTATAAAGTATTTTTTTTTTTTTCTGCACCACATACACACTACACACTACATACCCCCCGGATTGAAATAAAGTTTGTGCCCCCCCCTACACTATACACGTGTTGAAACATTTCACTACCGGTAACACAAAAATAAAAATGGCATCCCAAATGTCCTCCCAAATGTCCTCCCAAATGTCCTCCCAATCATCCAGGAGAATGTATTCAGTGGAGGAGGCATATGCCATGCTTGCTTCTGACTCTGACACAGCCAGTGATGCAAGCGGGGAATTTGAAGGATTTGCCTTAAGCTCCTCTTCCTCCTCTGCTGATGAGGGACCCCCTCAAAGACGCCCCCGTAGATCAGCTGAGATTCCCCCCCCAATAATTGATCTAGTATGGACCCCACCACCAGACAATTTTGAGCCCCAGGTTCCTGAGTTTTTGGCCATGCCAGGAATCCAATTTGATTCCACAGGTCTCAGAGAAATTGACTTTTTCAAATTATTTTTCTCTGATGATTTTATAAATTTAATGGTGGACCAAACTAATTTATATGCCCAGCAGTTTATTGCTCAAAACCCCACGTCATCATTTGCTAGGTGGACCCCTGTAGATGCAGTAGAGATGATGACGTTTTGGGGTCTGGTGTTTCATATGGGCATAGTAAAAAAGCCAGAAATTAGGCAATATTGGAGTACAGATGTTCTGTACAGTACTCCATTTTACCGTATGGCCATGCCCCGGACTCGATTTGAGACAATTCTTAAATTCATACATTACACCGATAATGCACAGTGCCCACCCAGAGATGATCCCACCTTTGACCGGCTATTCAAAGTCAGGCCGGTCATTGATCATTTCAGTGCCAAATTTGAAGAGGTGTACATCCCTGAAAAATTTATTTGTATCGACGAGTCCCTTATACATTTTAAAGGAAGGGTTAAATTCCGCCAGTACCTTCCCAGTAAGAGGGCAAGGTATGGCATAAAAATGTATAAACTGTGTGAAAGCACCTCAGGGTACACCCACAGGTTTAGGGTTTATGAAGGGAAGGATTCAAGAATTCAACCGCCAGAATGCCCCCCCTCCCTCGTAGGTGTTAGTGGGAAAATTGTCTGGGATTTAGTGCACCCCTTCCTGGATAAAGGTTATCACCTCTATGTGGATAACTTTTACACTAGCATCCCCCTGTTTAAGGCCCTTGGTTCAAGAGGTACAGCAGCTTGCGGTACTGTGCGCAAGAACCAAAGAGGCCTCCCAAAAACGCACATTGCCCAAGTAATGAGAAGGGGTGAAAGCAGGGGAATATGCACCGAAAATATGTTGTTGGTCAAATATAAGGACAAGAGGGATGTCCTTATACTGACAACAATTCACGGAGACAGTACCACCTCCGTCCCTGTACGAGGTACCAGTACCCACACCTCAAAACCTAATTGTATCCTGGATTACAATAGGTACATGGGCGGAGTGGATCTTTCAGATCAGGTACTGAAGCCGTACAGTGCCCTGCGGAAAACAAAAATCTGGTACAAGAAGGTGGCCGTGTATATCATCCAGATGGCACTGTATAACGCTTACGTGCTATTCCGTTCTACCGGCCAGAGGGGGACATTTATGCACTTTCAAGAGGAAGTCATAAAGGGCCTAATATTTGGGAACCAGCAGGCAGAGGGCCCCAGTACTTCTAGTACTGGCCCCCGTATTGTACCAGGGCAGCATTTTCCTGATGAAATCCCCTCCACTGGAAAAAAGGGCAGGACACAAAAAAGGTGCAAAGTTTGCTATAAAAAGGGAATAAGAAAGCAAACTATTTTCCAGTGTGACACTTGCCCCGACAAACCCGGCCTATGTATAAAGGAGTGTTTTAAATTATACCACACATCTATGGAATATTAGGTTCATAATTTCACCGTGCTTCGGGGGTCTTGCTAATGCCACATAGCACCCACCATTCATTCCACCAGAATCTGAGCCGCAAAATCCAAAAATCACTCCTTCCCTTCTGAGTCCTGCCATGCACCCAACTGGTATTTTTTGGTCACATGTGAGGCATTGCCGTACTCGGGAGATATTGGGGCACAGATTTTGGGGTGCTTTTTCTCCTTCATACCTTCTGAAAATGAAAAATTTTGAGCCAGAACTGCATTTTTGTGTAAAAAATGTAATTTTTCTTTTTCACTGCCCACTTGTATCAAAATTGGTGAAACCCCTGGGGGTTTTAAATGTACACTATACCCCTAGATGAATTCCCTGAGGGGTGTAGTTTTCAAAATGGGGTGACTTGTGGGGGGGTTCCACTGTATTGGTGCTTGGGGGGTCTTGCTAATGCGACATAGCACCCACCAAAATTCCACCAGAATTTGTGCTGCAAACTCCAAATATCACTCCTTCCCTTCTGAGTCCTGCCACTTTTTGGTCACACATGAGGCATTGCCGTACTCGGGAGAAATTGGGGCACAGATTTTGGGGTGCTTTGTCTCCTTCATTCCTTGTGAAAATGAAATATTTTGAGCCAGAACTGCATTTTTGTGTAAAAAAATGTAATTTTTCATTTTCACTGCCCACTTGTATCAAAATTGGTGAAACCCCTGGGGGTTTGAAATGTACACTATACCCCTAGATGAATTCCCTGAGGGGTGTAGTTTGCAAAATGGGGTGACTTGTGGGGGGGTTCCACTGTATTGGTGCAACATAGCACCCACCATTCATTCCACCAGAATCTGTGCTGCAAAATCCAAAAATCACTCCTTCCCTTCTGAGTCCTGCCATGCACCCAACTGGTATTTTTTGGTCACATGTGAGGCATTGCCGTACTCGGGAGAAATTGGGGCACAGATTTTGGGGTGCTTTTTCTCCTTCATACCTTCTGAAAATGAAAAATTTTGAGCCAGAACTGCATTTTTGTGTAAAAAATGTAATTTTTCTTTTTCACTGCCCACTTGTATCAAAATTGGTGAAACCCCTGGGGGTTTTAAATGTACACTATACCCCTAGATGAATTCCCTGAGGGGTGTAGTTTGCAAAATGGGGTCACTTGTGGGGGGGTTCTACTGTATTGGTGCTTGGGGGGTCTTGCTAATGCGACATAGCACCCACCAAAATTCCACCAGAATCTGAGCTGCAAAATCCAAAAATCACTCCTTCCCTTTTGAGTCCTGCCATGCACCCAACTGGTATTTTTTGGTCACATGTGAGGCATTGCCGTACTCGGGAGAAATTGGGGCACAGATTTTGGGGTGCTTTTTCTCCTTCATATCTTCTGAAAATGAAAAATTTTGAGCCAGAACTGCATTTTTGTGTAAAAAATGTAATTTTTCATGTTCACTGCCCACTTGTATCAAAATTGGTGAAACCCCTGGGGGTTTGAAATGTACACTATACCCCTAGATGAATTCCCTGAGGGGTGTAGTTTGCAAAATGGGGTGACTTGTGGGGGGGTTCCACTGTATTGGTGCTTGGGGGGTCTTGCTAATGCGACATAGCACCCACCAAAATTCCACCAGAATCTGAGCCACAAAATCCAAAAATCACTCCTTCCGTTCTGAGTCCTGCCATGCACCCAACTGGTATTTTTTGGTCACATGTGAGGCATTGCCGTACTCGGAAGAAATTGGGGCACATATTTTGGGGTGCTTTTTCTCCTTCATACCTTCTGAAAATGAAAAATTGTGAGCCAGAACTGCATTTTTGTGTAAAAAAATGTAATTTTTCATTTTCACTGCCCACTTGTATCAAAATTGGTGAAACCCCTGGGGGTTTGAAATGTACACTATACCCCTAGATGAATTCCCTGAGGGGTGTACTTTGCAAAATGGGGTGACTTGTGGGGGGGTTCCACTGTATTGGTGCTTGGGGGGTCTTGCTAATGCGACATAGCACCCACCAAAATTCCACCAGAATCTGAGCTGCAAAATCCAAAAATCACTCCTTCCCTTCTGAGTCCTGCCATGCACCCAACTGGTATTTTTTGGTCACATGTGAGGCATTGCCGTACTCGGGAGAAATTGGGGCACAGATTTTGGGGTGCTTTTTCTCCTTCATACCTTCTGAAAATGAAAAATTTTGAGCCAGAACTGCATTTTTGTGTAAAAAATGTAATTTTTCTTTTTCACTGCCCACTTGTATCAAAATTGGTGAAACCCCTGGGGGTTTTAAATGTACACTATACCCCTAGATGAATTCCCTGAGGGGTGTAGTTTTCAAAATGGGGTGACTTGTGGGGGGGTTCCACTGTATTGGTGCTTGGGGGGTCTTGCTAATGCGACATAGCACCCACCAAAATTCCACCAGAATCTGAGCCGCAAAATCCAAAAATCACTCCTTCCGTTCTGAGTCCTGCCATGCACCCAACTGGTATTTTTTGGTCACATGTGAGGCATTGCCGTACTCGGAAGAAATTGGGGCACATATTTTGGGGTGCTTTTTCTCCTTCATACCTTCTGAAAATGAAAAATTGTGAGCCAGAACTGCATTTTTGTGTAAAAAAATGTAATTTTTCATTTTCACTGCCCACTTGTATCAAAATTGGTGAAACCCCTGGGGGTTTGAAATGTACACTATACCCCTAGATGAATTCCCTGAGGGGTGTACTTTGCAAAATGGGGTGACTTGTGGGGGGGTTCCACTGTATTGGTGCAACATAGCACCCACCATTCATTCCACCAGAATCTGTGCTGCAAAATCCAAAAATCACTCCTTCCCTTCTGAGTCCTGCCATGCACCCAACTGGTATTTTTTGGTCACATGTGAGGCATTGCCGTACTCGGGAGAAATTGGGGCACAGATTTTGGGGTGCTTTTTCTCCTTCATACCTTCTGAAAATGAAAAATTTTGAGCCAGAACTGCATTTTTGTGTAAAAAAATGTAATTTTTCATTTTCACTGCCCACTTGTATCAAAATTGGTGAAACCCCTGGGGGTTTGAAATGTACACTATACCCCTAGATGAATTCCCTGAGGGGTGTAGTTTGCAAAATGGGGTGACTTGTGGGGGGGTTCCACTGTATTGGTGCTTGGGGGGTCTTGCTAATGCGACATAGCACCCACCAAAATTCCACCAGAATCTGAGCTGCAAAATCCAAAAATCACTCCTTCCCTTTTGAGTCCTGCCATGCACCCAACTGGTATTTTTTGGTCACATGTGAGGCATTGCTGTACTCGGGAGAAATTGGGGCACAGATTTTGGGGTGCTTTGTCTCCTTCATACCTTCTGAAAATGACAAATTTGGAGCCAGAACTTCATTTTTGTGTAAAAAAAATAATTTTTCATTTTCACTGCCCAGTTGTACCACAATTGGTGAAACCCCTGCGGGTTTGAAATGTACACTATACCCCTAGCTGAATTCCCTGAGGGGTGTAGTTTGCAAAATGGGGTCACTTGTGGGGGGGTTCCTAACTTTTAGCATGTTATGGTGCCTAGAAACCTACATGGTGCCTAAAAAATAATCTCATAAAAAGGAGGCTCCAAAATCAAGTAGGTGCTCCTTCTATTATGAAGCCTGTGGTTTGGTCACCGTGCACACTAGGGCCACATATAGGATATTTATGAAAACAAAAGAATTGGGGGAATCAATTTTTAGTCACATTTCTCTAGTAAAATGTACTGTGTTCCTTAGAAAAATGTATTAAAATTGCAAATCTGCAAAAAAAAAGAAATTTTGAAATTTCACCTACACTTTGTTTTAATTCCTGTGAAACACCTAAAGGGTTAACAAACTTCCAAAATGCTGTTTTGAATACTGTGAGGGGTGCAGTTTTTGAAATGGCATCATTTATGGGGGTGTCTCACATACAAGTCCCTCAAAGTCACATCAGAACTGAACTGGTCCCTAAAAAAATCAGTGTTTGAAATTTTCTTGAAAATTTGAGAATTTGCTATTCATATTGTAAGCCTCCTAGTGTCCCAAAAAATTAAAAGGAAGTTGAAATAATGATGTCAACATAAAGTAGACATATGGTCTATGTTAGTTATTCACTATTTTGAGTGGTAAGATTATTTGTCTCACAAGCAGAAAATTTAACATTTTGCAAATCGCTAAATTTTCCATTTTTTCACGATATTTTGGTATTTTTCACAAAAAAACACAGACTGTATCGACGAAAATTTACCACTAACTTGAAGTACAATGTGTCACGAAAAAACAATCTCAAAATCACTGGGATAAGTAAAAGCAAAAAAAAGTTATCCCCACTTAAGTGAGACATGTCAGAATTGAAAAAAAGGGCTCTGTCAGGAAGGCAAAAACAGGCTCTGTCAGGAAGGGGTTAAGCTGGACACTCAGTATTAGAAACCTTGGCTCAAAGGAGAGCATATACCCGCAATTGGGACTATTGACTGCTGCTACGATTTCACATTGAGTGTAAATATGTCTTTTCATTTATAAATTTTATATTCTATTATTATGTGTTTATAATTTGATATAATGTTGTTTTATACACTTTTAATATAAAAATAAAAATCATTTGTACCTTCCCCAATCGTTTGGCGCTCTCTGGTTGTGTACAGTTACCAGTACACACTTCTTGCTCTCCCATTTAGACCTTAATCTGGCTCTGGCCACCATTATCAACTTGTACCGCAGTATCTTTATTAAACCAGATTTATTTTATTCTATTGCTTCACTCCCTTCTGTCGTTGATGCAACAACCTTACATTAAAGCACCCAGCCTCCGTTACACTCCAGCTGGTGCTTCAAGGATCGTGACACAAGGGAAGCAGCAAGTAACCGTGAATGGGGTCCCCTCCAGTTGTCCTCCAAGCTTGCAGGGGTTTCTGGTTTTCTCTGCAGCCAGGGAGCCATTGCCGGACTGCGGGGAGGTGACTGTGAGCAATCCTGCACTCAGGTGGGCAGCTCCTGCCAGGTGCTCAGCTCCATGTTGCACAGCAGGTGCATCCAAACCTTGACAGCAGGGCAGATAGGGGACCATCGCTGCAGGTTGATCGTTGCAGCATCTTTGTCAGCAGTCCCTGTTAACTGGCGTAATGAGACGCACCTTCAGCATTCCCCTTAGACATGTAAAACCTATGCCATTGCTCGCTCCATAGATGTGGGCTTCCACAAAGCCCTGGTTCATGCTTGGTAGCCATTTTGTTAACCTGCTCACTCTATCCTCATAGCCCCTTTGTGTTTTAAATAGTGAAATGAGCGGCACGTACAGAAGTGCCCATATACAGTACATGCATAACCTACGCAATAGCATTTTCTGAGAACAATTCCTATTCAGCATACAGTACTGTACAGTAAAGTAGTGCTACAGTATAGTGTATTTCCATGGAGACTACACGCACACCCAATGGTGATTCTTTCGCTATAGTATTTAATTGGACATCTGACACATGCGCAGTGGTGATTGTACAAACCGATATCCGGTGCCCATATGCCATGGTTGCGTCACCTTGTGCCCAGGCACACTGCGACTCCGTTATCAGGACAAATGCCATAGACAGGCTAGATGAGGAGGCTCCTTCTGTATGCATCGGATTGTGCGCATTGTGATGCTCTGAAAGTTAGTTATGGAAACCGGTGTTTTTATGTGTGCATACTTCTATTAGATGTATGTTTCTTAAATGTATGAATTTTAGACTAAAAACAAAGAGAGAGAAAAAAACATTCTCACTTAGTGAAACACACCCGGATCTCTGAGCGTGGACAGCGGCACACTTATCCACTGGCCTATGACACCTGGTGAAAGCGACCGATGATCACCTGTCAATGTAAGGAGGGTACTTGTTTTCTAGCACAGCCACAATCGCGGCCATCGGGTGTAATTTTTAGTGGCCTGCGACGCGACCGACGCGATGCCCCCGATTTTTCCAGTGAAATGCATTAAAAACAGTGAAAATCGCGTCGGTCGGGTCGTATGCGGCAAAAAATGCTTAAATGGTCCACCCGCGATGGCCGCGATTTCCCCATAGGGAACAATGTTAAATGCCTCAATTTACCCGCGATGACCGCGATTTCCCATAGGAAACCATGTTAAATGGGTCAATTTATCCAAATCATCATAGGGAACAATGGTAAATGGGCCAGAAACCCCAAAAGATACCCCTGAACATTGACATGTCCCCCCAAAAGTAGTTCACGCCACCCCGCGATCAACGTGAACCCGAAGCGTGGCGAGCGCAGCGAGCCCGCGAGGGGCGGCGGTACGCGTCCTCCGACCTTTTCATACCCCCACTATCCACGTCGGCGTGGAGTTGAGAACAGAATAGTGTGGCGAGCGCAGCGAGCCACCGAGCCCGAAGCGTGGCGAGCGCAGCGAGCCCCGCGAGGGGCCGCGGATACCTTCACAGGTAAACGCGTCCCTTCGCGGGCTTCACAGGTATCCGCGTCCCCTCGCGGGGCTCGCTGCGCTCGCCACACTATTCTATTCTCAACTCCACGCGGATGTGGATAGTGGGGGTATGAAAAGGTCGGAGGACGCGTACCGCCGCCCCTCGCGGGCTCGCTGCGCTCGCCACGCTTCGGGTTCACGTTGATCGCGGGGTGGCGTGAACTACTTTTGGGGGGACATTTCAATGTTCAGGGGTGTTTTTGGGCCATTTACCATTGTTCCTATGATAATTTGGTTAAATTGAGCCATTTCACATTGTTTCCTATGGGAAATCGTGGTCATCGCGGGTAAATTGAGGCATTTAACATTGTTCTCTATGGGGAAATCGCGGGCATCGCGTCTGGCCCATCGCACCCGATTTTTTAGTGCATGCGATGGCCGCGATGGCCACGATTTTACACCCGATGACCACGATCATGATCGTTGTGGTTGTGCTAGGAAACAAGTACCGTAAGGAGTGATCCCATGCTATCAGTTATGCTTATGCTGTATTGGCTACGGGATGATTGCTGTAACATGGACTCAGACAAACCTAATGACAATGCACTGTTGCTTTAAAAGGTTCCAATTGCATGTGTATATTGCACACTATTTGTGTAAGGGGACTTGGGCGCACACATACAGTTAAGGCCACTACCGGTATTTGGGCTGATTTCACCCATTCCCAATGGATTGAGCAGAGAAATCGTCCCAAACCAGATACGTGTGATGTTCTCTTGGGTCCGATGCACGGTCCCGTGCACAGAGAACCTGAGTCGGAGGTCAGGTCAGCATGCAGGTCTGACCTCTGCGATCCCTCACATGTGAAAGAACCACATGCAATGTATGACATGGACCTTCCCGGGCGGTTCAAAGGGGATCAGATGGCCATACACTGCTACCATACATCATAGTAGTGTATGGTCACCTTAAATGTTAATTTGTGAATACACTAATTTTATTTACTGATTACAGTATTGGTTTCTTTTTTTTTACTCTCTCCATCTGACTATTGGTTTGCGTGTACCATATACAGTACAGTAACATTACAGTTGTCACAGTCTATTTAGCAGAGTTTGTATTGTACTGTATATTCATCTGTCGCAGGCATTAGCCACCCAGTGGTGGATATGTGTATTGCATGCTGTATATTCATCTGCCGCAGGATTAGTGGATCATTAGCCACCCAGTGGTGGTGATGTGTATTGCATGTTGTGTGTGTGTGTGTGTGTGTGTATGTGTATATATTATGCATATATATTATATCAATTATTTTCTAGAAGGTGTTAAATAAGAAGTAGATTCTGATTGGCTGGCCATAGCAACATTCCATCGGAAATAGAACTCCCATTTCCCCCATTGTCTGTGACCTAATTCACACCCCAAATAGACTGATTTATGATAAATCTTACCATGAATAGTATTACAGTGAAAGGTCTTCTCCTCGCTCTGACCACCGGAGACAACCCTACAGATGAAGGTCACATCTTTGTGTGTCCCCACAATGGGTATAAACGTCAGGGAAGATGAGAACTGAAGCCCCTCTTCCTGGGATCGGATTACATAGGATGCATCCAGCAGCTTCTCCTCCTCTCCTGCATCTACCGGCTGAGTCTGAGGGATCTCCCGGACCTGCCCATCTCTCTTCTCCAGCCAAGTCACACGTACGTCCCCTGTGCAGGTGGTAGCTGTACAGCAGAGGGTGGCTTCTTCTCCATGGACCAGCCGTGGAGGACACTTGATGTCCTTTACCATGAGTAACTCTATAACTGGTGAAAGGATTATAGCACGCTCAGTCAGTGACTACAGGAACAGCCAATAACATGAGCGTCACTGTCACAATCTGTACTTATAACAGTCCCACTCCATCAGAACAGATCTAAGCTTCCCTGTATTACCTTTCCTCCTGTTCCTCCAGTAATTTTGTTTTTTCCACCAAAAGATTCCAATCACCACAGCCAATACCAACAGCACCCCGAAGACCCAACCGAAAGCAGCGCCCACATTAGATGATTCCTCTGTGGGAAACAGATAAGACAATGGTGCATGTGAGCAGAGGGTGAGGAACCAAACTCAGGACCACCACTATGGTTGGTGTGACGAAGGGGTGAGCCCCGAAACGTTGATCTGCATTAAAAGCACGTTTGCACAGTGTACAAGAGTCTCCTAGTGCAGATTGTCCACCTATTCAGCGTATATATATATAGCTGTTTTGATAAAAGCCACAAGGCTGAAACGTCAACTTATTTAATTTGGCTACACACTGCCCAGATCTATATATATATATATATATATATATATATATATATATATATATATGTGTGTGTGAAGAGAAAATAAATGAAGCGCACCAGTCAGCAGAAAGTATAAACAACATCTACTTATAATAAGCTGACATACATGAGGGTTATTGAATAAAAGCTTGCCATAGGAAATCTCAAGGCGGTACTGTAGGACATGCACAAATGTAGCAGCTGCTAGGTGATGATCAGTCACCAGCGGGACATGAAACCGACAGCCACCAGCCAGGGAACTCCACAGGATCAACACGGACCAGCACAGACGTCACCACGTTGAGACCACAGCAGCCACATCCAATGTGTTTCGTCATAGACACGGACTTCATCAGGGGGTCCGTGTCTTTGACACCCACCCACCAACGCACATTCATAGTACAGTATCCACGCAACCGGATGCTAACCAGCGATACTGCACTCCGATCACCGAGATCACCTCAAGTGCTGTCAGCGGCTCTCACACGCAGCGTCCGGTTGCTGGGATACCATGAATGTGCGTTGGTGGGTGGGAGCCACTGACGTCATTCGTATGGGTCCCGGCGCTGGGCCTGATACTAGCAGGACGCTACACCTGTTGCTAGAGTAACCGCTTGGGGCGGGTGGATACTGCTGTCGGCGCCAGCGGAAAACTCCGTAACAGGTGTGCGGTCTGAGGGGCAGATTTATTAAGCTTGGAGAAGAGATAAACTGGAGATAAAGCAGAGAAAAGGTAAAAGAAGATAAAGCACCAGCCAATCAGCTGTGTTTGAAAAAGACTGTTGGGAGTTGATTGGCTGGTGCTTTATCTCCTTTTACCTTTTCTCCGGTTTATCTCCAGTTTATCTCTTCTCCAAGCTTAATAAATCTGCCCCTGAGACTGAGAATTCTGATTGGAGGGGTCGCAGACTGGTATCCGTTATAAGGTGAGATCTGTGCACTGTATTTGTGTTTCTCTTGAAAACAGGGTTGTGGTCCTGAAACGTCGAGGTAATAAACCTGCTTTTTGAACTCATGCTGCAGTGACGTGCTCGTTTCTAGGGAAGTATTCTGCCTACCTGGGAACACTGTCCATATGCTATTATAGCAAATTCACGGAGCAAAGCTGACTTATCGTGGTGAGTGCCAACCCGACCCCCCTGTATGCTACTGAGTGGATCTTTTGGATTCACTTTAGGGGTGAGGCACCCCAGAATTTTGAATTCACCTTTCTGGATATTGTGGAACCGTATTTGGTGTATGTGGAGATGTCCCAATATGATGCAATCTTGGACTGTATGCCGCCATATGGACCCACACTACTACCTAAGGGGGAGACACTTAGTTTTACAGAAGAGGATGCATCTAATATGCTGTTTGCAGGGACTCTGAGTGATACTGCTTTAAATGCAGTGGATATTTACCATCGGCTATTGAAGTTGCGGAAACGCGAAATAAACTTTTTGTTACATGGCCAGTCTTCAACAGACTATTTTCATGAAAAACTTATACCACGTGGCTTTCGTGTGAAAAATATGCCTACCATTGGTCGCTCAAGCCCAGAATTTTGCCGCAGATGGGTGGCCATTTTAAATAATTGTGGACTTGATTTAATGTTGCTGGTCATTGACCAAGCAGGGCGGGAGCTTAAAACCACACGTGATAAATTGGAATGTTTCAATATGGAACATGAGGCACTTCATAATGATCAACAACATGATAAGCTATGGACCAAACTACAACAACAATGTGACATGTACAAAGCTGAATTGGTTAAATTTAAAATGTCCAAGCTACACACTGAACAACAGGACTATGAGGATAATAATGTCTACAGGTGGATTATTGGCTCAGAGAACTCTAGACGTCCCTTTCATCAAAGGAATAAGAAAACTTGGCGTGGTAATAGAAAAGCCAGAGGTGAAGTACAGCATTTGTCATCTCAAAGTGACAGCGACTTTACGTGGCCTGAATCAGGTGACCCTACAACATTGCGCCCCCCTTTAGGGGCAGTTACGCGCATGTAACAGAGTCTAACCGTGGTGGTGATAGGATGAAAAAATTACTGCGCTTAGAAGCGAACTGGATTTTAAGGCTTGATACAGTTTATTCTAGTAGCCTTAATGAAAGAATCATATGAAGTACTTTAATATGATTTCCTTGTTGTCAATATTACTTGTTATTAATGTATATATATTATGATTTTTTGCCTGATCAGTAGCGCACGCAGGGGGGGTTTATGAGTACCCAGAAACCCCCCAGGAGTCTAAGGGTCTTCTCCTGAAAGCTGAGGGTCCCCTCTATCCATGGGTACAAGAATTGTAAAAATCGGCCCTTGGGAACCGGAGATATCTGACTTCAAAGCAGTGGTTCCCATCCAAGCCTGTTTTGTGAGGGTATATTCCAAAAGCTGGGACTCTCCCCCTTTGAGGGACACTAGTACCTTGTCTCTACTGTTCCCAGAACCAGAGATATCAGCCTTCCAGTAGCTGGTTACTGCTCCAGCTCCACACACCTGGTATGTAGTTTTATATTCTCATTGGCAGATTGCTCTGCCTCCTGAACTCTGATCCCCTAGTGCCCAACACCATTTGATAGGTGGGATTCTCTAGTTTTTAATTCCATTAAAATCTAAGAAATCTATTTCCGGGAACTGGAGATATCTGCAGTGAAGCAAGCTGTCCTCCCACCAGAAAATTATGAATAATAAGCCCACTCCACTATACACCCCTCCTCTGCATATTAAACATTCTCTACCACCCTGGAAGTTATGTATCTGGGCCTCTTCATTCAGCCCAATGCCCCCTTCTCCCACCCCATCTCCCACCATCTGTGCAGTAAAGGAGTAATTAGTGGAAATTACTGATCCAGGCCCTACATGCAGAGCGGTTGATATAATACCCCCTACCACCCATGGGACATCAAAGCTTCCCCCGCCCCTACCACTGGAGGATCGGTAGGGGCCCCAATACATTGCTATGCCCAGGGATCTTACACTGCTGTTGACGCCCCTGTATGTATGTATGTATATGTATGTGTATGTATATATATATATATATATATATATATATATATATATATACTAGGTGATTAATCGCGCCCTACGGGCGGTCTTCACACCGTCGTAAGGGGCTGCGCCCCCTTAATTTGTGAACATTTGTATATGAGAAAGATGGTTAGAATTGTATGAAAGATGGCCTGTATTGCAACTTAAGTTATAGGTGAAATTTGTTAAATAGAGAGCATATATACTTCATCGCGCCCTACGGGCGCTCTTCACACCGTCGTAAGGGGCTGCGCCCCCTTAATTTGTGAACATTTGTATATGAGAAAGATGGTTAGAATTGTATGAAAGATGGCCTGTATTGCAACTTAAGTTATAGGTGAAATGTGTTAAATAGAGAGCATATGATGTGGAAGGGGTATTGTTTTGTTTAATTAAAAAGTGGTTACAGAGTAAGATGTACATTGATAGTGTGGATGGTACAGTGACATTTTTGGGTGTGGGGGGGCTGTGTGTGCGCATGTTGTTTAGGTGTGTGTGTGCAATAGTAAAGTAGGGTGTTTCTGAGTCAGCGGCTCCCCACTGGCGGAGGTCACGACACAGGAAAACAGGAGGCTGGGTAGTGATAGGGGTGTGTGGGCATAAGGGGGACTAAAGAGGAGGGTGGGAGATACTGTGCAGCTTCTGCCAGTGGGTGAGGGTCCAGCGTGCCAGTACAGGAGTACAGGATGGTGGCCCTTAGTCAGTGTCTCCTCCTACTGGGTGGGAGTTCGGGTGCATGAGAGCAGGAGGCTGGGCTATGAGGCATGATAGGAGCATGTGGGCAAAACAGCGTCAGCGACTCCCCAGTGGTGGAAGTTACGGTTCAGGAGAGCAGGAAGCTGGGTAGTGATAGGTGAGGGCGTGAATTGCGCGAGGGGGGGTTGCGAATCGCGGGAGGGGGGTGCGCGGGGGGTCCGTGAATTGCTGGAGGGGGGGGGGGCACGGGGTGCGATGAATCACCTAGTTGGTTATATATTCTTGTAGAAGGATGGTAGGATGTTGCTGTCATTCAGAATGCATTTACATAAACAGTAATAGTAGCAGTAAAAGGTCTGACTTAAAACACCTACAGTAAAACAGAACAGGTGTTATATATTATACAAAGAATTGGTTGATGATGTGTAGGTTGACGTGCACATAGTTCATAGTTGTCACTGGAAAAAAATTGCTACAAGAAAAAATCAACACAGAAAGTTCAACACATGTAAATGTTGACATAAGTGTGGCACTTCATCGGTGTCAATGTCAACACATGAGAATGAATATGAAAACATTCAAAAAAAGAAAAATAAATCTTCAAAAACTCATGTCAACCTTTTTCATTGTCGACCATAGACATGCCAGTGTTTTGCATGTGCCATTTAATCCTGGGGTTGCCGTGAATCGCGCGCGGGGGTGGGGGGGGAGGGAGGAGGTAAGGGGTGTCTGCGAATCACGGGAGGAGGGGTCGTGGGTGGATGCCGTGAATTGCGGGAGGGGGGGTCGCGGGGGGGGGGGTGCTGCGAATCGTGGGATGGGGGGGCGCGGGGGGTTGCAGTGAATCGTGGGAGGGTGGGTTGCGGGGGTGGGGGGTTGCCGCAATGACAGGAGGGGGGGTCAGGGGTGGGAAATGGCGGTAGGGGGGTCGTGGGGGGCACCGTGAACCGCGGGAGGGGGGGCCCGGGGGGTTGGCGCGAATCGTGGGAGGGGGGGTCGCGGGGTGCCGCGAATCGCAGGAGGGGGGGTGTCACGCGGTGGGGCCGCGAATCGCGGGAGTCACTGGGGGTGCCGCGAATTGCGGGGGGTGTGCTGCAAATCGCGGGAGGGGGGTCGCGGGGGGGGGGCGCGAATCGCCACAAGAAAAAATCAACACAGAAAGGTCAACACATGTAAATGTTGACATAAGTGTGGCACATCATTGGTCTCCATGTCGACACATGAGAATGAATATGAAAACATTAAAAAAGTGAAAAATAAATCTTGTCAACCTTTTTCATTGTCGACCATAGCCATGTCAGTGTTTTGCATGTGCCATTTAATCGTGGGGATGCCGTGAATGGGGGGGGGGGAGGGAGGTGCATACCCAACATGACCCTCTCCAGGAGGGACACATTGCTCTGTTTCTGGACTTTCTTCTTAATTTATGGATTACCATCACCTGTGCTTAAACACCTTTCTTATCAATTACCCTGTTTAAAATGACAGGTGATGACAATCATAAATTAAGATGGAAGTCCACAAACATAGCATTCTGTCCCTCCTGGAGAGGGTCATGTTGGGAGGTATGGAGGTGTGGGGCGCTCACCTGGTGTGTCTGGTGAGTAGCTGTGTCTTTGCTGTGTAACATGGAGAGGCAGAGGGTGTCTGGCACTGCCTGTGGGCTCACTGGGCTGGTTCTCTGTCATGTGAGTCAGTCATGTGAGTCAGAGGCTCCACCCAGCGTTATAGCTCCAGACACACTTTGAGTGACAGATGTAGCCAAATATATAAGAGATTTTTTTTTATTATTATTATTTATATACATTTGGTCTATCTATAATACTTTAACTGACCTGGCATATACTGGGTCACCTAAGTGTCCATCTCCGTGCTTTGCTCCGCCCCTCAGCAAACCCCCTTCTTAAAATCCTGCGTTTGCCACTGCTGATTCTTACGTAAATTGCTTGAACTTTGTTTATTGTATTTATGTAGACTTATAGGGTGACATTCTATGATATGCGGTAAAATCCGCATGTTTTTTATCGCACCTAATTGCACTTTTGAAAATCGCAAGATTGGTCAGTTTTTCGCATATTTAATGAGATGCAAAAAACGGGCCAAATAGTGCGATTAGGTGCGATTTGATGCGATTTCTTTAGTCCTGAAAATGTGCGATTTTCAGGTCTGAAAATCGCACGTTTGCAGGAAATCGCAATTTAAAAAAAAAAAAAACAGCGCGGGGTCCCCCGCCAGAGCATAACCAGCCCCGGGCTCATTGAGCCGGTGCTGGTGACATAAAATCACGGTTCCCGACAAATAGGGGCCCCCTTGATTTAATGAATCCAGCACCAGGCTCAAGGTCCGGCGCTGGTTCCCAAAATACGGGGGACAAAATGACTAGGGGTCCCCCGTATTTTAAGAACCAGCACCAGACCCAACCAGCCAGCAGGGTAATGCCACAGCCGGGGGACACTTATTATATAAGGTCCCGCGGCCAAAGCATTATCCCCGTGGCTGGTCAGCATGGGCAGGGGTCCTGGGGAAGTGGTGACCCCCCCAATGAAGGGGTCCCCCCCCTCCAGGACTTACCAGCCCATGCTGAAAGTCTGGGGCTGTCCCCGATGCCCCTGGGCGGTGGGAATCGGGCTGATGCAAAGTGTAAAAAAAAGAAAAAAAACTATTGTCTTCTACTGTAGAACTATGAGTCCCAGCAAGCCTACCCCGCATGCTGGGACTTGGAGAACCACAAGTCCCAGCATGCGAGGCAATAAAGGGCCCGCTGGCACTTGTAGTTCTACAGTACAAAAAATAGTTAAATAAAACACACTGACACCCTGAAAAATAAAAGTTTAATACATACATAACACACACATACTGATACTTACCTACCTTGAGCCTGTAGGTCGGTCCCTGGATCCTGGGTCCGGGGCTCCAGGACAGAAGAGTCCGGTTCCGGGGCCTTGGTCCTGGTTCCGGGGCTGGTCCGGGGTCCTGGGCTCCAGGGCTGATGTCTCCGGGGTCCAGGATCCGAAGTAGTCCAAAAGGGGTACCTAAGGAAGGAAATCCTACTCACCTGGTCCCCGGCGACGACCTCGGCATCTTCTCCGGCAGACGCGCTGCTCCCGGCTGGTACCTGCTCACGGACTGGAGAGGCGCAGAGATGTTTCATCTTCCGCGCCTTTCCTCCGGATGATTCTATTGGCCGCCTAGCGGCCAATCAGGAGCCGACTTTCTCGGCTTCACATTGTGAAAAGTATCGCCAGTGATCATAAATTGGCAGTTGACAAAACAGCGAGTATCCTACTCGAATGTCTCTCCTAATGAGAAACAGGCCATCACAGACTTAAATTCCAACAAAAACATTGTAATACGTGCCGCCGATAAAGGCGGCGGCGTGGTTTTTATGAACACTTGCGACTATGTCGCTGAAATTAAGCGACAATTGGCCGACACGCAATGCTACAAAGCATTGCGATACAACCCCACGTCAATGTACTCCAAAGAGTTGCACAGTATATTGTCAATAGGGGTGACCAATGGTTGGATTAACAAGGCCACGTGTGAGTTTTTGACTCAGCCGTATCCAGTCACCCCATTAATATATGTACTGCCCAAAATCCATAAGAGCCTCCATAGACCACCGGGGAGGCCGATTATATCCTCAAAAAATTCATTGTGCCAGAATCTGTCCCAGTTTGTCGATTTTTTTCTTCAAGCTGTGGTATTAGAGGTAGATATTATTTTAAAGGACACCACAGACTTTTTGACCCGCATTGACAAAATCAGTATAGTACCCCCTGATAGCTTGCTAGTCACTTGTGACATCACAATTCTATATACTAATATAAGTCATACATCAAGAATAGATGCCATTAAGCGCACCATTACCCAGAGTCCAGCCTACAAGGGTCCTCCGGTCGATTATTTTATGTTACTGATTAATTTCATTTTGCACAAAAATTATTTTTTGTTCGATTATTCTTTTTTTCTGCAACTACAGGGCACGACCATGGGCTCTAACATGGCCCCGGCCTCTGCCAAACTTTATATGCATGATTATGAGACATCACATATTTTGAATAATGGTATTTTTTCCAGGTTTATATCATCTTATGTTAGATTTATCGACGATATTTTCTTTTTGTGGACCGGAGGCCCCGATAGGCTGGAGCTCTTTATTCAGCACCTTAATGGATTGCCAGGTACCATTCGGTTTTCACATGTGAGTAGTCCCACCAAAATAAGCTTTTTAGACGTAGAAGTGAGGATTGAGGGCAATAAGCTGGGTACATCGATTTACAAGCAAACTACGGACACCAATTCTGTTCTTCGAGCAGAAAGTTTTCACCCTCCCTCGCTCAAAAGAGGGATGCCTTATTCTCAGCTTTTACATGTTGTCAGGATCACCTCCAATGCAGTAGAACTCCCCAAGGCCCTACAAGCTATGGGTAAGGACTTTACTGATAGAGGCTATGATAAGAAGGAGGTAGAAGGGGCCATCCAGAGATGTTTACAACTAGACAGGAATACTCTACTTTCCCAACCCGCACGTGATAAAACAATACAGCGCATGCTTTTTCCCACCACATTCTCTATAGCTTCGGCTAAGCTTAGAGAAGTGATATTTGAGCACTGGCACATACTTGAATCAGACCCCACCATGGGCCCTTTTTGTGTGGAGAAGCCGTTATTTGCTTATAAATGGAGTAGCAACTTCAAAGACCAAATCACCTCCTCAGACATTGGACCGGCAGCCAATAGAAACACCTGGTTGGGTGGCAAGAATGGGGCCTTCAGGTGTAGCGGATGTGTCAACTGCCAATTTATGATCACTGGCAATACTTTTCACAATGTGAAGTATGGTACTGAATTCAAGCTTAAACATCGCATGAATTGTGACAGCAAATTCATTGTCTACGCTGTCGTTTGCCCATGTCATTATGTCTACGTGGGCAAAACGATTCGAATGCTCAAAGAGCGGATCGGGATGCACCGCTCCTCAATCAAAAAAGCGATGCTGGTGCATGATCATACTACCCTGCCGGTGGCGAGACATTATTTTGAGGCTGGACATACGTTGCAGGACTTTAAATTTATGCCTCTTTTTCAAATTAAGCCCCCTAAAAGGGGTGGTGACCGGCATCTTTCCCTTCTAAGGAAGGAGTGTGAATTAATTTATCATTTTAACTCCCTAGCTCCTAACGGACTGAACGAGGAGTTGAACTTGAATGTCTTTATATAGTGGGACTACTCACACGCTAATGTTCTATGTATCTGAGTGTACTTATGTGCAACTATGTATTCCCCTCTATCTTTTATAGTGGGGTGATTACTATGTATATATTGATTGATTGACTTGTATATATGATACTGTGTGTCACTTGGTGTTTTGATACATACACCTTCTTTATTAATTATTCATGGCATGCATTGATTGTTTGAGCCGGGTAGGACATACATGCTATTTCATGCTGTTTATAATATCACATGGTGATGGTCCTCTTTGGGGCAGTATTGTGGTGGCCATCGTCTTTGACAGACAGTAAATCCTCACTTTTATTCATAACCATTGTGGATACCTGTTATACACCTTTAATGCCAGTTTCTGAATCACCGTGGACATGTCATGGCTGTGCGTTTCACAGCCGCCGTATGTGTGCCAGAAAGGAGAGGTGAATGACAGCGGTGGAGCCAGAGCAATGGCCGTGTGTTCCATTGCCTTGCTCTGTGCGTTCCACTTAACAGGAAGTAATGCAAAGTCCGCCGGCCTGACCGCTCGATGGTGAGAGGCATACCGACGGTGTGCTGAACATCAAACAGCGGCAGGAGGTGGTGAGACTAGCACCACCCTGCAGCTATGTCTATACCAGACTCCGGGCACTGCGGTATATAAGAATGTATATTTGTTTACTTTGGTGAAATGAATGACCGGAACCGGAAGCGGATATGCGTTCCAAAGCATGCTTCCTGCGTTCCAGCGCCTTGGTGGTGTTTTCCAGGACAGGTGTTAGAATGAACAGGTGAGGTATGTTTGTTTGATTTTGGCGCCACTACCTGCTCTATTTAATGGCAACAGTCTCAGTATGCTTTGTACCCTTGAAGAAGGTGGTAGCACCACCGAAACAGGCTGTCGGGTATCCTGCTTTGAAGTGGTGATGGGTGTCCTACAGATTATGCAGTTCATTGATGCATTGGACCTATGATAAGTAACCTTCCCACTTGTTACAAAATATTTTTTCACAGTATGTTGCCATGTGCTATTAATTGACTTTTATGCTTATAAAAGCTTTTTTCATCTTTGCAAAACTGGTTTGCAGACCACTTTTCTACTCTGTGTGGGAATGAAACATATGATATTTAGTACGTGATCTGGCACCCACCGTTGGGAACTGAATTCTTTGTGTGCGGTTCCTCCATCTGTATGTATGTATGTATGTATGTATGTATGTATGTATGTATGTATGTATATATATATATATATATATATATATATATATATATATATATATATATATATATATATATATATATATATATATATAGTGACAAGAACACTAGAGTAGTGTTTGAGGGCAGGTATATTTGTCCCAGGTTCTTGTCCTACACCTTTTAGAAACAGGTGTTTGACCTCACAGAGGGGTCTAATCAGCAAGCAGCTGTGAGTGGGATGAGAAAAGGCTGCCAGACTGAGCAGTGTGTGCAGACTGCCTGGGGAGACTGCAGAATCTCTGTGTGAGAAACAAGCTGCCTTATACAGATGAGCCACCCAGTGTTGACTGGGAAACTTTGTGTTTTTGTTTAGTGGCAGTTAGGAACATCTTGTGTTTAGTTAGTGACGGACAGGCAAGGTATTTTCTTTTGATGTTATTTTATTTTCTGCTGAACAAAACTGGTTTTGGACAGTTGCACCACAAAGACTGGACTTGTATGATTTCTCAGCTGCTGCTTGCTGCCTTCTACCCCAGGAAAAGACATCCAAATTCCCCTACAGTGTTACAACTTGGTGGAGAATGCAAGCAACCTGTTTTGCACATAAGTGAGAGCAGCAGCTGTGTGAGCCCTGCAGAAAACTGTGGTTTATGCAGATACAGCCCAGTGTGAAGTTGCTGAGACTCACCTGAGGATTTGATATATGTCCTGGGTGAAAGCAGCTACAAAGCCACCGGAAAAATCTGCCAACATGGAGGAACTGCTTAAAGCCTTGCTGCAAGCCATAGTGGTACATTTGGAGGCCACCGCAGCTCAGCAGGTTGCAATCGAGGAAAGTAGCAGGCAGCAGCAGGTGGCCACCAGGCTGCAGCAGTTGGCAATGGAGGAAAATAGGAGGCTGCAGCAGGTGGAAATTAAGGAACTTTACAGGCAACAGCAGCAGGATAGAGAGGCCTTAGCAGAAGTGGTGCGAAGCTTGGCAACACGGACTGGGGATGTGGCCATCAGTGCATCAGACAGCTGTGGTTCTATGTGGGTCAGTCACTTCCTACAGAAAATGACAGAGACTGATTATGTGGAGGCCTGTCTCACCACGTTTGAAAGGACTGCTGAGCGTGAGACCTGGCCGAAAAAAATTTGATTTAAGCCTTGCCAATGCTCAGGAGTATGACAAATTAAAAAGTGAGATCCTAACTCACCTGGGAGTCACACTGTACGTACGAGCCCAATGGGTGCACCGCTGGGTATATGCCCTGGAGAAGCCTCCACGTTCACAGATGCACGACCTTATTCAGCTAACTGGTTACAGCCAGAGACATTAACTGGTCCCCAGATGGTGGAAAGAGTCGCAATGGGCCGCTATTTGAGATCCTTGCCTGTGGTCCTGCGCAAGTGTTTGAGCCATGGAAATCCGGATACTGCTGACTGGTTAGTGGACATGGTAGAGAGGTATCTGGAGGCAGAGGAATTACTGATGACCACCCAGCAACCCACAGATCCTCGACAGCGCCCTTCAGTAAAGACTGGTAAGACTGTTCCATGGGAAATTGTTGCTGGGCGGTTAAGAGAACTCAAGGCTGGAAAGACTGTAAACAGTGGCCCTGGAGACAGGCCAATGGGACTAGAAAGGTTTATGCTGCCCAAACGGGTTGATAGTCGTGTGATTAAATGTTTCAGGTGTGGTATGCTAGGTCATATTATTGCTAATTGCCCAGTTACGCAGGAACCCATGCAATGTGATGCTGCCTTTGAATGTCGCAGAATGTCTTTCTTTGCTAGGTTAGCCTGTACTGTGGTTCCTTCACCTAAACTGGAAAAACAAATGTGTGATGTGTTCTTAGAGGGTAACCGGGTAGAGGCTTTGCTAGACTCAGGAAGTTTGGTTACCCTTGTGAGAGCTGGGTTAGTGAATCCCTTAAAGGTCCAGCAAATACCTATTGGGGTTACTTGTATACATGGGGATACCCAACATTATGCCACTGCTGAAGTACATATAGAGACTTGTTGTGGGTCAGCAAGTGTGAAAGTAGGAATGGTCCCCTCCTTGGTGCATGGGGCCACAATAGGGAGGGATTTTCCTCATTTTTGGAAGCTGTGGGAATCACGTTTAGCCACAGATGGGAGAAGTGAAGAGCCAGTAGTTAATACTGTACCAGTAATTTTGTGGATATACGTTTGTCCTCTGAACTTTCTGACCCTTTACCTCTCGCTAGTTTGGCTGGGGAAGGGACAGATGGAGTGTCCAGTGAGGACCCTCTTGCTGGAAACAGAGAGGTAGTAGTGCCTGATCTGGAGGTAAAGAAGGATTTGTTTATGTCTGAACAGTTAAAGGACCCTACTTTAATAAAGGCTATAGAAAATGTTAAGGTTGTTAATGGGGAACCCGTGGTGCCAGGTGACAGGGTTACGTATTGCCACTTGGCTATTTGTAATGAGCTCTCGTACCACGTTGTCAAACAGGGTGAGGATGTGGTGGATCAGCTGGTAGTTCCCCTGCCTTATAGGACAACGGTACTAGATTTAGCCCATAGTCACGTTGCAGCAGGACATTTAGGGGCAGAAAAGACCACTGAAAGAGTTTTACAAAGGTTCTTTTGGCCAGGGGTGTATAAAGAAGTGTCTGAATATTGTTCTTCCTGTCCTGAATGCCAGTATCATGCCCCTAGGCCTCATTTCAGGAGCCCACTAGTTCCCATGCCTATTATAGAGGTCCCATTTGACAGAATAGCCATGGATCTCGTGGGACCCTTGTTAAAATCCGCTCGGGGCCATCAGTATATTTTGGTAATAATGGACTACGCCACTCAATATCCTGATACTGTCCTATTACGCACTATCACAACCAAGGTGATAGCTAGGCAACTGGTGCAGGTTTTCAGTAGAGTGGGAATACCAAAAGAAATTTTGACTGACCAAGGTACTCCATTTATGTCAAGGGTCATGAAAGAATTGTGCAAATTGTTTAAGGTCACCCACCTCAGGACGTCTATCTACCATCCCCAAACTGATGGGTTGGTGGAAAGATTTAATAAAACGTTAAAAAGTATGTAAAAAAAGAAGGTTGTTGACAAAGATGGGAAAAACTGGGATTGTTTGTTGCCCTACTTGTTGATGGCCATCAGAGAAGTTCCGCAGTCCTCTACGGGGTTTTCTCCATTTGACTTGTTGTATGGTAGACACCCCAGAGGGCTGTTGGACATTGCCAAGGAGACGTGGGAAGGACAACCCACCCCTTATAAAAGCGTTGTTGAACATGTATCACAAATGCAGGATATGATTGCAGATGTGGTACCTATTGTCAGAGAGCACATGGAACAGGCACAAGGTGCTCAACAGAGGGTATATAACCGGAGTGCCAAGATACACTCAGAATGTACAACTGTCATGGTCTGTAGAGACCTACATTCTAGATTCTAGATTTATATTGTTTGGACTTCTTATCTTATTTGCTATTTTTACCCTTATCTGTACTTGAACCTTGCTGTAACAATTGTAAATTTCTCCATTGTGAGACGAATAAAAAGGAATTCTACAGGAATTTGCTCCGGGGGATAGAGTTCTTGTGTTGGTGCCCACTGTGGAAAGCAAAATCCTAGCTAAATGGCAGGGTCCATTTGAGATTTTGAAGAAAGTGAATGAGGTCAATTATAAAGTATACCAACAAGGAAAGAGAAAACCTGAACAAATCTACCATGTTAACTTAATCAAACCCTGGAAAGATAGGTTGTCTCTGTAGGCAGAGCCTTGCTCTTCGCTGTCTTTACCTCAGTTGCTTCCTGCGGTGAAGGTGTCAGAGACATTGTCAGCTGATCAGAACAATAAGGTTAAAGAATTTCTCATCCGAAATAGGGAGATATTTTCAGAGCTGCCTGGCCCAACGACCATAATTAAACATGACATTGTCACTGAACCAGGGGTCAGTGTTAATTGAAAGCCATATAGGAATCCTGAAGCTCAGAGAGAAGCTGTCTCTAAAGAAGTTAAAAACATGTTAGAACTTGGAGTCATAGAGGAATCCAACAGTGAGTGGTCCAGTCCTATAGTTCTCATCCCGAAGCCAGATGGTAGCATACGCTTTTGCAATGATTTTCGTAAATTAAATGAGGTGTCCAAATTTGACGCATACCCCATGCCCCGTGTGGATGAGCTTATAGAAAGGCTGGGAACAGCCAGGTTTCTCACCACATTGGACCTGACTAAAGGTTACTGACAGATACCCCTAACCAGTAGCGCAAAAGAAAAAACAGCCTTTTCGGTTCCAGAGCGGCTGTACCAGTATAAGATGTTACCCTTTGGGTTGCATGGGGCTCCAGCAAATTTTTAACGGATGATGGATACAATTTTGAGGCACCATAGAAAATATGCAGCTGCCTATTTGGATGATGTGGTAATTCACAGTACGTACTGGGGGTCCCATTTGGTTAAAGTACAAGAAGTACTGGACTCAATCAGAGAAGCAGGGTTTACTGCTAACTCAAAGAAGTGCTGCCTCGCAATGGAGAAGGTTAAGTACTTGGGCTTCACCATTGGTAGAGGTCTCATTAAGCCCCAATTGAATAAAACTGATGCTATTCAAAACTAGCTTCGGCCAGTGAATAAAAGTAATGGCTTTTTTGGGAATAACTGGGTATTACAGACGATTTATTCCTAATTTTGCAGCCACAGCAGTGCCGTTGTCAGACCTTACCAAGGGGAAGCACTCAAATATGGTGAAATTTAACCCTGATGCAGAAAAAGCGTTCCAAACGTTAAAAGTGGCTTGGTGTTCACAACCTGTACTGATAACGCCAGATGTTTCAAAAGAATTTGTTGTACAGACAGATGACTCAGAGGTAGGGATAGGGGCTGTGTTGTCCCAAACCAGAGATGGGGACGAACACCCCATCATCTATTTGAGTAGGAAACTCAATGAGCATGAAAATAGGTATGCCGTTGCAGAAAAGGAGGCTTTGGCCATTTAATGGGCATTCAATACCTTGAGGTATTACCTCTTGGGAAGACAGTTTAGGCTAGTGACAGATCACGCCCCTTTAAAATGGATGCATGTAAACAGAGGTCATAATGCTCGGGTAACCAGATGGTTTCTAGCATTACAGGTTTTCAAGTTTTAAGGTCGAACATAAACCAGGTACACAGTTGGCCAATGCAGATGCATTGTCCCGCACCTTCTGTTTGGGGGCTACAAGTGTTCCGGCCCCTAGGTCGAAACAGGGGAGGGGGATATGTGATAAGAACACTGGAGTACTGTTTGAGGGCAGGTGTATTTGTCCCAGGTTCTTGTCCTACACCTTTTAGAAACAGGTGTTTGACCTCACAGAGGGATAATCAGCGAGCAGCTGTGAGTGGGATGAGAAAAGGCTGCCAGACTGAGCAGTGTGTGCAGACTGCCTGGGGAGACTGCCGAATCTCTGTGTGAGAAACAAGCTGCTTTATACAAGTGAGCCATCCAGTGTTGACTGGGAAACTTTGTGTTTTTGTTTAGTGACAGTTAGGAACATCCTGTGTTTAGTTAGTGCCGGACAGGCAAGGTATTTTCTTTTGATTATTTTATTTTCTGCTGAATAAAACTGGTTGCGGCCAGTTGCACCACAAGGACAGGACTTGTATGATTTATCAGCTGCTGCTGGCTGCCTTCTACCCCAGGAAAAGGCATCCAAATTCCCCTACAGTGTTACAATATATATATATATATGAAAAGCGGCACTCGGAAACTTGCAGACTGGTGAAACGTGGAGATTAATTTTAATCCAATTGCAGGCAAATGTGAACGTTTTCAGAGCTTGGTGGCTCTGTAGTCAGACAGAAATTATGCACGCTAGCCTACATCCAAGAATGTTATCGCCAATTAAATGACACTTCAGTGTATGTGTCACAACTGAAGAGCTGGATGAAGTCGTGTGGTGTGTAGCAACCGGAGGCGGACCAGAGGAGGAAGGATTAAATCGTGCAGGTTTAATAATAGAATTCATAAATGGAAAACAATACACACTTGAATACTTTCTTTAAGTGGCAGTTAGTGGTAATAATACTTGAGCCAGCACGGCACTTTGGAAGAAGAAAGTTCATTTGAATAATGACAGTTCAAGGCACTGAGGACGGCAGGCTGGGGTCTTGAAGAATGAGAGGATCCGGAAAGAGAATGTACTTGATGGTAAATGAAGGATCCTTGTAGACTGAAAGAAGGTGAATGATGACTGAAGAATGAAGAATTGCTTGGAAGCAGAAGACTTGAAGAGCTAGGCCAGGATGCTCAGGGATACAGGCAGAGACCAGACTGTGGAGAGAACTGGCAGCGATGGGGTTAAGCAGTAACCTAGACCAGCCACAGAGCACAGGAAGCAAGGCACCAAGTCAGGAGAGGTGAGTCAGAGAGCCAGAGTCAGCTGGGAGCTGTGAACGCCTCTGGAGACTCTTTGTACTGACACTGAACAGGCCTAGGCAGATCCCCTATATCCCTAGAGGGCGGCTGCCATTGGCTGTCAGGTCAGTATGGGCGGAAACCTCAGACATGGGCCAATCTGCTATTTGCCCTTAACCAAGATGGCGGCGCCGGCCTCCCGGCGCCACTACAGCACACACTGCTACACCTGCCGGCGTCCCATGCTGCCTGCTGCCCACCAGACTGCCGCTGCCTGCTGCCGCTGACCCGGAGACCACTACACGCTAGCCGACGGCGGGCGCGAACGGGTGAGTAATATGCCAGCCGCGCACCGCCGTGGCTGCGTGTGACAGTACCCCCCCTTTCTGGGTGACCCCAGGGCACCTACGCACCTTGTGTGGATTCCTTTGAAAGAATTGTCTCACCAGTCGGGGAGCATGGAGGTCTGCAGCATCAACAAAGGAATTTTCTTCAGGACCGAATCCAAGCCACTCTACCAGATACTGAAGATGGGTATTGCGACAACGTGAGTCGATAATGCACCTCACCTCGAACTCTGTCTCTCTCTCTGAGCCAATTTTGGGCACCTTCTTCTGATATAAATTCAATCTCAAGGGCTTTAGAAGAGACACATGGAAAGAATTTGATATCTTCAGGGAAGAAGGGAGCTGTAGTCTGTAGGCCACCGGATTAATCACCTGAGTGATTGGGTACAGCCCGATGAACCGGGGAGCCAGCTTCATGGATGGTAACCGAAGGCGTATATGGCGGGTAGACAGCCACACTCGATCTCCAACCTTCAATTTAGGAGCCGCTCTTCTTTTCCTGTCCACCATCCTTTTATATCGAGCGGATGCTTTGAGGAGAGCGGTATGAACGTCTGACCAGATTTTTGCAAACCGTTGTAGGGAAGAAGCAGCTGCAGGGACATCGGACGGAGATAAGTCTGAGAACTCTGGAGATCGGGGATGTTTGCCAAAGACAGTAAAAAAGGGAGTGGTGCCGGAGGATGAATGATAGGAGTTATTGTGCGCAAATTCTGCCCAAGGCAGAAGGTCTACTCAGTCGTCTTGAGAAGAAGAGATGAATAAACGGATGAAGGCTTCCAAGTCCTGGTTGACACGTTCCGTCTGCCCGTTGGTTTGTGGGTGGAAAGCAGTGGAGAACTTGAGCTTGATTTGTACAGCGGAACAGAGGGCCCTCCAAAACTTTGCAACGAACTGCACTCCACGGTCAGATGTAATCTCTTTGGGCAACCCATGGAGTTTGAAGATGGTGGAAATGAAGAGCTGAGCCAAAACTGGAGCGGATGGGAGGCCTTTCAATGGGAAGAAGTGCACCATTTTTGAGAACCGGTCAACTACCACCCAGATTACCGTATGCCCTTTGGAGGGAGGAAGTTCGCAGATAAAGTCCATAGACAAGTGGGACCATGGTTCTGTTGGTATGGCTAGAGGTAGAAGAGGACCGGCAGGAGACGTTCTGGAGGACTTATGCTGGGCGCACTTTACACAGGAGGTGACAAAGCTGGTTACATCGCGACGAATGGTAGGCCACCAGTATGAACGCAACAGGAACATTAAGGTCTTCTGTGCACCAGTATGTCCCGCGAAACGGGAAGCGTGTGCCCAGGACAGCACTCTCTTGCGGAGATTGAGAGGAACGAAGGTCTTGCCTGGTGGGGGTGAAGGCTGGACCGTTACTTGAGCAAAGACCAGAGGGTCGAGGATTGGTCGAGGAGGAGTCTCAAGGTCTGCCGGGGTCTCAAAAGAGCGTGATAGAGCATCGGCCTTGGCATTCATCGTCCCGGGTCTGAATCTGATTTGAAAATCAAAACGTTCGAAGAACATGACCCAGCGGGCTTGACGAGCTGTAAGACATTGGGCATGCTTGAGGAATGAGAGATTCTTATGATCAGAATACACAGTGATTTTATGTCGTGCCCCCTCCATGAGGTACCGCCACTCCTCCAACGCTGATTTGACTGCCAGTAACTCCTGCTCCCCAATGGGGTAATTCTTTGCCGCTGGAAGGAACTTCTTGGAGAAGAAGGCACATGGGTGGAGTTCCTGGTCCTCCCCTCTCTGCGACAAGATTGCCCCTACCCCCTCTGAGGATATCATCGAGATACACCACGATGGAATGATACAGTAAATCCCGAAATATGTCGTTTACAAATTGTTGGAAGACGGCCGGGGCATTGCAGAGACCAAATGGCATCACCAGGTATTCGTAGTGGCCGTCTCGGGTGTTGAAAGCCGTCTTCCACTCGTCTCCAGCACGGATTCGGATCAAGTTGTACGCCCCTCTCAGATCCAGTTTAGTAAAAATAGAAGCCCCTCTGATCTTATCGAAAAATTCGGTGATGAGGGGTAAAGGATAGCGGTTCTTGATAGTGATATCGTTCAGGCCCCTATAGTCTATACATGGCCGGAGAGTTCCATCTTTTTTTTTACGAAGAAAAACCCCGCTCCGGCTGGCGAAGTAGATGGGCGAATTAACCCTTTATTCAAGTTTTCACGAATGTAGTCAGACATAGCCTTGGTCTCAGGTAGAGACAAGGGGTAGATGCGACCCCGAGGTGGAAACTTCCCAGGCATCAACTCTATCGGACAGTCCCAGGGTCGATGAGGCGGCAGGGTATCGGCACCTCCCTTGCTGAAGACGTCAGAAAAAGAATAATATGGTGTGGGTATCGACAAGGGTGAAGCTGGTAAAGACGGAAGACAGGAACCTCCTTCTTCTTGAGGATTAGTTTGATGGAGTGGAATGACACGAGGCATGCAAGTGGTTAGGCAGTTCGTACCCCAGGCTTTGATCTCCATACTGGTCCAATCAATATGAGGATTGTGTTTAGCAAGCCATGGTAGGCCCAGGACCATCTGGTGTGACGACTGAGGAAGGACCAAAAACTCTAGAGCCTCTTGATGTAAAGCTCCCACGAGAACGGTCACTGGATTGGTTTGAAGGGTGATTTGCCCAGTACTGATGCGACTCCCATCCACTGCAGTGAGAACTAAGGGATGGACCAAAGGTTGTACCGCCAAGGAATGTTGAAAGACGAAAGAAGTAGAAAGAAAGTTTCCAGCCGCTCCGGAGCCTAATAAGGCCTGGATCTTGATTTTCCCCTGAGGGCACACAAGGGTAACTGGAATGGTGGAAACAGTTGAGGAGGGAGATGAAAGCAGGACTCCTAACCTGGCCTCCCTCGGGGAGGTTAGGAGCGGTCGTTTCCCGGACGCAATGGACAGGAAGACAGCAAATGAGCGGAAGAACCGCAGTACATGCAAAGATTCTCTCGACGTCTACGGGATTTTTCTTCCAAGGAGAGCCGATAGCGGTTGATCTGCATGGGTTCATCTGGTGGTGTAGTTGTGGAGGGGCGTGGTCTAGGAACAGGAACAGCGTTGGTGGTGAAACGAGGGCGGAGGCGATCGGAGCGATTTCTCTCTAGTTGGCGCTCCTGCATCCGTAGATCTACTTTGGTCGAACTCATCTCCTTGTGCAACAAAGTAGCAGGAGAGTCACGGGTAGCTAATTCGTCCTTGATACAACCTGCCAGCCCATTCCAGAAGGCGGAGACGAGAGCCTCTTCGTTCTATTTTAATTCTGAAGCCAGGGTCTGGAACTGCACAACATATTGTCCCACTGATCGGCTACCCTGGCGAATCCTCAAGATCTCAGTGGCGGCAGAAGGTAATGGAGGCTTCATAGTCATTGAGCAGGGGGTCAGAGCGTTCCCAGAGAGGAGACACCCAGTCCAGAGCTGGCCCTGCCAGGAGAGACACAATATATGCCACCTTTGCCTTGGAGGTAGGAAAGTGAGATGACTGTAAGGTGAAATGAACATCGCATTGGTTCAGGAACCCACGGCATCCCTTCGGCGAACCATCATATATGCTGGGGGTTGGTAATTGCATGTGATGAGGGACTACGGGTCCAGGTGTGGGAACAGGGACTGGAACCTCTGGTGCTGTAGCCACAGAAACTGAGGGAGCCGCCTGGGGCGGAGACAAGGCCTGAAGAAATTGAGCCACTTGGCGTTGGGTAGTCTCTACTTGCTCTAGACGAGCCACGATGCTTAGAAAAGCATCCGCCATGGAAGCCTGTTCTTCACCCGACTCCATCTGGTCAGTACAAACTGTCACAACTGAAGAGCTGGATGAAGTCGTGTGGTGTGTAGCAACCGGAGGCGGACCAGAGGAGGAAGGATTAAATCGTGCAGGTTTAATAATAGAATTCATAAATGGAAAACAATACACACTTGAATACTTTCTTTAAGTAGCAGTTAGTGGTAATAATACTTGAGCCAGCACGGCACTTTGGAAGAAGAAAGTTCATTTGAATAATGACAGTTCAAGGCACTGAGGACGGCAGGCTGGGGTCTTGAAGAATGAGAGGATCCGGAAAGAGAATGTACTTGATGGTAAATGAAGGATCCTTGAAGACTGAAAGAAGGTGAATGATGACTGACGAATGAAGAATTGCTTGGAAGCATGCTGCCTGCTGCCCACCAGACTGCCGCTGCCTGCTGCCGATGACCCGGAGACCACTACACGCTAGCCGACCGCGGGCGCGAACGGGTGAGTAATATGCCTGCCGTGCATCGCCACGGCTGCGTGTGACAGTATGAGCTATTGGAGGGTGATCCCACTGCAGGATACAAATTGGAGATTGATCAAGTCTTGAAAAGAGCTGAAGATGCGGGGATGTTAACAATTGAAGTGCATCAAGCACTAATGGTGGAATTTCCAATCACACCGTTATTCTATACCTTGCCCAAAGTGCACAAAGGGCTGAAGGAACCCCCTGGCAGACCTATCATCTCTACCAGGGGATCACTCCTTCAGCCCATTTTGGTGTACTTAGATACCCTGTTCAAGCCCTGTATACAAAAAATTCAATCGTATATAAAGGACACTACTGATCTATTAATTAGACTACAAAATCTAGGGACATTACCCAGTGATACGATCTTTTGCAGTGTGGATGTGGTGGGACTCCATACGTGCATTCCGCACGATGCGGGTGTAGAGGCTACCAGACAATTGTTGACCAATAATTCTTATTATCATGGTCCACCGGTTTCATTGTTTATTGAACTGCTTAAGTTAGTTCTAACTCATAATTATTTTTATTTTGATGGAAAATATTTTTTACAGCGCAGGGGCGTGGCGATGGGGTCGAATGTGGCCCCATCCTACGCTAATGCGTTTATGCGTTCAACAGGAATCAACATTGTTTTACACACAACCTCATAATGCAAAGATTTTGCATTATGTCAGATTTATCGATGACCTACTGATTGTATGGCAAGGTGATGAATTGACCTTAAAAAACATCTTGGATGAACATAGCCAAGCACGGCCAAATTGACATACAGTACAACATCGACAAATCTGAAGTAAACTTTCTTGATGTCCATATTCATTTAGTCAATGGAGAATTAACAACCTCACTGTTTGTGAAAAAGACAGACAGAAATTCTGTCCTCCTACATGACAGTTTCCACCCCATGGCATTGAGAAAAGGGTTACCATACTCTCAGATGCTCCGGGCACGGCGCATTGTGAGTGATCCGGCACAAATCGAGGGTAATTTGGACTTGATGGTTACAAAATTTGAGCAAAAGGTGCTATAGACAGTGAACTAGTTAAAAACAAAAAGAAAGTTCTGAATATGTCCAGAGTTGTTTACAGCCAAATAGAACTATCAGCCAAGAGAAAATGGTACCTTGCGTTAACCAGTATTCTGTTATTAGCAATGAAACAAATCATGAAATTAAAAAATTGTGGCCCATTGTCAACATAGATAGGGACCTACCCTCACTTCTGGGTACTCGCATCATGCCTGCGTACTCAAGGGGTAGGGGTAGTAACCTTAAACAGAAGTTGGTCAAAATAGATGTGACAGGTATGAGCAGTACAAGCAATACAGGGCACTTTTTGAGGCGAAACTTAGGGTGCTATCGCTGCACGGGGTGCACTACGAAAGCTGGTGGAGAAGTGGGGTGCAGGCAGTGTTGGTGTTAGTCCTCTCACCGTCCCAGGTGGGGGGGGTGCGGGCAGACCCGTTGCTTAAAAGGTGCGGCCCCACGGGGGGTGCGGGGGGGTGCGCGGACCTGCTGCTCTGGGGGGGGGGGGTGTGGGCGGACCCGCTGCCCTGGGGGGGGGGTGCGGGCAGACCGGCTGCCAGGGTGCATGGGGGGGGGCAGACCCACTGCCAGGGGGGGGAGAGACCTGCTGCCCGGGGGGGGGTGATGGTGTGCACTTATACTTCTATTGTCATGTGTGAAGATCCATCATGTTTCCACATCAACATTAAGGAATCATCAAGTGGATGTGCATTGGACTGGTGACTATTTACAAACAAATGCATGCAATTTTTCTTGGTAATTGTTCCTTTTGCACCCATTGTCTGGATTTTTCATAGATTTTTATTGGATATTGTCTGTATACATGTTGTTTTATTTATATTAAAACTGGCTTCACTATTATAAGCCCTGCCTCTCTTTCATGTATTGAAACACCACATCCACTTGATGATTCCTTAATGTTAACTAAGACAGGCATTAAGGCCATGGAAGAGGCTGAGATGTTGGGAACGATCGGCAACCTAGTAATGCTGCTATCTACATGCAATGTGGAAGATGTTTCCAAAGGTCTGGGGTCCCCTGGAAGCAGTGTCTGGACAAAGTGTCCCGCCTGCCCTGTGCTGTGTGAGACCATGACTGAGGCACCCACTGCCCTGTGCTATGTGTGACTATATATATGGTGGTAAGGTGCGCGTGCTAACAGCAGCTGGTATGGGGATAGTCAGTCCCCAAAAACATATATAGATACAAGAAAGAATAACCAGCGCTGGCTTGTTTCTCAAATTATTCGGAGAATGACGGTTTCTGAATTAAAAAGATTTATTAAAAATAAAACACATAAATTTAGACATATACATAAAAATATATATAGGCTGGACACATGGGGAATAGGTTAAAATATTGGAATAACACCCGTTAGACACTTATTGGACTCCTATATCCAGGATGAGAATAACTGGAGGGAAGGTCTCTAATGTAAGCAGCAGTATATTACCAGGTGGCCGGTTCCAGATGCATGATAAGATGGTGTGTGATTGTTCTGGTAGCTTGTCCGGTTTACCTGGGAGAGTTGTATCATTCCCTGCAGGTCCAATCTTTAGGCTTGTAAAGTAGGACCAGGTAGAGAGTGAGAGTCCCAAATCCAGTGAGTGACTAATAGTCAATTTGTAATCCTCAGGAGTCTTGATGGTGTCAGGGTAATAGGGTTCTGAAAGGCTCTACGCGTTTCCCTGGGAACGGTCTCCCAGCTTCCTCAGGAGCAAGTTAAAAAGTGTCAGACTGTGTCCAGATTTATAGCCCTGAACCTTAATTGGGAAGGGTTAGCAGCTGTGTGATTGTTGTTGGGGGAAATAAAACGTCATTCAAAATTGCAATATTGTTGTATATATTAAGTAAACATCATTATGTCACAGTGGTCATGTAGTACAAAGGTGATTTTAAACAGTGCAATAACCATAAACAGAATTATACATACAGATAAAGTTTTCTTTGATATATCTATAGGATGACTTGATAGGTTCCCAGTGTCACGTGACCGGGATCCGGACCACGTGACCCGGAAATAGGAGGAATTATTAAGCTTCTGGTTATAGAGGGAGAGAGATCTTATATTTGATTGGTTTTATATTGTGTATGGTGGGCGCTATGCACCTAGTTCAGATCAGTGACTCGCATGGTGGGAGACCGCACGAGTCACCTTGTTGTAATGGTAGTGTCTAGATCCCATGCAGTTTAGGTAATTTTCCCATCATGCCCTGGGTCCACGTATACCTGGAGGGGGAATATAAATCTGTGGCGAGCGAAGCGAGCCACCGTGCCCGAAGCGTGCGAGCGTAGCGAGCCCGCGAGGGTACAATGCTGCAAAAATAAAACAAAATAAACGACACCTACATGAATTACACATACATTTAAAAACGTTGTGAGGGCATCTAACAACTTCCGCCCTCACTGAACGTCACTTCCTGTAAGCTATACTGCATGGGAACTAGTCTCTACCTTGTTGTAATGAGATCCTGGGCAGTTACTTCCGGGTGTATGATGCAAGCGTCCAGCGTGGCCTGTGATTGGCAGACCCAGGTCATGTGATCGAGTTGTATCTCTGTGGAGATTTACGTATATATGTCCTAATAGGTAGTCATGGTTACATCTAAACAATGTGGTCACATGATCCGGAAGACTCAATTCATGAAGAGAAACAGGTAATACATGGAGTAATGATACACTAATATAGAGATGGCTTATACTAGCAAATTATAAGTAATAGAGATAATAGTTCTGGGAGTAGAAGTAATAAGATCTAGTGTACAACATATTTAGCATAAAAAATATATATACATATATAAATCACAATATATATTATACAGTATTTTGGTATATAAAAATAAAAAATATATAAATATATACAGATACATGTAAATAAAGATAGAAATTACATTCAAGTATGTTTTTGTTCATCGAAGGCATATGAGTATATAGTGTTTAGATATTTTGAATTCGTCATAATTATATAGAGAGTAATATGAAAACAGGAAGGATTATGTATATATATATATAAGTTCATATAGGGCAGGAGATTTATCTGATAGTCATTAAATTCATCCATATAATTAACACGTGCACACCCTGGCGCCGTGGACCACGTTCACCCAACCAGTTCGTCACAGTGCGCAGGTTGGGGACGTTGTACCACCGCACCTGGTGTGCACCTATAGATGGATGAATAAAACTATATGACTGAATTTAATTCCATTTGCTTATTTAGGCCCTCTGGATGTAATGAGTTGAATTTCAACATCCAGTATATCTCTTTCTTACAGAGTTCTTTAAACCTGTCTCAACCTCTCTGTGTGGGTTTGATATTTTCTAGTGCCACAATGGTTAGGGATGATGGGTCTCCATTGTGTATTTTACTAAAGTGTCTCGATACACTATGTGTATTGAGTTTTTTTATTATATTTCTCCGATGTTCCATAAATCTGGTCCGCAGAGCTCTAGTTGTGCGGCCGATATAGTTACATCCACATCCACATCTCAATAAATAAATAATAAAGTTGGTATCACAATTCATAAACGATTTTAACTCAAAATTTTCATTTATCTTTGGCATAGTTATTAAGGATAATTTTCTAGGTATGTGTGTGCACATTGTACATCTCGATTTTTCACATTGGAAAAATCCAGATGGTTTGTTGGTCAAAAATGGTTTGTGATCTTGTCTGGTGATTTTTTCAAATTTTTTAGGTGACTGGGTGCTAATATCGTTTTAAGTGTTCTGTTTTTCTTATATATCACCTTTGGTTGTTTGGGTAAAATATTACTTAAGATTTTATCTTGTTTAAGGATTCTGTAGTTACGAGATATTATTTGTCTAATGGGGTATGCACAGTTGTTATATTTGCATATAAATGCTAGGTCTGTAAAGCTTTCAGACTGTTTAGTTCCACTTTTTGGGGCCCTGTTCTTTTTAAGTTTATTATTCACTAGCAGATCTTGTCTATCCATCATGGATACTTCTAGAAATGCCTTTTCAACCAGTTCTGTTGGATATCCTCTTTCAAAAAATGATTGTTTTAAATCTATAGCTTGAGTTGAGTACATGTCCAGATCAGAGCAGTTCCTTCGAATGCGCATAAATTGACTTTTTGGGATGTTATTTTTCCATGGTGCGTGGTGTGCGCTGGTGTAATGAAGGTAGGCATTAGTATTCACCGGTTTCACATAATTTTGTGTTATAATCTTAGGGTCGAATCCAAAAAATTCACAGTGTATGTGTCAAATGTGTGTGTGAAGGATAGATTGTAAGTGTTATTGTTGAGTTGAGAAACAAAATTAGTGGCTGTGATTAAATCCCCATCCCAAATAATAAAAAGATCATCTATGTAGCGGCCATAGAAGACCAGGTTCGAACCCCAGCCGCCCCCCCCCCCCCCACACATGGCTCTCCTCCAACTCCCCCATGTATAGGTTGGCGTAACTGGGGCAAACCTGGTCCCCATGGCCGTACCCATCACCTGTAGATAATATGTGTTTAGAAAAGAGAAAATAATTGTGTGAAAGGATATATTTAATGGAGTCCAAGATAAAGGACCCATGTGTGCAGCTGAGTGTCTCATCCTTGTTTAATACTCTGGAGATAACTTCCGAGCCCAAGTCGTGAGGAATGTTGGTATATAATGCATTAACATCTAGTGTTAGAAAAGCATAGCTTGGTTTCCACTGTATATTTTGGATTTTGGTGAGAAGATCTGTAGTGTCTCGGATATAAGATCTCAGCTGCACAACATGGGGTTGTAAAAAGTGATCTACATAGTGCGATAAATTAGAAGTGATGGAATCTATACCTGAAATAATAGGACGACCGGGTGGTGAAGTGAGGGATTTGTGTATCTTGGGTAAAAAGTAAAAAGTGCTTAATAATTCCTCCTATTTCCGGGTCACGTGGTCCGGATCCCGGTCACGTGACACTGGGAACCTATCAAGTCATCCTATAGATATATCAAAGAAAACTTTATCTGTATGTATAATTCTGTTTATGGTTATTGCACTGTTTAAAATCACCTTTGTACTACATGACCACTGTGACATAATGATGTTTACTTAATATATACAACAATATTGCAATTTTGAATGACGGTTTCATTTCCCCCAACAACAATCACACAGCTGCTAACCCTTCCCAATTAATGTTCAGGGCTATAAATCTGGACACAGAGGGCCTTATTTTGGTTCATTCTTTCTGACAAAATCCTTCTTAGATGGGCAAAACCATGTGCACTGCAGGTGGGGCAGATGTAACATGTGCAGAGAGAATTAGATTTGGGTGGGGTTTTACTTCAAAGTGAGATCTATATTGCAGTGTAAAAATAAAGCAGTCAGTATTTTCCCTGCACAGAAACAAAATTACTCACCCAAATCTAATTCTCTCTGCACATGTTACATCTGCCCCCCCCTGCAGTGCACATGGTTTTGTCCATCTAAGAAGGATTTTGTCAGAAAGAATGAACCAAAATAATGCCCAGTCTGACACTTTTTAACTTGCTCCTGAGGAAGCTGGGAGACCTTTCCCAGGGAAACGCGTAGAGCCTTTCAGAACCCTATTACCCTGACACCATCAAGACTCCTGAGGATTACAAATTGACTATTAGTCACTCACTGGATTTGGGACTCTCACTCTCTACCTGGTCCTACTTTACAAGCCTAAAGATTGGACCTGCAGCGAATGATACAACTCTCCCAGGTAAACCAGACAAGCTACCAGAACAATCACACACCATCTTATCATGCATCTGGAACCGGCCACCTGGTAATATACTGCTGCATACATTAGAGACCTTCCCTCCAGTTATTCTCATCCTGGATATAGGAGTCCAATAAGAGTCTAAAGGGTATTATTCCAATATTTTAACCTATTCCCCATGTGTCCAGCCTACAGTATATATATTTTTATGTATATGTCTAAATTTATGTGTTTTATTTTGAATAAATCTTTTTAATTCAGAAACCGTCATTCTCCAAATAATTTGAGAAACAAGCCAGCGCTATGTGTGACTATGCCTGGGGTCTGGGCTGCCTGTGCTGTGTCTGTGGTGGGGCTGACTATGATGTGCGCGGTTGTGTCTGTGGTGGGGCTGACTATGCTGTGTGTGGCTGTGTCTGTGGTGGGGCTGACTATGCTGTGTGTGGTTGTGTCTGTGGTGGGGCTGACTATGCTGTGTGTGGCTGTGTCTGTGGTGGGGCTGACTATGCTGTGTGTGGTTGTGTATGTGGTGGGGCTGACTATGCTGTGTGTGGCTGTGTCTGTGGTGGGGCTGACTATGCTGTCTGTGGTGGGGCTGACTATGCTGTGTGTGGTTGTGTATGTGGTGGGGCTGACTATTTTGTGTGTGGTTGTGTCTGTGGTGGGGCTGACTATGCTGTGTGTGGTTGTGTCTGTGGTCGGGCTGACTATGCTGTGTGTGGTTGTGTATGTGGTGGGGCTGACTATGCTGTGTGTGGTTGTGTATGTGGTGGAGCTGACTATGCTGTGTGTGGTTGTGTATGTGGTGGGGCTGACTATGCTGTGTGTGGTTGTGTATGTGGTGGGGCTGACTATGCTGTGTGTGGTTGTGTCTGTGGTGGGGCTGACTATTTTGTGTGTGGTTGTGTCTGTGGTGGGGCTGACTATGCTGTGTGTGGTTGTGTCTGTGGTCGGGCTGACTATGCTGTGTGTGGTTGTGTATGTGGTGGGGCTGACTATGCTGTGTGTGGTTGTGTCTGTGGTGGGGCTGACTATGCTGTGTGTGTCTGTGGTGTGGGCTGACTATGCTGTGTGTGGCTGTGTCTGTTCTGTGGGCTGGCTATGCTGTGTGTGTCTGTGGTGTGGGCTGACTAGGCTGTGTGTGCCTGTGTCTGTTCTGTGGGCTGGCTATGCTGTGTGTGGCAGTGTATGTGGTGGGGCTGACTATGCTGTGTGTGGTTGTGTATGTGGTGGGGCTGACTATGCTGTGTGTGGTTGTGTCTGTGGTGGGGCTGACTATGCTGTGTGTGGTTGTGTCTGTGGTCGGGCTGACTATGCTGTGTGTGGTTGTGTATGTGGTGGGGCTGACTATGCTGTGTGTGGTTGTGTATGTGGTGGAGCTGACTATGCTGTGTGTGGTTGTGTATGTGGTGGGGCTGACTATGCTGTGTGTGGTTGTGTATGTGGTGGGGCTGACTATGCTGTGTGTGGTTGTGTCTGTGGTGGGGCTGACTATTTTGTGTGTGGTTGTGTCTGTGGTGGGGCTGACTATGCTGTGTGTGGTTGTGTCTGTGGTCGGGCTGACTATGCTGTGTGTGGTTGTGTATGTGGTGGGGCTGACTATGCTGTGTGTGGTTGTGTCTGTGGTGGGGCTGACTATGCTGTGTGTGTCTGTGGTGTGGGCTGACTATGCTGTGTGTGGCTGTGTCTGTTCTGTGGGCTGGCTATGCTGTGTGTGTCTGTGGTGTGGGCTGACTAGGCTGTGTGTGCCTGTGTCTGTTCTGTGGGCTGGCTATGCTGTGTGTGGCAGTGTATGTGGTGGGGCTGACTATGCTGTGTGTGGTTGTGTATGTGGTGGGGCTGACTATGCTGTGTGTGGTTGTGTATGTGGTGGGGCTGACTATGCTGTGTGTGGTTGTGTATGTGGTGGGGCTGACTATTTTGTGTGTGGTTGTGTCTGTGGTGGGGCTGACTATGCTGTGTGTGGTTGTGTCTGTGGTCGGGCTGACTATGCTGTGTGTGGTTGTGTATGTGGTGGGGCTGACTATGCTGTGTGTGGTTGTGTCTGTGGTGGGGCTGACTATGCTGTGTGTGTCTGTGGTGTGGGCTGACTATGCTGTGTGTGGCTGTGTCTGTTCTGTGGGCTGGCTATGCTGTGTGTGTCTGTGGTGTGGGCTGACTAGGCTGTGTGTGCCTGTGTCTGTTCTGTGGGCTGGCTATGCTGTGTGTGGCATTGTATGTGGTGGGGTTGACTATGCTGTGTGTGGTTGTGTATGTGGTAGGGCTGACTATGCTGTGTGTGGTTGTGTATGTGGTGGGGCTGACTATGCTGTGTGTGGTTGTGTATGTGGTGGGGCTGACTATGCTGTGTGTGGTTGTGTCTGTGGTGGGGCTGACTATTTTGTGTGTGGTTGTGTCTGTGGTGGGGCTGACTATGCTGTGTGTGGTTGTGTCTGTGGTCGGGCTGACTATGCTGTGTGTGGCAGTGTATGTGGTGGGGCTGACTATGCTGTGTGTGGTTGTGTATGTGGTGGGGCTGACTATGCTGTGTGTGGTTGTGTATGTGGTGGGGCTGACTATGCTGTGTGTGGTTGTGTATGTGGTGGGGCTGACTATGCTGTGTGTGGTTGTGTATGTGGTGGGGCTGACTATGCTGTGTGTGGTTGTGTCTGTGGTGGGGCTGACTATGCTGTGTGTGGTTGTGTCTGTGGTGGGGCTGACTATGCTGTGTGTGGCTGTGTCTGTTCTGTGGGCTGGCTATGCTGTGTGTGTCTGTGGTGTGGGCTGACTAGGCTGTGTGTGCCTGTGTCTGTTCTGTGGGCTGGCTATGCTGTGTGTGGCAGTGTATGTGGTGGGGCTGACTATGCTGTGTGTGGTTGTGTATGTGGTGGGGCTGACTATGCTGTGTGTGGTTGTGTATGTGGTGGGGCTGACTATTTTGTGTGTGGTTGTGTCTGTGGTGGGGCTGACTATGCTGTGTGTGGTTGTGTCTGTGGTCGGGCTGACTATGCTGTGTGTGGTTGTGTATGTGGTGGGGCTGACTATGCTGTGTGTGGTTGTGTCTGTGGTGGGGCTGACTATGCTGTGTGTGTCTGTGGTGTGGGCTGACTATGCTGTGTGTGGCTGTGGTGTGGGCTGACTAGGCTGTGTGTGCCTGTGTCTGTTCTGTGGGCTGGCTATGCTGTGTGGGGCAGTGTATGTGGTGAAGCTGACTATGCTGTGTGTGGTTGTGTATGTGGTGGGGCTGACTATGCTGTGTGTGGCAGTGTATGTGGTGAAGCTGACTATGCTGTGTGTGGTTGTGTATGTGGTGGGGCTGACTATGCTGTGTGTGGTTGTGTATGTGGTGGGGCTGACTATTTTGTGTGTGGTTGTGTCTGTGGTGGGGCTGACTATGCTGTGTGTGGTTGTGTCTGTGGTCGGGCTGACTATGCTGTGTGTGGCAGTGTATGTGGTGGGGCTGACTATGCTGTGTGTGGTTGTGTATGTGGTGGGGCTGACTATGCTGTGTGTGGTTGTGTATGTGGTGGGGCTGACTATGCTGTGTGTGGTTGTGTATGTTGTGGGGCTGACTATGCTGTGTGTGGTTGTGTCTGTGGTGTGGGCTGACTATGCTGTGTGTGGTTGTGTCTGTGAGTGGGCTGACTATGCTGTGTGTGGCTGTGTCTGTTCTGTGGGCTGGCTATGCTGTGTGTTTCTGTGGTGTGGGCTGACTAGGCTGTGTGTGCCTGTGTCTGTTCTGTGGGCTGGCTATGCTGTGTGTGGCAGTGTATGTGGTGGGGCTGACTATGCTGTGTGTGGTTGTGTATGTGGTGGGGCTGACTATGCTGTGTGTGGTTGTGTATGTGGTGGGGCTGACTATGCTGTGTGTGGTTGTGTATGTGGTGGGGCTGACTATGCTGTGTGTGGTTGTGTCTGTGGTGGGGCTGACTATTTTGTGTGTGGTTGTGTCTGTGGTGGGGCTGACTATGCTGTGTGTGGTTGTGTCTGTGGTCGGGCTGACTATGCTGTGTGTGGCAGTGTATGTGGTGGGGCTGACTATGCTGTGTGTGGTTGTGTATGTGGTGGGGCTGACTATGCTGTGAGTGGTTGTGTATGTGGTGGGGCTGACTATGCTGTGTGTGGTTGTGTCTGTGGTGGGGCTGACTATTTTGTGTGTGGTTGTGTCTGTGGTGGGGCTGACTATGCTGTGTGTGGTTGTGTCTGTGGTCGGGCTGACTATGCTGTGTGTGGTTGTGTATGTGGTGGGGCTGACTATGCTGTGTGTGGTTGTGTCTGTGGTGGGGCTGACTATGCTGTGTGTGTCTGTGGTGTGGGCTGACCATGCTGTGTGTGGCTGTGTCTGTTCTGTGGGCTGGCTATGCTGTGTGTGTCTGTGGTGTGGGCTGACTAGGCTGTGTGTGCCTGTGTCTGTTCTGTGGGCTGGCTATGCTGTGTGTGGCAGTGTATGTGGTGGGGCTGACTATGCTGTGTGTGTTTGTGTATGTGGTGGGGCTGACTATGCTGTGTGTGGTTGTGTATGTGGTGGGGCTGACAATGCTGTGTGTGGTTGTGTATGTGGTGGGGCTGACTATGCTGTGTGTGGCAGTGTATGTGGTGGGGCTGACTATTTTGTGTGTGGTTGTGTCTGTGGTGGGGCTGACTATGCTGTGTGTGGTTGTGTCTGTGGTCGGGCTGACTATGCTGTGTGTGGCAGTGTATGTGGTGGGGCTGACTATGCTGTGTGTGGCAGTGTATGTGGTGGGGCTGACTATGCTGTGTGTGGTTGTGTATGTGGTGGGGCTGACTATGCTGTGTGTGGTTGTGTATGTGGTGGGGCTGACTATGCTGTGTGTGGTTGTGTCTGTGGTGTGGGCTGACTATGCTGTGTGTGGTTGTGTCTGTGATGGGGCTGACTATGCTGTGTGTGGTTGTGTCTGTGGTGGGGCTGACTATGCTGTGTGTGTCTGTGGTGTGGGCTGACTAGGCTGTGTGTGGCTGTGTCTGTTCTGTGGGCTGGCTATGCTGTGTGTGTCTGTGGTGTGGGCTGACTAGGCTGTGTGTGCCTGTGTCTGTTCTGTGGGCTGGCTATGCTGTGTGTGGCAGTGTATGTGGTGGGGCTGACTATTTTGTGTGTGGTTGTGTCTGTGGTGGGGCTGACTATGCTGTGTGTGGTTGTGTCTGTGGTCGGGCTGACTATGCTGTGTGTGGCAGTGTATGTGGTGGGGCTGACTATGCTGTGTGTGGTTGTGTATGTGGTGGGGCTGACTATGCTGTGTGTGGTTGTGTATGTGGTGGGGCTGACTATGCTGTGTGTGGTTGTGTATGTGGTGGGGCTGACTATGCTGTGTGTGGTTGTGTCTGTGGTGGGGCTGACTATTTTGTGTGTGGTTGTGTCTGTGGTGGGGCTGACTATGCTGTGTGTGGTTGTGTCTGTGGTCGGGCTGACTATGCTGTGTGTGGTTGTGTATGTGGTGGGGCTGACTATGCTGTGTGTGGTTGTGTCTGTGGTGGGGCTGACTATGCTGTGTGTGTCTGTGGTGTGGGCTGACTATGCTGTGTGTGGCTGTGTCTGTTCTGTGGGCTGGCTATGCTGTGTGTGTCTGTGGTGTGGGCTGACTAGGCTGTGTGTGCCTGTGTCTGTTCTGTGGGCTGGCTATGCTGTGTGTGGCAGTGTATGTGGTGAAGCTGACTATGCTGTGTGTGGTTGTGTATGTGGTGGGGCTGACTATGCTGTGTGTGGCAGTGTATGTGGTGAAGCTGACTATGCTGTGTGTGGTTGTGTATGTGGTGGGGCTGACTATGCTGTGTGTGGTTGTGTATGTGGTGGGGCTGACTATTTTGTGTGTGGTTGTGTCTGTGGTGGGGCTGACTATGCTGTGTGTGGTTGTGTCTGTGGTCGGGCTGACTATGCTGTGTGTGGCAGTGTATGTGGTGGGGCTGACTATGCTGTGTGTGGTTGTGTATGTGGTGGGGCTGACTATGCTGTGTGTGGTTGTGTATGTGGTGGGGCTGACTATGCTGTGTGTGGTTGTGTATGTTGTGGGGCTGACTATGCTGTGTGTGGTTGTGTCTGTGGTGTGGGCTGACTATGCTGTGTGTGGTTGTGTCTGTGAGTGGGCTGACTATGCTGTGTGTGGCTGTGTCTGTTCTGTGGGCTGGCTATGCTGTGTGTTTCTGTGGTGTGGGCTGACTAGGCTGTGTGTGCCTGTGTCTGTTCTGTGGGCTGGCTATGCTGTGTGTGGCAGTGTATGTGGTGGGGCTGACTATGCTGTGTGTGGTTGTGTATGTGGTGGGGCTGACTATGCTGTGTGTGGTTGTGTATGTGGTGGGGCTGACTATGCTGTGTGTGGTTGTGTATGTGGTGGGGCTGACTATGCTGTGTGTGGTTGTGTCTGTGGTGGGGCTGACTATTTTGTGTGTGGTTGTGTCTGTGGTGGGGCTGACTATGCTGTGTGTGGTTGTGTCTGTGGTCGGGCTGACTATGCTGTGTGTGGCAGTGTATGTGGTGGGGCTGACTATGCTGTGTGTGGTTGTGTATGTGGTGGGGCTGACTATGCTGTGAGTGGTTGTGTATGTGGTGGGGCTGACTATGCTGTGTGTGGTTGTGTCTGTGGTGGGGCTGACTATTTTGTGTGTGGTTGTGTCTGTGGTGGGGCTGACTATGCTGTGTGTGGTTGTGTCTGTGGTCGGGCTGACTATGCTGTGTGTGGTTGTGTATGTGGTGGGGCTGACTATGCTGTGTGTGGTTGTGTCTGTGGTGGGGCTGACTATGCTGTGTGTGTCTGTGGTGTGGGCTGACCATGCTGTGTGTGGCTGTGTCTGTTCTGTGGGCTGGCTATGCTGTGTGTGTCTGTGGTGTGGGCTGACTAGGCTGTGTGTGCCTGTGTCTGTTCTGTGGGCTGGCTATGCTGTGTGTGGCAGTGTATGTGGTGGGGCTGACTATGCTGTGTGTGTTTGTGTATGTGGTGGGGCTGACTATGCTGTGTGTGGTTGTGTATGTGGTGGGGCTGACAATGCTGTGTGTGGTTGTGTATGTGGTGGGGCTGACTATGCTGTGTGTGGCAGTGTATGTGGTGGGGCTGACTATTTTGTGTGTGGTTGTGTCTGTGGTGGGGCTGACTATGCTGTGTGTGGTTGTGTCTGTGGTCGGGCTGACTATGCTGTGTGTGGCAGTGTATGTGGTGGGGCTGACTATGCTGTGTGTGGTTGTGTATGTGGTGGGGCTGACTATGCTGTGTGTGGTTGTGTATGTGGTGGGGCTGACTATGCTGTGTGTGGTTGTGTCTGTGGTGTGGGCTGACTATGCTGTGTGTGGTTGTGTCTGTGATGGGGCTGACTATGCTGTGTGTGGTTGTGTCTGTGGTGGGGCTGACTATGCTGTGTGTGTCTGTGGTGTGGGCTGACTAGGCTGTGTGTGGCTGTGTCTGTTCTGTGGGCTGGCTATGCTGTGTGTGTCTGTGGTGTGGGCTGACTAGGCTGTGTGTGCCTGTGTCTGTTCTGTGGGCTGGCTATGCTGTGTGTGGCAGTGTATGTGGTGGGGCTGACTATTTTGTGTGTGGTTGTGTCTGTGGTGGGGCTGACTATGCTGTGTGTGGTTGTGTCTGTGGTCGGGCTGACTATGCTGTGTGTGGCAGTGTATGTGGTGGGGCTGACTATGCTGTGTGTGGTTGTGTATGTGGTGGGGCTGACTATGCTGTGTGTGGTTGTGTATGTGGTGGGGCTGACTATGCTGTGTGTGGTTGTGTATGTGGTGGGGCTGACTATGCTGTGTGTGGTTGTGTCTGTGGTGGGACTGACTATGCTGTGTGTGGTTGTGTCTGTGGTGGGGCTGACTATGCTGTGTGTGGCTGTGTCTGTTCTGTGGGCTGGCTATGCTGTGTGTGTCTGTGGTGTGGGCTGACTAGGCTGTGTGTGCCTGTGTCTGTTCTGTGGGCTGGCTATGCTGTGTGTGGCAGTGTATGTGGTGGGGCTGACTATGCTGTGTGTGGTTGTGTATGTGGTGGGGCTGACTATGCTGTGTGTGGTTGTGTATGTGGTGGGGCTGACTATGCTGTGTGCGGTTGTGTATGTGGTGGGGCTGACTATGCTGTGTGTGGTTGTGTCTGTGGTGGGGCTGACTATTTTGTGTGTGGTTGTGTCTGTGGTGGGGCTGACTATGCTGTGTGTGGTTGTGTCTGTGGTCGGGCTGACTATGCTGTGTGTGGTTGTGTATGTGGTGGGGCTGACTATGCTGTGTGTGGTTGTGTCTGTGGTGGGGCTGACTATGCTGTGTGTGTCTGTGGTGTGGGCTGACTATGCTGTGTGTGGCTGTGTCTGTTCTGTGGGCTGGCTATGCTGTGTGTGTCTGTGGTGTGGGCTGACTAGGCTGTGTGTGCCTGTGTCTGTTCTGTGGGCTGGCTATTCTGTGTGTGGCAGTGTATGTGGTGGGGCTGACTATGCTGTGTGTGGTTGTGTATGTGGTGGGGCTGACTATGCTGTGTGTGGTTGTGTATGTGGTGGGGCTGACTATGCTGTGTGTGGTTGTGTATGTTGTGGTTTGACTATGCTGTGTGTGGTTGTGTCTGTGGCGGGGCTGACTATTTTGTGTGTGGTTGTGTCTGTGGTGGGGCTGACTATGCTGTGTGTGGTTGTGTCTGTGGTCGGGCTGACTATGCTGTGTGTGGCAGTGTATGTGGTGGGGCTGACTATGCTGTGTGTGGTTGTGTATGTGGTGGGGCTGACTATGCTGTGTGTGGTTGTGTATGTGGTGGGGCTGACTATGCTGTGTGTGGTTGTGTATGTGGTGGGGCTGACTATGCTGTGTGTGGTTGTGTCTGTGGTGTGGGCTGACTATGCTGTGTGTGGTTGTGTCTGTGATGGGGCTGACTATGCTGTGTGTGGTTGTGTCTGTGGTGGGGCTGACTATGCTGTGTGTGTCTGTGGTGTGGGCTGACTAGGCTGTGTGTGGCTGTGTCTGTTCTGTGGGCTGGCTATGCTGTGTGTGTCTGTGGTGTGGGCTGACTAGGCTGTGTGTGCCTGTGTCTGTTCTATGGGCTGGCTATGCTGTGTGTGGCAGTGTATGTGGTGGGGCTGACTATTTTGTGTGTGGTTGTGTCTGTGGTGGGGCTGACTATGCTGTGTGTGGTTGTGTCTGTGGTCCGGCTGACTATGCTGTGTGTGCCAGTGTATGTGGTGGGGCTGACTATGCTGTGTGTGGTTGTGTATGTGGTGGGGCTGACTATGCTGTGTGTGGTTGTGTATGTGGTGGGGCTGACTATGCTGTGTGTGGTTGTGTATGTGGTGCGGCTGACTATGCTGTGTGTGGTTGTGTATGTGGTGGGGCTGACTATGCTGTGTGTGGTTGTGTCTGTGGTGGGGCTGACTATGCTGTGTGTGTCTGTGGTGTGGGCTGACTATGCTGTGTGTGGCTGTGTCTGTTCTGTGGGCTGGCTATGCTGTGTGTTTCTGTGGTGTGGGCTGACTAGGCTGTGTGTGCCTGTGTCTGTTCTGTGGGCTGGCTATGCTGTGTGTGGCAGTGTATGTGGTGGGGCTGACTATGCTGTGTGTGGTTGTGTATGTGGTGGGGCTGACTATGCTGTGTGTGGTTGTGTATGTGGTGGGGCTGACTATGCTGTGTGTGGTTGTGTATGTGGTGGGGCTGACTATGCTGTGTGTGGTTGTGTCTGTGGTGGGGCTGACTATTTTGTGTGTGGTTGTGTCTGTGGTGGGGCTGACTATGCTGTGTGTGGTTGTGTCTGTGGTGGGGCTGACTATGCTGTGTGTGGCAGTGTATGTGGTGGGGCTGACTATGCTGTGTGTGGTTGTGTATGTGGTGGGGCTGACTATGCTGTGTGTGGTTGTGTATGTGGTGGGGCTGACTATGCTGTGTGTGGTTGTGTATGTGGTGGGGCTGACTATGCTGTGTGTGGTTGTGTCTGTGGTGTGGGCTGACTATGCTGTGTGTGGTTGTGTCTGTGATGGGGCTGACTATGCTGTGTGTGGTTGTGTCTGTGGTGGGGCTGACTATGCTGTGTGTGGTTGTGTATGTGGTGGGGCTGACTATGCTGTGTGTGGTTGTGTATGTGGTGGGGCTGACTATGCTGTGTGTGGTTGTGTCTGTGGTGTGGGCTGACTATGCTGTGTGTGGTTGTGTCTGTGATGGGGCTGACTATGCTGTGTGTGGTTGTGTCTGTGATGGGGCTGACTATGCTGTGTGTGGTTGTGTCTGTGGTGGGGCTGACTATGCTGTGTGTGTCTGTGGTGTGGGCTGACTAGGCTGTGTGTGGCTGTGTCTGTTCTGTGGGCTGGCTATGCTGTGTGTGGCAGTATCACGTAACCTATACAAGACCTAAAGAAACCCCATTGTATTTGAGTGGATTACGTCACTTTTAGTCTCCCTACAAGAGCCTAGTATTGTGTATCTTCTTGTCCCTCATATAGAGGCGCACGAGAGACATACAGAAATCACCTATCATTGGGCTGTAACATAGAAAACACTGCAATATGAAATACGGACACTGAAAGTTCTTACCTGTATTTTATTTTGTATCTTTTTCACATATTTATTGAGCATCTCTCACAATCAAATCGTCAAAAGAGCACTTACCACACTGGATATCATAGGATCCTTCTCATGATCAGGATTGGAGTGATCCATACATGAAAGAACAATCCACCACTTGTTTGGAAGGACGTCATTTTTATTTTAATTATTCTTTTTTCATTATTTGAGGCTGTATGTTTCACAAATGTGTCCAACATCCCATTTTTATATTTTGCACCACTAGATAACGTTGCCTGTGTTGATCTGATCGGATATTGGTACCCCAAGTGTCATTGTATCAATCATATAGGTACCTCAATTCCTTTAGGGTACCTATATAATTGGGACAATGATACCTGGGGTTCCTATTGTATATGATTGACACTTGGGGTATCATAATGTGGTCGCACTGACACAAGAAGTATCATCACTGACATTCCTGCTGTGTGCACCATTATATTACAATCCCCTGTGATGTAAATAATGTTACAATTTTACCTTTCTCACAGTAAGTTCCTGTAAATCCAGGGAGACACGCGCATGTGTTGGGGGCCACACAAGTTCCACCATACCGGCACTCCTCCTTACAGAGCACTACACAGAAAGAGAAGATTACTTTAGGACCATGCACACTAGACCAGTGGTCCCCAACCTTAATTGGGAGTGAGCTACTCGAGACAAATTAATGCTCCTGAATATCTACTAAAATAAAAAATAACAAATCTGGCTAATAACCAAAAATGCCCCTTACACATTATGCCACACACCGTAAGGCCCCGACACGTTATGCTGCATAACGCAATACATTTTACCCCACAGTAAGACTTCTAATTTACCTGCTCATTGCTAGTCCAGTGAGTGCTGCTTGGTCTCTTCAATGAAAAGAGAGAGAGAGAGGAGAGGGCAGAGAGGACAGACAGAGAGAGAGAAAGAGAGAGAGGACAGAATAAGAGAGACAGAGAGAGAGGGGGGACAGAGAGAGAGAGCGAGAGAGAGAGAAAGAGAGGACAGAGAAAGAGAGGACAGAGAAAGAGAGGACATAGAAAGAAAGGACAGAGAAAGAGAGGACAAAGAGAGAGAGAGAGAGCTATTAAAGCTCCTGAAGATCTACTAAAATAAAAAATAAAAATTCTGGCTAATAACCGAAAAATGCCCCTTACACATTATGCCATACACCGCAAGGCCCTGACACATTATGCTGCATAACGCAACACCACTGACACATTATACCATACAGTAAGACGTCTAATGGTACTTGTTTCCTAGCACGGCCACAATCTTGTGGATCGTGTACCTTTAAGTTAAGGTACACGATCCACACGATGGACCCGATTTCCTTTGAAATCGGGTCCATTTTGCCGGCTAAGACACAATATCGGGGGCATTGCGTCGGTCGGGACCATTAACATTGGTCCCGACGCGACCGACGCGATGCCCCCGATTTCCCCATAGGCTTCAATGTTAAAAAATATTTTAACATTGAAATCGTGTCGGGAAAGGTAAAATATCGGGGGCATCGCGTCGGTCGGGACCATTAACATTGGTCCCGACGCGATGCCCCCGATTTTTCCATAGGCTTCAATGTTAAAATATTTTTTAACATTGAAATAGTGAGAAAATGTGAAAAATGTGAAATGGGCCAATATGACCATTTCACATTATAGATGTCCCCGTCGTCACCCCACGATAGACGCCAACCCGAAGCGTGGCGAGCGCAGCGAGCCCGCGAGGGGCGGCGGTGCGCGTCCTCCGACCTTTTCATTCCCCTACTATCCACGTCGGCATGGAGTTGAGAATAGAATAGTGTGGCGAGCGCAGCGAGCCACCGAGCCCGAAGCGTGGCGAGCGTATGCGTATAACTTCACGGGTATACGCGTCCCCTCGCGGGGCTCGCTGCGCTCGCCACGCTTCGGGCTCGGTGGCTCGCTGCGCTCGCCACACTATTCTATTCTCAACTCCACGCCGACGTGGATAGTAGGGGAATGAAAAGGTCGGAGGACGCGCACCGCCGCCCCTCGCGGGCTCGCTGCGCTCGCCACGCTTCGGGTTGGCGTCTATCGTGGGGTGGGGTTTACGCCGTTAAATTTGGGGGGGTTGGGAATATTTTACATTGAATCCAATGTAAAATCGGGTCCCAGGGACCCGATTTACATTTCATTCAATCAAAAAATCGGGTCGGTCGCGTCGATCGCATCGCATGCGACCAAATCGCATGCGATGCGATCGACGCGATTTTTCCGACACGACCACCCCGATGTAAATCGGTGTGGCCGTGCTAGGAAACAAGTACCCGTCTAATTTACCTGCTCATTGCTAGTCCAGTGAGTCTGCTTGGACTCTTCAATGAGAGAGAGAGAGAGAACACAGAGAGAGGACAGAGACAGTGGCAGGTATTCAATGCTGTGGGCGAGCGGCGACAGTGAGCAGAGCTTCCTGCTCGCTGTCACCACTCACCCTGTCAGTATTCAACGCACCCCCCCCCCCCCCCCCCCCCTATACGCCAATTCCCCCTCGCTCCATTTTTTGAGCGAGGGGGAATTGTCGTATGCGGCTCCAGAAGCAGCGAGACTCACGGCTAAATACAGCGAGTTTTCTGCATTAGCCACGGGTCTCGCTGTTTTGGGGAATTCTCACCGTCTTGTGATGGCGAGGATTTCCCCAGAACATTGAATAGTGTGAGCGGCCGGCGTGGGGGTTAAACAGCGAGGATCGCTGGTTTCCTGCAATCCTAGCTGTTTAACCCCCTCGCCAGCCGTATTGAATACCTGCCAGAGAGAGAGAGAGAGGACAGAGAGAGAGGAGAGAGAGAGGAAAGAGAGGGGACAGAGAGAGAGAGGGCAGAGAGAGGACAGAGAGAGTGAGGAGAGAGAGAGAGGAGAGAGAGAGAGGACAGAGAGAGGGGACAGAGAGAGAGAGGGGACAGAGAGAGAGGACAAAGAAAGAGAGGACAAAGAAAGAGAGGACAAAGAAAGAGAGGACAAAGAAAGAGGACAGAGAGAGAAAGAGGACAGAGAGAGAGAGGACAGAGAGAGAGAGAGGACAGAGAGAGAGAGAGGACAGAGAGAGAGAGAGGACAGAGAGAGAGAGGACAGAGAGAGAGAGGACAGAGAGAGAGAGAGAGGACAGAGAGAGAGAGGACAGAGAGAGAGAGAGAGAGGACATTGAATAGTGTCAGCGGCCGGCGTGGGGGTTAAACAGCGAGGATCGCTGGTTTCCTGCAATCCTCGCTGTTTAACCCCCTCGCCGGCCGTATTGAATACCTGCCAGAGAGAGAAAGAGAGGGGGAGAGAGAGGGAGAGAGAGAGGGGACACAGAGAGAGAGAGGACAGAGAGAGTACAGAGAGAGATGAGAGAGAGGGGACAGAGAGAGAGGAGAGAGAGAGGGCAGAGAGAGGGCAGAGAGAGAGGAGAGAGAGAGAGGACAGAGAGAGGAGAGAGAGATAGGACAGAGAGAGAGAGGACAGAGAGAGAGAGAGAAGACAGAAGGAGAGAGAGGAGAGAGACGACAGAGAGAGAGACGACAGAGAGAGAGAGGGGACAGAGAGAGAGGGGGGACAGAGAGAGAGAGGGGACAGAGAGAGAGAGGGGACAGAGAGAGAGAGAGGACAGAGTGAGAGAGGACAAAGAAAGAGGACAAAGAAAGAGGACACAGAGAGAGAGGACAGAGAGAGGGAGAGGACAGAGAGAGAGAGAGGGGACAGAGAGAGAGAGGGGACAAAGAGAGAGGACAGAGAGAGAGGACACAGAGAGGACAGAGAGAGAGAGGACAGAGAGAGTACAGAGAGAGATGAGAGAGAGGGGACAGAGAGAGAGGAGAGAGAGAGGGCAGAGAGAGGGCAGAGAGAGAGAGGAGAGAGAGAGAGGACAGAGAGAGGAGAGAGAGATAGGACAGAGAGAGAGAGGACAGAGAGAGTGAGAAGACAGAAAGAGAGAGAGGAGAGAGAGAGAGACGACAGAGAGAGAGACGACAGAGAGAGAGAGGGGACAGAGAGAGAGGGGACAGAGAGAGGGGGGACAGAGAGAGAGAGGGGACAGAGAGAGAGGGGACAGAGAGAGAGAGGGGACAGAGAGAGAGAGGACAGAGAGAGAGAGGACAAAGAAAGAGGACAAAGAAAGAGGACAGAGAGAGAGAGAGGACAAAGAGAGGGAGAGGACAGAGAGAGAGAGGGGACAGAGAAAGAGGGGACAAAGAGAGAGGACAGAGAGAGAGAGGACACAGAGAGGACAGAGAGAGAGAGGACAGAGAGAGAGAGAGAGGACAGAGAGAGAGAGTGAGGACAAAGAGAGAGAGTGAGGACAAAGAGAGAGAGTGAGGACAGAGAGAGAGAGAGAGGACAGAGAGAGAGAGGACAGAGAGAGAGAGGACAGAGAGAGAGGACAGAGAGAGAGAGAGGACAGAGAGAGGGGCAGAGAGAGAGGACAGATAGAAAGAGAGGACAGAAAGAAAGAGAGGGGAGAGAGAGAGGACAGAGAGAGGACAGAGAGAGAGAGGACAGAGAGAGAGAGGACAGAGAGAAAGGACACAGAGAGAGAGGAGAGAGAGAGAGAGAGGACAGAGAGAGAGAGAGAGGACAGAGATAGTGAGAGAGAGAGGACAGAGAGAGAGAGAGAGAGAGAGGACCCAGTATTCAATGCTCCAGATTCACTGTTTTTTTGGCGAATACCTGCCAGAGAGAGGACAGAGAGAGAGAGGACAGAGAGAGAGAGGACACACAGAGAGAGAGGACAGAGAGAGAGGACAGAGAGAGAGAGGACAGAGAGAGAGAGGACAGAGAGAAAGAGGACAGAGAGAAAGAGGACAGAGAGCGGGGACAGAGAGAGAGGGGACAGAGAGAGAGAGAGGACAAAGAAAGAGGACAGAGAGAGAGAGGACAGAGAGAGGGAGAGGACAGAGAGAGAGGACAGACAGAGAGAGAGAGTGGACAGAGAGAGAGGACAGAGAGAGAGAGAGGACAGAGAGAGAGAGGACAGAGAGAGAGGACAGAGAGAGAGAGGACAGAGAGAGAGAGGACATTGAATAGTGTCAGCGGCCGGCGTGGGGGTTAAACAGCGAGGATCGCTGGTTTCCTGCAATCCTCGCTGTTTAACCCCCTCGCCGGCCGTATTGAATACCTGCCAGAGAGAGAGAGAGAGAGAGGGGGAGAGAGAGGGAGAGAGAGAGAGAGAGGGGACACAGAGAGAGAGAGAGAGGACAGAGAGAGTACAGAGAGAGATGAGAGAGAGGGGACAGAGAGAGAGGAGAGAGAGAGGGCAGAGAGAGGGCAGAGAGAGAGGAGAGAAAGAGAGGACAGAGAGAGGAGAGAGGACAGAGAGAGAGAGGACAGAGAGAGAGAAGACAGAAAGAGAGAGAGGAGAGAGGACAGAGAGAGAGACGACAGAGAGAGAGAGAGGGGACAGAGAGAGAGGGGACAGAGAGAGAGAGGGGACAGAGAGAGAGAGGGGACAGAGAGAGAGAGGGGACAGAGAGAGAGAGGGGACAGAGAGAGAGAGGGGACAGAGAGAGAGAGAGGACAGAGAGAGAGAGAGAGAGGACAAAGAAAGAGGACAAAGAAAGAGGACAGAGAGAGAGAGGACAGAGAGAGGGAGAGGACAGAGAGAGAGAGGGGACAGAGAGAGAGAGGACAGAGAGAGAGAGGACACAGAGAGAGAGAGGACAGAGAGAGAGAGAGGACAGAGAGAGAGAGAGTGAGGACAGAGAGTGAGTGAGGACAAAGAGAGAGAGTGAGGACAGAGAGAGAGAGAGGACAGAGAGAGAGAGAGAGAGGACAGAGAGAGAGAGAGGACAGAGAGAGAGAGAGGACAGAGAGAGAGAGGACAGAGAGAGAGAGGACAGAGAGATAGAGGACAGAGAGAGAGAGGACAGAGAGAGAGGACAGAGAGAGGGGCAGAGAGAGAGGACAGAGAGAAAGAGGGGAGAGAGAGAGGACAGAGAGAACGGACACAGAGAGAGAGGAGAGAGAGGACAGAGAGAGAGAGAGGACAGAGATAGTGAGAGAGAGAGGACAGAGAGAGAGAGAGGACAGAGAGAGAGGACAGAGAGAGAGAGTGGACAGAGAGAGAGGACAGAGAGAGAGAGAGAGGACAGAGAGAGAGAGGACAGAGAGAGAGGACAGAGAGAGAGGACAGAGAGAGAGAGGACATTGAATAGTGTGAGTGGCCGGCGTGGGGGTTAAACAGCGAGGATCGCTGGTTTCCTGCAATCCTCGCTGTTTAACCCCCTCGCCGGCCGTATTGAATACCTGCCAGAGAGAGAGAGAGTGGGGGAGAGAGAGGGAGAGAAAGAGAGAGGGGACACAGAGAGAGAGAGAGGACAGAGAGAGGACAGAGAGAGAGGAGAGAGAGGGGACAGAGAGAGAGGAGAGAGAGAGGGCAGAGAGAGGACAGAGAGAGAGAGAGGAGAGAGAGAGAGAGAGAGAGGACAGAGAGAGAGAGAGGACAGAGAGAGAGAGAGGACAGAGAGAGAGAGAGGACAGAGAGAGAGAGGACAGAGAGAGAGAAGACAGAGAGAGAGAGAGGACACAGAGAGAGAGGAGAGAGAGAGAGAGAGGACAGAGAGAGAGACGACAGAGAGAGAGAGGGGGCAGAGAGAGAGAGAGGGGACAGAGAGAGAGAGGACAGAGAGAAAGAAGACAGAGAGAAGGAGAGGACAGAGAGAGAGGACAGACAGAGAGAGAGAGGGGACAGAGAGAGAGGAGACAGAGAGAGGACACAGAGAGAACAGAGAGAGAGAGGACAGAGAGAGAGGACAGAGAGAGAGTGAGGACAGAGAGAGAGTGAGGACAAAGAGAGAGTGAGGACAAAGAGAGAGAGTGAGGACAAAGAGAGAGAGAGAGGACAGAGAGAGAGGACAGAGAGAGAGAGAGGACAGAGAGAGGACAGAGAGAGAGATGACACAGAGAGAGAGGACAGAGATAGAGAGGACAGAGAGAGAGGACAGAGAGAGAGAGGACAAAGAGAGAGGACAGAGAGAGAGGGGCAGAGAGAGAGGACAGAGAGAAAGAGAGGACAGAGAGAAAGAGAGGGGAGAGAGAGAGGACAGAGAGAGGACAGAGAGAGAGAGAGGACAGAGAGAAAGGACACAGAGAGAGAGGAGAGAGAGAGAGAGGACAGAGAGAGAGAGGACAGAGAGAGAGAGAGAGAGGACAGAGATAGTGAGAGAGAGGACAGAGAGAGAGAGAGAGAGGACCCAGTATTCAATGCTCCAGATTCACTGTTTTTTTGGCGAATACCTGCCAGAGAGAGGACAGAGAGAGAGAGGGTAGAGAGAGAGGACACAGAGAGAGAGAGAGGACACAGAGAGAGAGAGGACAGAGAGAGAGAGAGGACAGAGAGAGAGAGGACAGAGAAAGAGAGAGGACAGAGAGAAAGAGAGGACAGAGAGAAAGAGAGAGTACAGAGAGAAAGAGAGGACAGAGAGAAAGAGAGAGTACAGAGAGAGAGATAGAGGACAGAGAGAATGGACAGAGAGAGGAGAGAGAGAGAGGACAGAGAGAGAGAGAGGACCCAGTATTCAATGCGCCTGATTCACTGTTTTTTTGTCGAATCGGGCTGTTTTCACTCCTTGCGGTTAATTTTTTGCGCTGAAAATCAGATTCATCCTATTCAATGCGAAAGCGTACAGTGAATGCCGGCCAGTTCTCCGTTTCATGGTCACTGCAATTCGCTGGTGTATTTCAATGGGGTTTTCACTGGGAGTCGCAGATAGTGTATTCAATGGAGAGTGTATTCAAGTGTATTCTAGGATGGTGAATTGCTTTCTCCCTGATTTTTGCCATGATTCACCATTTTGCATTCGACATCTTTTTAAGGTGAACTGGAAAGTGATCTTTTAAAATAATGTTTTTTTATTATTTTTTTGGTGTCAAAAAATCTGATTTTTTTTCTGTTAAGGGGCATGTTATTTTTATTCATGTGCTTGAAGCACATTAATATATATTTTAAAAAAATTAACTTTTTTTTTACACTTTACACCAGCAGGGGGCCAGGAGCTGGGAACTGCTCATTAGATATTCATACTGTATATTCACAGAGAGAGAGAGGATAGAGAGAGAGCCACACACCGTAAGGCCCCGACACATTGAGGGGTATTCAATGCCGCAGCGAGCGGCCGGCGAGGGGGTTAAACAGCGAGGATTGCTGAAAACCAGCGATCCTCGCTGTTTAACCCCTGCGCCGGCCGCTCGCTCTATTCAACGTTCTGGGGAAATCCTCGCCATCACAGGACGGCGAGAATTCCCCAAAACAGCGAGACCCGCGCCTGCTGCAGAAAACTCGCAGTTTTTAGCCGCGGGTCTCGCTGCTTCTGGAGCCGCATCCGCCAATTCCCCCTCGCTCAAAAAACGGAGCGAAGGGGAATTGGCGGATGCGGAGGCTGTGTTGAATGCTGTCAGGGTGAGTGGTGACAGCGAGCAGGAAGCCCTGCTCGCTGTCACCACTCGCAAACAGCATTGAATACCTGCCATTATGCTGCATAACGCAATACCACTGACACATTATACCATACAGTAAAACTTCTAATTTACCTGCTCATTGCTAGTCCAGTGAGAGAGAGAGAGAGGACAGAGAGAGAGAGGACAGAGAGAGAGAGGACAGAGAGAGAGAGGACAGAGAGAGAGAGAGAGAGGGAGGACAGAGAGCAGAGAGAGAGAGAGAGAGGACAGAGAGAGAGGTCAGAGAGAGAGAGAGAGAGAGAGAGAGGGAGGGAGGACAGAGAGCAGAGAGGGAGAGAGAGAGAGAGAGAGAGGACAGAGAGAGAGAGGTCAGAGAGAGAGAGAGAGAGGGAGGGAGGACAGAGAGCAGAGAGGGAGAGAGAGAGAGGACAGAGAGAGAGGGAGACAGAGAGAGAGAGAGGACAGAGAGAGAGGTCAGAGAGAGAGAGAGAGAGAGAGAGAGAGAGAGGGAGGGAGGACAGAGAGCAGAGAGGGAGAGAGAGAGGACAGAGAGAGAGGGAGACAGAGAGAGAGAGAGGACAGAGAGAGAGAGGGAGGGAGGACAGAGAGCAGAGAGGGAGAGAGAGGACAGAGAGAGAGGTCAGAGAGAGAGAGAGAGAGAGAGAGAGAGAGAGGGAGGGAGGACAGAGAGCAGAGAGGGAGAGAGAGAGGACAGAGAGAGAGAGGTCAGAGAGAGAGAGAGAGAGAGGGAGGGAGGACAGAGAGCAGAGAGGGAGAGAGAGAGGACAGAGAGAGAGGGAGACAGAGAGAGAGAGAGGACAGAGAGAGAGAGGGAGGGAGGACAGAGAGCAGAGAGGGAGAGAGAGGACAGAGAGAGAGAGAGGGGGGACAGAGAGAGAGGGGGGGGCAGAGAGAGAGAGAGAGGACAGAGAGAGAGAGGACAGAGAGAGAGGACAGAGAGAGAGAGGACAGAGAGAGAGAGGACAGAGAGAGAGAGGACAGAGAGAGAGGACAGAGAGAGAGAGAGAGGGGACAGAGAACTGGAAAGTGATCTTTTAAAATAAAGGTTTTTTTTATTATTTTTTTGGTGTAAAAAAATCTGATTTTTTTTTCTGTTAAGGGGCATGACAGAGAGAGAGAGAGAGAGAGAGAGAGAGAGAGAGAGAGAGAGAGGGAGGATGACAGAGAGAGAGAGAGAGAGAGAGAGAGAGAGAGAGGCCAGAGAGAGAGAGAGAGGCCAGAGAGAGGACAGAGAGAGAGAGAGAGAGGACAGGCCCCTGGGGCAGATTTATTAAGCTTGGAGAAGAGATAAACTGGAGATAAGGTAAAAGGAGATAAAGTACCAGACAATCAACTCCCAACTGTCATTTTCAAACAGTTCATTGGCTGGCACTTTATCTCATTTTGCCTTATCTCCAGTTTATCTCCAGTTTATCTCTTCTCCAAGCTTAATAAATCTGCCCCAGAGGCCCTTATTCTGGTTGGTGCGGATATGTCCGCGTGCGTTCGTTCCACCTATGTTTTGTGTTTGCGCATGTGCAGAGGCATATCTGCGCATGTGCGAAAGGGACATACGTCCAAATTCCGCATGAATTGTTTACACTACGAACAGGGGGAGGAGAGGGGCGTGAAGGGCTGTTTGGCCTCATTAACATATGCATACGCCCTGCGTTTCATGGGCGTTCCCATGAAAACGCTGGGCGTACGTATGGTAATGCGGCCGTGACGCACGTGTAGGGGGCGGACATATGACATTGCCGGATGTCAGCTGCCCGCCCAGATCCCTGCTTTTGCACGGAGAAATGCCCGAGTGGTCTGAGCTCGCGGGAGCTGCCTGACCACTCGGTCCTGCATTCGATGGTATGCGACCTTTGAATGATGGGGGAGGTTCCCTGAGAGGGAGGAGGTGTATACATGAGAAATCCACTCGTGCTCCGTGCGGTCAGCGGCTTACCGCATTCGGACGGAGTTGGTGATCCGTACGGAAGGCGGGGTTTAGGACGCACGGTCCTGGCCGCATATTCGGCTCCGGCCGCACAGACCAGAATAAGGCCCAGAGAGAGAGAGGACAGAGAGAGAGAGAGGACCCAGTATTCAATGCTCCCGATTCACCGTTTTTTCAGCGAATCGGGCTGTTTTCACTCCTTGCGGTGAATTTTTTTCACTGAAAATCTGATGCACCCTATTCAATGTTCCATGTTCACCGAAAGCGAACAGTGAATGCCGGCCAGTTCTCCGTTTTATGCTCACTGCAATTCGCTGGTGTATTTCAATGGGGTTTTCACTGGGATTCGCCAAGAGTGTATTCAATGCTAGGAAGGCGAATTGCTTTCTCCCTGATTTTTGCCATTATTCACCATTTTGCATTCGACATCTTTTTAAGGTGAACTGGAAAGTGATCTTTTAACCCCTTACCGCCGCAGCATGTTTTTGCCTTCCTGACAGAGCCCTTTTTTTCAAATCTGACATGTATCACTTAAGTGGGGATAACTTTTTTTTGCTTTTACTTATCCCAGTGATTTTGAGATTGTTTTCTCGTGACACATTGTACTTCAAGTTAGTGGTAAATTTTGGTCGATACAGTCTGTGTTTTTTTGTGAAAAATACCAAAATGTCGTAAAAAATTGAAAATTTTGCAATTTGCAAAATGTTAAATTTTCTGCTTGTGAGACAAATAATCATACCACTCAAAATAGTTAATAACTAACATAGACCATATGTATACTTTATGTTTCCATCATTATTTCAACCTCCTTTTAATTTTTTTGGACACTAGGAGGCTTAAAATATGAATAGCAAATTCTCAAATTTTCAAGAAAATTTCAAACACTGATTTTTTTAGGGACCAGTTCAGTTCTGATGTGACTTTGAGGGACTTGTATGTGAGACACCCCCATAAATGATGCCATTTCAAAAACTGCACCCCTCACAGTATTCAAAACAGCATTTTGGAAGTTTGTTAACCCTTTAGGTGTTTCACAGGAATTAAAACAAAGTGTAGGTGAAATTTCAAAATTTCATTTTTTTTGCAGATTTTCAATTTTAATACATTTTTCTAAGGAACACAGTAGATTTTACTAGAGAAATGTGACTAAAAATTGATTCCCCCAATTATTTTGTTTTCATAAATATCCTATATGTGGCCCTAGTGTGCACGTTGACCAAACCACAGGCTTCATAATAGAAGGAGCACCTACTTGATTTTAGAGCCTCCTTTTTATGAGATTATTTTTTAGGCACCATGTAGGTTTCTAGGCACCATAAGATGCTAAAAGTTAGGAACCCCCCCACAAGTGACCCCATTTTGCAAACTACACCCCTCAGGGAATTCATCTAGGGGTATAGTGTACATTTCAAACCCCCAGGGGTTTCACCAATTTTGGTACAACTGGGCTGTGAAAATGAAAAATTACATTTTTTTTACACAAAAATGCAGTTCTGGCTCAACATTTTTCATTTTCACAAGGAATGAAGGAGACAAAGCACCCCAAAATCTGTGCCGCAATTTCTCCCGAGTACGGCAATGCCTCATATGTGACCAAAAAATACCATTTGGGTGCATGGCAGGACTCAGAAGGGAAGGAGTGATATTTGGATTTTGCAGCACACATTCTGGTGGAATGAATGGTGGGTGCTATGTCGCATTAGCAAGACCCCCGAAGCACCAATACAGTGGAACCCCCCCACAAGTGACCCCATTTTGCAAACTACACCCCTCAGGGAATTCATCTAGGGGTATAGTGTACATTTCAAACCCCCAGGGGTTTCACCAATTGTGGTACAACTGGGCTGTGAAAATGAAAAATTACATTTTTTACACAAAAATGCAGTTCTGGCTCAAAATTTTTCATTTTCACAAGGAATGAAGGAGACAAAGCACCCCAAAATCTGTGCCCCAATTTCTCCCGAGTACGGCAATGCCTTATATGTGACCAAAAAATACCATTTGGGTGCATGGCAGGACTCAAAAGGGAAGGAGTGATATTTGGATTTTGCAGCACATATTCTGGTGGAATGAATGGTGGGTGCTATGTCGCATTAGCAAGACCCCCGAAGCACCAATACAGTGGAACCCCCCCACAAGTGACCCCATTTTGCAAACTACACCCCTCAGGGAATTCATCTAGGGGTATAGTGTACATTTCAAACCCCCAGGGGTTTCACCAATTGTGGTACAACTGGGCTGTGAAAATGAAAAATTACATTTTTTACACAAAAATGCAGTTCTGGCTCAAAATTTTTCATTTCACAAGGAATGAAGGAGACAAAGCACCCCAAAATCTGTGCCCCAATTTCTCCCGAGTACGGCAATGCCTCATATGTGACCAAAAAATACCATTTGGGTGCATGGCAGGACTCAGAAGGGAAGGAGTGATATTTGGATTTTGCAGCACAGATTCTGGTGGAATGAATGGTGGGTGCTATGTCGCATTAGCAAGACCCCCGAAGCACCAATACAGTGGAATCCCCCCACAAGTGACCCCATTTTGCAAACTACACCCCTCAGGGAATTCATCTAGGGGTATAGTGTACATTTCAAACCCCCAGGGGTTTCACCAATTGTGGTACAACTGGGCTATGAAAATGAAAAATTACATTTTTTACACAAAAATGCAGTTCTGGCTCAAAATTTTTCATTTTCACAAGGAATGAAGGAGACAAAGCACCCCAAAATCTGTACCCCAATTTCTCCCGAGTACGGCAATGCCTCATATGTGACCAAAAAATACCATTTGGGTGCATGGCAGGACTCAGAAGGGAAGGAGTGATATTTGGATTTTGCAGCACACATTCTGGTGGAATGAATGGTGGGTGCTATGTTGCATTAGCAAGACCCCCGAAGCACCAATACAGTGAAACCCCCCACAAGTGACCCCATTTTGCAAACTACACCCCTCAGGGAATTCATCTAGGGGTATAGTGTACATTTCAAACCCCCAGGGGTTTCACCAATTGTGGTACAACTGGGCTGTGAAAATGAAAAATTACATTTTTTTACACAAAAATGCAGTTCTGGCTCAAAATTTTTCATTTTCACAAGGAATGAAGGAGACAAAGCACCCCAAAATCTGTGCCGCAATTTCTCCCGAGTACGGCAATGCCTCATATGTGACCAAAAAATGGCAGGACTCAGAAGGGAAGGAGTGATATTTGGATTTTGCAGCACAGATTCTGGTGGAATGAATGGTGGGTGCTATGTCGCATTAGCAAGACCCCCGAAGCACCAATACAGTGGAACCCCCCCACAAGTGACCCCATTTTGCAAACTACACCCCTCAGGGAATTCATCTAGGGGTATAGTGTACATTTCAAACCCCCAGGGGTTTCACCAATTGTGGTACAACTGGGCTGTGAAAATGAAAAATTACATTTTTTACACAAAAATGCAGTTCTGGCTCAAAATTTTTCATTTTCACAAGGAATGAAGGAGACAAAGCACCCCAAAATCTGTGCCCCAATTTCTCCCGAGTACGGCAATGCCTCATATGTGACCAAAAAATACCATTTGGGTGCATGGCAGGACTCAGAAGGGAAGGAGTGATATTTGGATTTTGCAGCACAGATTCTGGTGGAATGAATGGTGGGTGCTATGTCGCATTAGCAAGACCCCTGAAGCACGGTGAAATGATGAACCTAATAATCCATAGATGTGTGGTATATTTTAAAGCACTCCTTCATACATAGGCCGGGTTTGTCGGGGCAAGTTTCACAGTGGAAAATAGTTTGCTTTCGTATTCCCTTTTTATAGCAAACTTTGCACCTTTTTTGTGTCCTGCCCTTTTTTCCAGTGGAGGGGATTTCGTTAGGAAAATGCTGCCCTGATACAATACGGGGGCCAGTACTAGAAGTACTGGGGCCAGTACTAGAAGTACTGGGGCCCTCTGCCTGCTGGTTCCCAAATATTAGGCCCTTTATGACTTCCTCTTGAAAGTGCATAAATGTCCCCGTCTGGCTGGTAGAACGGAATAGTACGTAAGCGTTATACAGTGCCATCTGGATGATATACACGGCCAGCTTCTTATACCATATTTTTGTTTTCCGCAGGGCACTGTACGGCTTCAGTACCTGATCTGAAAGATCCACTCCGCCCATGTACTTATTGTAATCTAGGATACAAATAGGTTTTGAGGTGTGGGTACTGGTACCTCGTACAGGGACGGAGGTGGTACTGTCTCCGTGAATTGTTGTCAGTATAAGGACATCCCTCTTGTCCTTATATTTGACCAACAACATATTTTCGGTGCATATTGCCCTGCTTTCACCCTTTCTCAGTAATTGGGCAACGTGCGTTTTTGGGAGGCCTCTTTGGTTCTTGCGCACAGTACCGCAAGCTGCTGTACCTCTTGAACCAAGGGCCTTAAACAGGGGGATGCTGGTGTAAAAGTTATCCACATAGAGGTGATAACCCTTATCCAGGAAGGGGTGCACTAAATCCCAGACAATCTTTCCACTAACACCTACGAGGGAGGGGGGGCATTCTGGCGGTTCAATTCTTGTGTCCTTCCCTTCATATACCCTAAACCTGTGGGTGTACCCTGAGGTACTTTCGCACAGCTTATACATTTTTATGCCATACCTTGCCCTCTTATTGGGAAGGTACTGGTGGAATTTAACCCTTCCTTTAAAATGTATAAGTGACTCGTCTACACAAATGAATTTTTGGGGGATGTACATCTCAGCAAATTTGGCGCTGAAATGATCAATGACCGGCCTGACTTTGAATAGCCGGTCAAAGGTGGGATCATCTCTGGGTGGGCACTGTGCATTATCGTTGTAATGCAAAAATTTAAGGATCGTCTCAAAACGAGTCCGGGTCATGGCCATACGATGAAGTGGGGTGCTGTACAGAACATCTGTACTCCAATATTGCCTAATTTCTGGCTTTTTAACTATGCCCATATGTAACACCAGACCCCAAAACGTCATCATCTCTACTGCATCTACAGGGGTCCACCTAGCAAATGATGACGTGGGGTTTTGGGCAATAAACTGCTGGGCATATAAATTACTTTGGTCCACCATTAAATTTATAAAATCATCAGAGAAAAAGACTTTGAAAAAGTCAATTTCTTTGAGGCCTGTAGTATCAAATTGGATTCCTGGGTTGGCCAAAAACTCAGGAACCTGGGGCTCAAAATTGTCTGGTGGTGGGGTCCATACGAGATCAATCATTGGGGGGGAGTCTCAGCTGCTCTACGGGGGCGTCTTTGAGGGGGTCCCTCATCACTAGAGGAGGAAGAGGAGCTTAAGACGAATGCAAATTCATCGCTTACTTCACTGGCTGTGTCAGTGTCAGAGGCAATAAGAGCATATGCCTCCTCCGCTGAAAACAGTCTTTGCGATGAATGGGACATTTTTATTATTTTTAAGTGTAGTGTTTCAACACGTGTATAGTGTAAGGGGGGGGGGTATAAACTTTATTTCAACACGGGGGGTATGTAGTGTGTATGTAGTGCTTTAACACGTGTAAGTAAAAAAAAAAAAGCTCCTGCGCCAAAAATTGAGCACAGATGTTGGTCAGTAACGTCCGTCACTGATCAGCGCTCAGCGGGCACAGGACACCCACAAAAGCACTGTGGGTGTAAAAAAAATAAAAAAAAAAAACCCCACAGCACCCTCAAAAAAAAAAAAAAAAACTGCTGATCAGTGATGCAACACTGATTAGCAGTGAGGGGCAGCAGGCACACAAATTTGGGTGCAACCTGACAGGGTATATATAAAAAAAAACCCTGCACCCAAAAAAGTTGCTGATCAGTTAGTTTATACTGATCAGCACAAAAGGGGGGCAGCAGGGGGCAGCAGATACAAAATTATATCACACAATATATATCTCTGACACAATGACACTGCAGCAGCAGCAGCACAAGCAGCCAGGAAGCAAAAGCAACCACAGCAACCAGGAAGCACCAGCAGCTGGCAGCACGGATGCCACCAACGCTGATCAGGTCAGTATAAGGGCACAGATGGGCACGGAGACCGCTCTGCACGCTGTTCCTGACCGGAATGGCGGCTGCAGGGCTGTCTCCGTTATTTTCTGTGTGGTGTAATGGCTGTGATTGGTCTGTCGGTCCGACGGACCAATCACAGCCTTTGGGGGCAGGTGGGGTGACCACCAGTGACACCTTTACACCCGGTGGTGATTGGTGCTGTACTTAACAGCACCAATCACCACTGATCCCTGTGTCACCGAGCGACGTTATTCGCCGGTACACAGAAAACGCTGTAATTGGCTGTTCACATTGAACAGCCAATCACAGCGATCGCCGATGGGTGGGGGCATCGCTGCCCCCCCTGGGCAATGAGGGAAGATGTCTGCTGTCAGGGACAGCAGACATCGTCCCTCTGTCACCGCGTCTATAGACGCGGTGACAGTTTAATGGCATGACGTACATTTATGCCATGTGTCGGGAAGTACATCCCGACCATGACGTAAATGTACGTCAAATGTCGGGAAGGGGTTAAAATAAAGGTTTTTTTTTTTTTTTTTTTTGGTGTAAAAAAAATCAGATTTTTTTTCTGTTTAGGGGCATGTTATTTTTATTCATGTGCTTGAAGCACATTAATATATATTTCATTTTTATTTATTTTTTTATATTTTTTATGTTATTTTTTTTTTTTATACTTCAACCAGCAGGGGACCGGGAGCCGCTCATTAGATATTCATATATTCAATTCACTCTGGTCCCGGCTTGTTACGTGCGGGACCAGAGAAGTCGCTCCCTACCCCTGTCCCTTGCCAGCATTACCGGGGGGCAGCCTCTGCTGCCTGTGCCCCGGGAGCCCTCCCCCATAAATTCTGGGGCAGGCAGGGAGGCTTACATCTCCCTGCCTGCCTCCGTCTGATGTAGACTGACTATGCTGTGTGTGGCTGTCTGTGGTGTGGGCTGACTATGCTGTGTGTGGCTGTGTCTGTAGTGTGGGCTGCCTGTGCTGTGTGTGTCTGTGTCTGTAGTGTGGGCTGACTATGCTGTGTGTGTCTTTGTCTGTGATGTTGGCTGCCTGTGAGGTGTGTGTCTGTGTCTGTGATGTTGGATGCCTGTGCTGTGTGTGGCTGTGTCTGTGGTGTGGGCTGCCTATGCTATGTGTGGCTGTGTCTGTAGTGTGGGCTAGCTACAGTATGCTGTGTTTGTGTCTGTGTCTGTAGTTTGGGCTGGCTATGCTGTGTGTGGCTGTGTCTGTAGTGTGGGCTAGCTATGCTGTGTGTGGCTGTGTCTGTAGTGTGGGCTGGCTATGCTGTGTGTGGCTGTGTCTGTGCTGTGGCCAGCAGCCCTCCCTCCCCACTTCTGGGCCCACCTTATTTTAGGCGGCACACCCAGAAAATGCTGGGGTGCAACCTAGAAATGCCCTTACAAACAGCCATCGCTGGTATCATTCATAAGGGGACCCGTGAGTGTCCACAGCCTACCATGCAGATGTACGGTCATTCAATAATGTCAGGCTACATATTCACAGCCCGGTAATAGGGGTCTAAATCAGGCCCAATGTCCACACAGGGACATAACACTTACACGCTGTAACCACATAGTTACAACATGCACAGTACAACATGCATGCAGTGCACACACACGCAGAGCAGCACAAATACTTGCAGTGCCCACACACAGAGAAGTACATATATTTGCAGTGCCCACATACAGAGTAGTATACATATTTGCAGTGCCCACACACAGAGCAGTACACATACTTGCAGTGCCCACACACACACAGAGCAGTACACATAATTGCATTGCCCACACACAGAGCAGTATACATACTTGCAGTGACTACTGTAAGGAAGGTTATGTACAAGCCATCTGTTGCAGACTCCTAGCTGTCCTGATTGCCTCCTGTAAACCAAGGCTTCACCAATAACAGCCACGTTTGAAGGGGTAGATTAATTCCACCCACCCCGGAGCCGCCTGGTCTTACGGATGACAAGGCTGCTACAGGAGGCAAGGTATCGCAAGAGTAATTGGCTGAAGTACATGCACCTTCAATACCCAGAAATAAATGCAACAATGCAGGAAGATGATACCGGTAAATATAAATACTGGATGTAACAATACACAAGGTGGAAATGTGGTTAATAGTGCAAAACGATAATGAATGCAACAATGCAATAAAGTGGTACCTAGGTAATCAGACAATAGTAAATGCAACAATGCAAGAAGATGACACCAGAAAAGTAAACCAAAGCTAACAGCTCCTGACTTATCTGAGAGATGGAATGAAGCAGACCAGTTCAGGAGGGAGCACCACAAACTGGCAGGCTGGCTGGAAAGCAGTGGCTGGGACCAGGAACATGCTGACTAAGGCACAAACAAAGCTGGCACACAGGATGCTGGATACAAGGTACTGGGACCAGGAACACTCTGGAGCAGGAACCCTGACAAACCGAACTGCACTAAGAACTATAACTGGCAGGGTCTGCATGCTGCAAGCATAACTAAATAACCTAGCATGCACCCATACCCAAACACCAGGGTATGCACAAACACCAGGCAGGGTGGATCAGCAAAACCCGGAGAACTGATCCAGTGAACAAATACAAAACCCACACAGAACATATTGACTCCAGATTAACACTGACCAGCTGGAAGCAGATCGTAACAGTACCCCCCCCCCTCTTGAAGAGAGGTCAAGAGACCCCAATAACTGGGTTTACAACCACAAGGGGTACATCTGGAAAGCCGGTATACTGGTACAACAACAAAACAAGACAAACAGAAACAAGCTGCGGCTGCAACTTGTAACAGTGCCCCTTCTTTGAAGGTGGCCTCCGGACATTCGGTGGACAGATGAACAAACAAGACAAGACGAAGTACAAGACAAGAAACAAGACCCTTATATAAGGAACCCAAAAATATAGGGTAAGAGCTAGTGCTGATTTTACATTTTTCTAGATCTTGATGGTGTAAACAGTTTATGACCCCACACATTGTCAGAGCTGATGTACCTTCTAAAAACCGCAGCTATATCCTACCAAATCAGAATCCGAGTTTGAGTCGAGATCTGAGGGGATAGCAAGCGTTTTCGTCTTGGATGGAATCTGAGAAAGAGAGGAATGAACTACAGTAATTGGCCATAGGCAGAATTCTTACCGGATTCCTCAGACTCAGGATAATGCGTACTAGATTGGGCAAAAAATTCAGCAGAAGTTAGGGAGGCAAAACCAACACTTAAAGTCCTGAATTTGGAACTAAGTGATGGAGTAAAAGCCCCAACTGAGACTTCTCAGAAGCCAGGTCATTGAGCCCCTGGCTTATGTTGGAAGGGGCTGCAGATGGCTCGTGAGTAACTACCCCAGAATCAGAAAATCTCTTCAAAATCGCATTATTAAAGAGTACCTTGCAGAATAGGATCACAAGACCCAATTAGTGATTTTGCCCATTCCAAAGCCCTTCCTTTAAAGGCTGTGAACAAGAATAACATTTGCTGCTCTGGAGAGGGAAGAAGTGGACCTAATTCTAGACACTGACGCAAAAGATTCACATATTGTTCCAGATCTCCATCAAAAACAATGGGGCTAGGATCTTGATCTGGAACAATAGCTTGGGAGTCCCCCTCAGGGACAGGACCAACAAAACTCCTACCTGGGGCTTGACAGACCTTACCCCCTTCCCGGGTGCAACAGACCGTACCCCCTTTCAGGGTGCAACAGACCTTGACAGGGCCCCCACCTAGGGCTGCAGCCTTTGAGCCCCCACATTGGGATTGTGGTATCATATATAGTACACAGAAATAGTCACCCAAAGGTCCAGATGGAATGGTGCCTAATGTCCATTCCTAGGATGCTTTCCTTTGTAGTTCCCGATATTTAGAAGCCGCTTGGAGGATATTTGAAGGAGAGGCTGCGCTCTCCAGCCTCAGGAACGCCTGGATGGAAAAGTCCTGGTTGTTAGGAGATGGCTTGTCAGTATCCTTATGTCAATACGGCTGGCAGGGAAATTGGAGAGCTGGTCCGGTCATAGCAAAGGCAACACCATTGTAATCCAAATAGTGGGTGTCTGTGTCTGGATTAACCGACGCGTTTCGCTCTACAGCTTTTTCAAGGCCCACCATTTGGATTACAATGGTGTTGCCTTTGCTATGACCGGACCAGCTCTCTAATTTCCCTGCCAGCTGTATTGACATAAGGATACAGACAAGCCATCTCCTAACAACCAGGACTTTTCCATCCAGGCGTTCCTGAGGCTGGAGAGCGCAGCCTCTCCTTCAAATATCCTCCACGTGGCTTCTTAATATCGGGAACTACAAAGGAAAGCATCCTAGGAATGGACATTAGGTACCATTCCATCTGGACCTTTGGGTGACTATTTCTGTGTACTTATATATGGTACAACAATACCTTACAGTATGTATATATATATATATATATATATATATATATATATATATATATACACACAGAGGGATGAACCCGTCACTCAGGGCTTAGGTAAGCTGCGGTGCAGAGTAGCTTGCTCTGTTGCTGTAAGTCGATGGTCTGTGTCAACACACAGACATCCATGCACAAATTTCAGAGAGACAAAGGCACTCAGAGGCTTGAAGAAGGTGAAAAAAACTGGAGGAATTTTATTCCATTGCCTGTCTACGTTTCGGGGTCATGCCCCTGTCGTCAGGACAAAAAGGTTACCTTTGCCTTTTTGTCCTGACGACGGGGGCATGACCCCCGAAACGTAGACAGGCTATGGAATAAAATTCCTCCAGTTTTTTTTCACCTTCTTCAAGCCTCTGAGTGCCTTTGTCTCTCTGAAATTTGTATATACTGTATATATATATATATATATATATATATATATATATATATATATATATATATATATATATATATATATAAAATTAGTCTTAATACAAAAATATTTTTTAATGATATTTTAATAAATTTCTACAATTTTATTGTTACACCTGTTGCATGTGTTTAGATACAGCGCGGTTTTATATCCCTTTCTAACTTACTTTCTGTTTGGGTTTTGACATCCCAAATTACTTAACCACAGCTATGCACCTCAGCTCCTCCCTAGACGCCTTCTCAGGACACCTAGGGGGAAATTTACCAATATGAAAAACCTAGTTTTTCGTATTGGTATTTCCCCTACGGCTGCATACGACTGTTTTAGTCGTATGCAAAGTCGTGTTCCGGAGGGGAAATTACAAAGCAGTCAGATACGACTGCTTTGTAACCCTCTGATGGTGTAACCATTCGTATTAGCTGGCCATATATACGGCCGCTAATACGAATGTTTCTGGCAGTCTGCACGGATCAGTCAGATCCGTGCAGGCTGCAAGGTGTAAAAAAATAGAAAAATTAAATAAATTAAAAAAAAAAACAGCGTGGGGTCCCCCCCACAGCTGTAACCAGCACCAGGCTGAAAGAGCCAGGGCCGGTAATTAAAAATCAGGGAACCCGACAAATAGGGGTTCCCCGATTTTTAACAACCAGCCCCAGGCTCCAGGTCCGGGGCTGGTTCCTAAAATACGGGGGACAAAATGACTAGGGGTCCCCCGTATTTTAAGAACCAGCCCCAGGCACAACCAGCCAGCAGGGTAATGTCACAGCCGGGGGACACTTATGATATAAGGTCCCGCGGCCAAAACATTAACCCCCTGACCGGTCAGCCTGGCCAGGGGCCCTGGGGGGAGTGGGGACCCCCCCAATGAAGGGGTCCCCCCCCTCCAGGACTTACCTGACCAGGCTGAAGCCTGGTACTGTCCCCGATGCCCCTGGGCAGTGGGCATCGGGCTGATTCAAGTGTAAAAAATAGATTAAACTATTGTTTTTTACTGTGGCACTACAAGTGCCAGCAAGCCTCCCCAGCAAGCTGGGACTTGGAGAACCACAAGTCCCAGCCTGCTGGGCATTAAAGGGCCTGCTGGCACTTGTAGTTCCACAGTTAAAAAAATAGTACACAAAACACACTGACACACATTTTAAATAAAACTTTAATACATACAAAGCCCACACATACTAATACTTACCTATCTTCTTTCTGTAGGTAGCCCTGGTCCTGATGTCCGGTCTGTGTCGGCGTTCTTCTTCATGTCAACGTCCTTCTTCATGTCGACGTCGCTGTCGGCGATGGTGTCCGGTGTCCGGGTCCGACGAAATCCATGGAGGAAGCTGTGGAAGGAAACCATACTCACCTGTCCCAGCGCGACGTAGTCCAGGTAAGTGTCTTGGCAAAAAAACAAACCGAACACCCCGAAACCAGCCGGACAGCAGGGAGCCGCACGGTGTTTGTGTACATCGTGCGGCTCCGCCTCCCGGCTCCGCCTTGCGGCCTAGCGGCCAATCAGGAACCGCTAGGCCGCAAGAACTGCACAAAGAACTATGGATTCCATGGGGGTGAGCTCAAGTAGGCATCACCAGAGGTGTTCCGCTAATAGCTGCCACAAAAAAAATGGAGTTGCTAATCCCAATAGTACAAAAGAGAATACGAGAAAAAGTGTCGCTTGTTTGAAGAAAGATTTATAGATTTAATATCAATTTAATACACAAACATCTAAATACACAACACACATAAATCAACAATATGTGTAAAAAAATAAATAAAAAAATTATACTGTTAGGATTAGTAGCTTAAAAATAGCTTCAAAATTACCAAGTAATTGATCCGGCCCACATAAACCTATCAGTGGTTCAGCTATTTTTAAGCTACTAATCCTAACAGTATAATATTTTTATTTTTACACATATTGTTGATTTATGTGTGTTGTGTATTTACATGTTTTTTTAAATATTGATATTAAATCTATAAATCTTTCATCAAACAAGCGCCACTTTTTCTTATATTCTCTTTTGCACAAAGAACTATAACCGGCAGGGTCTGCATGCTGGAAGCATACCTAAATAACCTAGCATGCAGCCACACCCAAATACTAGGGTATGCACGAGCACCAGGCAAGGTGGATCAGCAAAGCCCAGAGCACTGATCCAGTGAACAAATACAAAACCCACACAGAACATATTAACTGCAGAGTTACACCGACCCACTGGAGGCGGATCGTAACAGTACCCCCTCTTGAAGAGGGGTCAAGGAACCCTAATACCAGGTTTACAACCACAAGGGGTAGATCCGGAAAGCCGGCATACTGGTACACCAACAAAACGAGACAAACAGAAAGAAGCTGCGGCTGCAACTTGTAACACCTACACACAAAGCTGGACACATACTTACAGTGCCCACACACAGAGCAGTACACATGCATGCTGTTTTCACACACAGAGCAGTACACATGCATGCTGTTTTCACACACATACTTGCATGCTGTTTTCACACACATACTTGCAGTGCACACACACAGAACAGTACACATACTTGCAGTGCCTACACAAATAATGCCCCTTTCTCACTGCAGGTCTTAAACGGTATATTGCCATTTTTCCCCCTTTCTAAACATTTAAGGCTGCAGTGGGAAAGCGCCAGAGTTGATTTACCTATTAAAGCTAACCGGTATTTCAACCCATTTCCAAAGCAGAGACCTACATGTTTCAGAGGCATTTTTTTATGCACTGAGAATGGCTCTGAAACGGTATTTAAGATCCTACACTAGTCTTCCCCCTCCCCTGGTACCTGTCCTGCCCCCCCTCCGCTCGTACCTGGCAGCTGGTACCCTCGCTTCCCCCCCTGCCCTGATACCCCCCCTTCCCTGGTACCCCCCTCCCCTGGTACCTTGCAGCTGGTACCTTGCATCCGGGCAGCATGGTAGGCAGGGTAGGCAGCGGGCATTCAAGGGCTACAAGTCGGCAGGTCCCAGACTGATTGCTGAAAGCATCATGCAGGAGGAGGCTGTTGCACAGACAGCGAGGGCACTGGGGATCCGGGCAGCGCGGTCCATGCTCAGGAGGAGGACGTGGAGGAAGGTTCATTAGGAGATTGTCATTTCATCGGCGGGGGTCCCTGCCGCGAATGGGAAATAGGGGGGGTAGCAAGGTACCAGGGCAGGGGGGGTACCAGGGCAGGGGGGGAGCGAGGGTACCAGCTGGCAGGTACGGGGGGCAGGAGAGGTACCAGGGGACACGAGGGGATTAAACGGTTTACTGCGATGTGAATGGTACTTAAACGGTATTTAAAACGGTGATCTACTGCAATGTGAAAGCTCATACCATTTTAAATACCGTTTTAAAATACCGGTTCTTTAAGTGGCTTGGCAGTGGGAAAGCAGCATAAGTGGTAGTACAACATAGTACAACGTTTGCTCACGCAGATGCTGAACAGTAATACAGTGCAAACATACCCCATCTGTGGACATGGTGACAAATGGCACTGCGACACACTGATGCAGCAGATAAATGAACTTGGTTCTTGTAAGGGGAATTATGGGATTGAATGATGATTATTTTGCTAACCAGAGGTGTACTAACATTTTGGACTACCCTCATAATCTCTTAATATAAAACTAGTAAATTTTCCCTCTTTGCTTAGCCCTATGGCCAATTTCTCAGAACCACTTTGTATGTTGTACAGATTGTCCAACCAAGATCTCAGATTGTATTACTTTAAACTTTTTTTCCTGTGGTGGCTAATGTGTGTTTTTTTATGTGTGAGGGACACTGTTTTTTTCCCTGTGGGGGACAATGTTTATGCCACCATATGATCTTCATCTATCATATGGTGGCATATTAAGACGCACAAATCATGATTGCAGTGTCTGTAGACATTGACAGTGGGCATCGCAGTCCTTGCGCATTCGGATACACAGATATACACCAGGGAAGGACCTTGTTGCAACATTAACATATAGGCCTTTATCATACCTCCCAACTTTTAGCTTCCCCAAGCAGGGACACTTGCGCGTGCCCGAAATTAGGGGGCGTGGCTTGCCAAGGAGGGGCGTGGCCTATATTTGCACCGTGCCGCGAGTCCACGCCCCAGTTTTACGCTGTGGGGGCATGGCCCTGAGGCTCTGTGAGCCTCTAGCCAAGCCCCCAGTCCCCCTGGATGCGGGGGATAGATGCTGTGCGCATGCACACAGCGTCTATTGTCCGCTCACCAGCAACTAACGGGGGACTCCCAACTGTCCCCCCCGCCGCGGGACACTGACGGTGGCGGGAGGGATGCGGGAATGTCCCCGAAAACCGGGACGTTCCCACGATTATCGGGACGGTTGGGAGGTATGCCTTATTCAGATCTGATCGCAGTACAAATTTGTTCTCAAAATGGGCAAAACCATGTGCACTGCAGGTGGGGCAGATGTAACATGTGCAGAGAGAGTTAGATTTGGGTGGGGTGTGTTGAAACTGAAATCTAAATTGCAGTGTAAAAATAATGCAGCCAGTATTTACCCTGCACAGAAACAAATAAGTCACACAAATCTAACTCTCTCTGCACATCTGCCCCACCTGCAGTGCACATGGTTTTGCCCATTTTGAGAACAAATTTGTACTGCGATCAGATCTGAATAGGTGCCATAGTCAGATTCAACTCTAGTAAAAAATGCAAGTTGGCTGCCACTGTGTCCAACTGAGAATCAGACCCCATGACGAGGGATCCCGCTCCCCTCAACAGACTCCACCACTAAATAAGCACCCCGCCCCCATGAGGGCTGCTTCAAGAAATTTCCCAGGCTGGTTTTCTATACCGTATATACCTGCCCATACCATAACACGTTTAACCACTGGCACATACCCCTGGAATACCACTTTGTTATGGATGGAGGATAACTCATTCCAAAGCTGGCAAGACATTTCAAATATTTGAAATTATTTTTAGGTTATCGTACATTATTAATATTGATTCATTTTTTACCTTGCACTTCCAGTAATATGTCCTTCTCCACCCGATCTGGAGTATAATAAACCTCGCATCTGTAGCTTCCCCCATCAGAGAGTGAAACATTGGACAGCGATAGTGAGGCATCTCCACGTCTTGCTGCTTCTACATCAAGCGAAATTCTCGGGTTATGGGTTATATATGTGGTGCCATATCTCAGAACCACCGCTCCCTGGAAATACCACAATATGGTCATGAACTTAAGGTTTATGGTCCCTTTATCCACAGAGAAGGTGCAGGGGAGATCCACATTAGATCCAACAAATCCCTGTTGAGGCGAAGGAGCAAAGATTTGGAGCGCTGCAGCTGCAAGAGATAATGAAATAATTAATGAAATTACCAAATCCAAAAACATATTCCAAAAACACTGCAGGTTCTAAATATGGGATATTGCTGATTATGTGTGTAACGATTGGTGGATTTGATGGTGTCGTGAGGATTTCAGGAAGAGAGGCGTGACCAGCAGGAGATGGGTTAAAACAAGCAGGTTTAATGAAAGAACTCATACAAAGAATAATATAACCAGCATCAATACTTCTTGAGTGGACGATAGTAACGGATAGCAACAAGTCTCTGATTTATAGCAAGATACTGTAACACAAATAGCAATCCTTTGCATAGAAAAGGTAAAACAAGATTGCAGTCCTTTGCATAAACAATAGTTCAGGCAACTTGGATTTAATGAAGAATACCTGAAGATTGGATGATTGCCGATTGGAAGATTGGACCAGGGCTGGAATCAGACCAGCATGGTATGGTGATGAGCCAAGGAAGTACCAGGAAGGAAGACAAATGGTGAGTGTGGCTCACCAGAGACAGCAGTGATGGGATCAGAGGCCAGGAGGGACAACCAGCTGGAGAGCGCAGTGCATAGGCACTAGGATGGCCAGGACTTCCCCTTGCTTACAGGCTGAGGAAACAAGTTGTACTTACCGAGATTGCCTTAGGCAGATCCCCTTTATACCAAGGGAAGGACTGCCTTAGACTGAGTGGACAGAATGGCAGGAGAAGACCTGACCTGGCCAATTACTGCTTTTTCCCTCAAGCAAGATGGCGGCACCATACTCCAGTGCCGGCTGACTGACAGCCAAACTGCCACACCTCTGTTTGAATCCATGCTTGCTGCTCACAGCTGCACAATGCCACCACTGCCTACCCAACCAGGACCCCAGCGGACACACGCCAGCTGTCGGCGGGCACGGATGGGTGAGTATTGTACCCACCATGCTAAGCCGCAGCGGCATGTGACAATGTAGCTGTATATTGCGTTTAGAAACTGGCACAAATGTAACTGGTAAACTGTTCCTTATATTATATATCACCTCCTCCGCAACCACTCCACAGTTTTTACTTATGAATCCCCAAGGACTCAATGCAGTAAAGACAGAAGTCAAATAATGTGGGTGTGTTGGGTGGTCACCCTAATGGACTTGGAGACAGACACTTAGCGATAAGTACCAAAAATCTCCTCTGCGAACAGCTCGGCGACTATGCCGCTAAGGTGTGTGTGGTCACATTCCAATCCCATTCGCTGCCATATCCTTGTTACCGGGTGCCAGACGGCTCCCCGACAGTCGGGATTCCGACAGTCATTATTTCGACGTCGGAATCCCGACTGCTCCCTCGTGGGGGTCCACGACCCCCATAGAGGGAGAATAAAATAGGTGGCGAGCGCAGATCGTCACCGTGCCCGCTCGTGGCGAGCGCAGCGAGCCCGCAAGGGGCTTCATTGCGCTCCCCACGCTGTGCAGTCGGGATTCCAACGTCTGAGTAATGACTGTCGGAATCCCGACTGTCGGAGTATTATACCACACCTTGTTGGACAGTTTTTTGTTAATTTCTATGTTCAACTTAAGTTATTAGCCTGGTGCTACTGTTAAAAATCAAGTTAAAAATGTTAGTTCCTCATCTTTGCGGCCACCGCTTACGCTACAGAACTTACATAGCATACAGCGAGCCGCGAGGGTTATTTCCGGGGTCCGCGCCATCATCTATTACCTTTAGTAATGTTGTGGCGAGCGAAGCACAGTGAGCCACCTAGCCCGAAACATGGTGGAGAAATTGTGACGGGACAATCGCGATTCACATAGCGGCTAATGTAACTGGTGTAAGCAGTGGCCGCAAAGATGAGAAAGTACCTTAAAAATATTTAAAACTAGCAGATTGTGAGCTGCTGTGAGTTTTTGCAATAAAGTTTTTCTAGTTAATGCTTCATTTTTTTCCCCTCCGTAACAAATTATATCTACCACATAACATGAAAAATTTATCCAATTGGTGGTAAGCCACCAATAAGATAAACTTAATAGAAGGATTATTTATCATTTCAGAAGTTTATTAGTGTATTATATGATTAAGTAGGCAGTTTATTAATAAAATATGGAAACATCGGTTAACATTGGTTAACATCGGCTTCAGAGTACCAATGTTTAGGTATATATGATGTTTTGTAACCAATGTTGAAAAACATAATTTAACTGATTTTTTTCTTTCGATGTCCCATCCCTAGTAAGAGGTAATAATAAATTTGCTACATATATACTAAACAAACTAAAGGGGTGATGGAAAGTGTATGACATGATGTCATGGAGCAGCCCAGCAACAGCAGCCCAAAGAGCCCTGCACCACAAACACAGTCCCACAGACCAACACTCAGCATATATGTATAGTAGGACTTACCCACATAGTGCTAAGCTGAGGTGTGCAGTCTTGAATGTTGGACTCCAACCTAATTAAAAATGATGATGATGGTCATCATTATGCTAATAACCTCAGAAATGCAATATAGCAAAGATATTAAAAGGTCTAGCATTTATATTTAGTGTGCACCTGCAAACTCCTCCTCCTGCTTGCTGCTCTACAGGTCTCAGCAGGTAGCACCTCATATGTCCAGGGTGTGCAGTTTAGGGCCCTTCCCCCTATGTACTATATATTTTGCGGTATTCAATGTGGATTTTGGCGATGTGCAGCGAATCCTGTTTAGGATTCGCTGCACATTCGCCACTGGTCGCCGCGTTCCGGAGCCTCGCCGGCTCCGGTATTCAACGAGTCAGGGGCTCGCTGCCCCTGACCGGCGAATTTGAGCTCCTGCGGCGATCGCCGCAGGGAGCCTGAGGACGGTGGCAGGCAGGGAGATGGAAGTCTTCCTGCCTGCCCCAGAGCGTTTGTGGGGGGGAGGTGGGCTCCCCGGGTGCCAGGCAGCACAGGCTGCCCCCCGGGGGTGCCAGCAGGGGACCACGTATATTCACTACACCCGATCATGAATATGTAATGATCGGGTGAAGTGAATATATGAATATCTAATGAGCGGCTTGGCTCCGGCCCCCTGCTGGCTGCTCTGTGTAAAAAAAAAAAAAAAAAAAAAAATTTTATTAAATATATATTCATGTGCTTACAGCACATGAATAAAAATAGCATGCCCCTCCTCAGAATAAAATTCCAGATTTTTTGCCACCAAATGTAAAAAACAAAACACTTTATTTTAAAAGATCACATTCCACTTCACCATAAAAAGATAGCGATTGCTACTCGGTGAATCATGGCGAAAAAACCCCTTGAAATGTATTCGCCATCTGGTCATTGAATAGGGTGATTCACCGTTTTAGTCAGAAATTCGCCTTACAGCACAAAATCGCCATAAAAACCTGGCGAATCAGAATCATTGAATACCGCCCAGAGTGTATTCATACACACTGGAAGGAACTAGAGATGCCTTCCTCCTTAACTAGCACCCCACCCACCTGTCCCAGATTGTTTATAATTAGGTTGGAGTCCAACATTCAAGACTGCACACCTCAGCTTGGCACTATGAGGGTAAGTCCTACTATACATATATGCTGAGTGTTAGTCTGTGGGACTGTGTTTGGGGCGCAGGTAGGGTGACCAACTCATCCCTTTAATCCGGGACACATATTAATTACACAGGTTCTGTGGCTGGCTTTCACCTGGTTTTAAACTGCCACACCTCAAGACTCCATTTCACCTGGTTTTAAACTGCCACAGAACCTGTGTAATTAATATGTGTCCCGGATTAAAGGGATGAGTTGGTAACCCTAGGCGCAGGGCTCTTTGGGCTGCTGTTGCTGGGCTGCTCCATGGCATCATATCGTACACTTTCCATCACCCCTTTAGTTTGTTTAGTATATATTATTACCTCTTACCTAGGTAAGTCTTATCACATATAATTTCCCCTATCCCTTTTACTATCACTTTAATTTTACACTAATGTGATGCCATGGGGTGGCTCTGCTGGGCTGGCCTGGGGGGCCCTGTGCCCTGGACCTGTCTCAGAGTAGTGTTAGGGACTTGTCCTATTGAGGTAACCTGGACGCGGTGGACAAGCCGATAATAATGGCCATTACTATGCTAATAACCTCAAATGCAATATAGCAAGATATTAAAAGGTCTAGCATATATATTTAGTGTGCCCCTGCAAACTCCTCCTCGTGCTTGCTGCACTACAAGTCTCAGCAGGTAGTACCTCATATGTCCAGGGTGTGCAGTTTAGGGCCCCTCCCCCTCCACTACATATATAAATGGCCCGGCCCGTGCCCCACCCTCCGCCCACAATGTTGGGTGCGTGCACCTGGCGAACAGCTTGTTCACCATAGCCGCACGCACCCTGTGTCTGTACATGCACATAAATGCATCTGCGTCTGTGCAGATTCAAAACAACGGCCCAGTGTGAACGAATGAAAACGCATTCCCCTGGGTGGGCCGATGCCACATCACATGACATCAGCGTCCGCCCCCACTTGGCAGATACCAAAGAAAATAAAAGTTAGTATAGACTGACATTTATTTTCAAAGGAGAGAGATATAATTCAGTGGTCGGCTTTTCCTCTGCCCTTCGGCCACATGGAAGGGGATGTATTTGCGTACATCCCATCGCATGTTACTGAGAGGATTCGGTGGCAGGGGGCGGGCGTATGGTCTGGCGGCGGGCAGTGTTAAGATGCGTGCTAAGCATCGAACGACCGCAACTTAGCGTATGGTGTTGAATCACCCCCAATTGTGTAAGCTGCACAAGATGTCAAAACAGCACTAGTGGTGGCATTACAGTGTGCGGCTTAAAGTGAATTAAGCATTACAGTGTGTGGAATGTGCAATGGGCATTACTGTATGTGGAATAATGTGTAATGGGCATTACTCTGTGTGGAATATGTGTAATTGGCATTACTGTGTGTGGAATAATGAGTAATGGGCATTACTGTGTGTGTAATAATGTGAAATGGGCACTACTGTGTGCGGAAAAATGTGTAATGGGCATTATTGTGTGTGGCATAATGTGTAATGGGCATTACTGTGTATGGCATAATGTGTAATGGGCATTACTGTGTGTGGAATAATGTGTAATGGACATTACTGTGTGTGGAATAATGTGTAATGGACATTACTGTGTGTGGAATAATGTGTAATGGGCATTTGTGTGTGTGGCATAATGTGTAATGGGCATAACTTTGTATGGCATAATGTGTAATGGACATTACTGTGTGTGGAATAATGTGTAATGGTCATCACTGTGTGGAAAATTGTGTAATGGACATTTCTGTGTGTGGCACGTGCAACGGGCATTACTGTGTGTGGCATGTGCAATGGGCATTACTGTGTGTGGAATAATGTGTAATGGGCATTACAGTGTTTCAGAATGTGAAATGGGTATTATTGTGTGTGGCGTAATGGGCATTACTGTGTATGGCATAATGTGTAATGGGCATTACTGTGTGTGGAATAATGTGTAATGGACATTACTGTGTGTGGAATAATGTGTAATGGGCATTAGTGTGTGTGGCATAATGTGTAATGGACATTACTGTGTGTGGAATAATGTGTAATGGGCATTACTGTGTGTGGAAAAATGTGTAATGGGCATTTCTGTGTGTGGCACGTGCAATGGGCATTACTGTGTGTGTGAAATAATGTGCGATGGGCATTCGTGTGTGTGGAATAATGTGTAATGGGCATTACTGTGTTTGGCACGTGCAATGGGCATTACTGTGTGTGGAATAATGTGTAATGGCCATTACTGTGTGTGGAATAATGTGTAATGGGCATTACTGTGTGTGGAATAATGTGTAATGGGCATTACAGTGTTTCAGAATGTGTAATGGGCATTAATGTGTGCGGAAAAATGTGTAATGGGTATTACTGTGTGTGTGGAATAATGGGTAATGTGCATTCCTGTGTGTGTGGAATAATGTGTAATGGGCATTACTGTGTGGAATAATGTGTAATGGGCATTACTGTGTGTGGCACGTGCAATGGGCATTACTGTGTGTGGAATAATGTGTAATGGGCATTACAGTGTTTCAGAATGTGTAATGGGCATTATTGTGTGTGGCATAATGTGTAATGGGCATTACTGTGTATGGCATAATGTGTAATGGGCATTACTGTGTGTGGACTAATGTGTAATGGACATTACTGTGTGTGGAATAATGTGTAATGGGCATTAGTGTGTGTGGCATAATGTGTACTGGGCATTAGTGTGTGTGGCATAATTTGTAATGGGCATTACTGTGTGTGGCACGTGCAACGGGCATTACTGTGTGTGGAATAATGTGTAATGGGCATTACAGTGTTTCAGAATGTGTAATGGGCATTATTGTGTGTGTGGCATAATGTGTAATGGGCATTACTGTGTATGGCATAATGTGTAATGGGCATTACTGTGTGTGGAATAATGTGTAATGGACATTTCTGTGTGTGGAATAATGTGTAATGGGCATTAGTGTGTGTGGCATAATGTGTAATGGGCATTACTATGTATGGCATAATGTGTAATGGGCATTACGGTGTGTGGAATAATGTGTAATGGGCATTACTGTGTGTGGAAAAATGTGTAATGGGCATTTCTGTGTGTGGCACGTGCAACGGGCATTACTGTGTGTGGCACGTGCAATGGGCATTACTGTGTGTGGAATAATGTTTCATGGGCATTACAGTGTGTGTGAAATAATGTGCGATGGGCATTAGTGTGTGTGGAATAATGTGTAAAGGGCATTACTGTGTTTGGCACGTGCAATGGGCATTACTGTGTGTGGAATAATGTGTAATGGGTATTACAGTGTTTCATAATGTGTGTGGAATAATGTGTAATGGGCATTAATGTGTGTGGAAAAATGTGTAATGGGTATTACTGTGTGTGTGGAATAATGGGTAATGGGCATTACTGTGTGTATGGAATAATGTGTAATGTGCATTCCTGTGTGTGTGTGGAATAATGTGTAATGGCATTACTGTGTATTGAATAATGTGTAATGGGCATTACTGTGTGTGTAATAATGTGTAATGGGCATTACTGTGTGTGGCACATGTAATGGGCATTACTGTGTGTGGAATAATGTGCAATGGGCATTACTGTGTGTGGAATAATGTGTAATGGCATTACAGTGTAGTGGGCATTACTGTGTGTGGAATAATGTGTAATGGGCATTACTGTGTGTGGAATAATGTGCAATGGACATTACTGTGTTTGGAATAATGTGCAATGGGCATTACTGTGTGCGGCATAATGTGTACTGGGCGTTACTGTGTGTGAAATAATATTTAATGGGCATTACGGTGTGTGGAATAATGTGTAATGGGCATTACTGTGTGTGGAATAATGTGTAATGGGCATTACAGTGTTTCAGAATGTGTAATGGGCATTACTGTGTGTGGAATAATGTGTAATGGGCATTACAGTGTGTGTGAAATAATGTGCGATGGGCATTAGTGTGTGTTTGGCATGTGCAATGGGCATTACTGTGTGTGGAATAATGTGTAATGGCCATTACAGTGTTTTATAATGTGTAATGGCCATTACTGTGTGTGGAATAATGTGTAATGGGCATTACAGTGTTTCAGAATGTGTAATGGGCATTACTCTGTGTGTGGAATAATGTGTAATGGGCATTACTGTGTGTGTGTGGAATAATGTGTAATGGGCATTACTGTGTGTGTAATAATGTGTAATGAGCATTACTGTGTGTGGCACGTGTAATGGGCATTACTGTGTGTGGCACGTGTAATGGGCATTACTGTGTGTGGAATAATGTGCAATGGGCATTACTGTGTGTGGAATCATGTGCAATGGCATTACAGTGTATAGAATAATATGTAATGGGCATTACTGTGTGTGGAATAATGTGCAATGGACATTACTGTGTTTGGAATAATGTGCAATGGGCATTACTGTGTGTGGCATAATGTGTAATGGGCATTACTGTGTGTGGAATAATGCGTAATGGGCATTACTGTGTGTGGCATAATGTGTAATGGGCATTACTGTGTGGAATAAACTTGTAATGGGCATTATAGTGTTACTTAGGGCGGGATGTATTAATATACATCGCCGCCTGCCGTGATGCCAGTGCATATGTACTAACATATGCAGCTGGCATTGCGGTAAGGGAGACCCCCCGCGATACCTGTACTGTGGTGTGCGGGGGGTCTCCGTCTCCTCCCTGCCACCTGAACTGCCTTCACGCCGGGGACAGCTAAGCAGACTGTCCCCAGCGCCTCCTCCTCCCCCCTGCAGACGGAAGGACGTCCGGCTGCGTTGCTAGGGGGAGGAAGGGCTTACCTTCCGGGGTCCAGGAGGACCTGCAAGAAGGTAAGCCAGAGAGAGAGGGAGAGGGGGGGTCAGCGAGGCGGCAAGGCGGCGGGCGGTGAAAAGAAGCCCATAGGCTTCTATAGGGTATCGCCACCCAAAGGTGATAGTACATAGGAAAATGCGGTAAAACAGGGGGTTTACCGCATTTTCCCTTTAGTACATCCCACCCTCAATGTGTATTTCCTTTTTTTTTTGCATAATGTGTTAGAGCAGGCTTTCCTACCTTCCTGAATGACGGGGAGGCTCCCGAAAATCAGGTCCCGGGAAGGTGGGTAAGGCTCCCACTTCCTGCCCACAGCCCCTGCACCCCCCTTCTCCGCTGATTCAAATACCAGAATTTGCAGGGGGGTGTGGCTAAAAATGGTTCTCACCCCTGACATGTTTCCACTCTGGGCTTCTTCCATAGACGCCACAATAATAGTAGGCAAGCATGTGATTGAGCAGTGGTTCCCAAACTGTGCGCCTAGGCTCCCTGGGGTGCCTCGGAGCACTTGCAGGGGTGCCTCGGGTTGGTGGTCCAAAACCAATTCAAATTATTTATGGCCAATGAAACAGGCAAAATCAGTGCTTGGGGCTTCCAATTATCAAATATGTGGGGAAAGAGAAGTGAATTGTGTTCCTCACCACATAACTGGACCTAAGGATGACAAGCACAACTTATTTCATTTAATTATTTTTTTTTATTCTTGGTAACAAACTTTGGCCTAGGGGTGCTCTGAAAAATATTCTGATACTCTAGGGTGCCGTGATTCAAAAAAGTTTCGGAACCTCTGTGTTAGAGGCATTACTATAAGAAGGAAAAATTATTGAAGGGGAAAAAACATACCCATTCTCCGGGCACTACCTACTCCTCCGACTATGGGGTTTATTCTAGTTCATTCTTTCTGACAAATTCCTTCTTAGATGGACAAAACCATGTGCACTGCAGGGGGCAGATGTAACATGTGCAGAGAGAATTAGATTTGGGTGAGTTATTTTGTTTCTGTGCAGGGAAAATACTGACTGCTTTATTTTACACTGCAATATAGATCTCACTTTGAAGAAAAACCCCACCCAAATCTAATTCTCTCTGCACAAGTTACATCTGCCCCACCCGCAGTGCACATGGTTTTGTCCATCTAAGAAGGATTTTGTCAGAAAGAATGAACTAGAATAACCCCCTATGTTATCTGTTTTAATATGTAGAGGGGACATAACATCATCTGCGTATGATTGTACTGTATCAGCGCCTGCAGGGTTAACAGTATAATAATGAGTAAGGACACTGTCCTGTTTGTTCTAGATTCTGAAAGTGAAAGTAATAAGACAGCAGCTGGAATGTTATTCAGAACACAAATAGCATGAGACCCAGTATAGGGGGGGATCGGGGATAAGGGGGGGACACACACACTTGGGTGCCTCAGATCGGTGTTCCAGGATAAAATCGAATTATTTATGGTCAATGTATTAGACAAAACTAGAGCTCGCTGTGTACAAACAGAAGTAAATCCTGTCCTGTAAACAGGGTTGCCTACCCTCCCGGAATGGCCGGGAGGGTCCCGAAAATCGGGTCCCCCTCCCGGCCCCCCGGAAAGGTGGGCAATCCTCCCGGAATCCTGGGCACCCCCGCTTAGCCCCCTGATTTCCGCTACCTCCATCCTGCCCTTAGCGTTTAAATAACCCTATCTGCCGATCTCCGCTGAGGGGGCGGGGCTAACGTGTAAGAAACGTGTCATTATAGCGCCGCCCCCTCCACGGAGATAGGCAAAACGGGTTATTTCCCATCCTGGGGGTGGGGCTTAATGATGTCACGCTCAAGCCCCGCCCCCCGAAGTCATGCTGAAAGTCTTCTCTCCGGGCTTCAAAAGTCGGCAACTCTGCCTGTAAATGGAACCGTGTGATGACATACAGTATAAACATGACATATAAACCTACTTCATTTTGTAATAAAAGTTTGGCCATGGGGTGAGGTGAAAAACCTCTGATTCTCTGGGGCACCCCCCCCCCCCATCAGTGTATAATGTGCCAGCAGCAAAACACTACTACAGGATACTGACACAACTATTATACTACTGACAAGAAACTAATAGAAGAGTGACACTTACATGAGTGATGCAGCAGCAGCAGTCCCAGCACAGGTGCCGATCCCATCTCCATACAGCAAATCTGTACTTTGGCTCCCAGGCTGAGAGAGAACTCCAGGTAACTGGTCACATGATGCCAGAGGGGGATGTCCTATGTACTCCTGCCCTTTCTGCATACGTTCCAACATGACCCTCTCCAGGAGGGACACAATGCTCTGTTTTAATGTATGATTTCCATCACCTGAGTTGAACAGGTTAAGGGCCAGATACACTAAACTTCAAAAGTGATAAAATGGAGAGTAATAAACTACCAGCCAATCAGCTCCTACCTGCCATGTCACAGGCTGTGTTTGAAACATGTCAGGCAGGTGCTGATTGGCTGGTTCTTTGTCACTCTCCATTTTATCACTTACAGTATGAAGCTTAGTGCATCTGGCCCTAAGTGATAAGAGAGATGTTTCAACACAGGTGATGGCAATCATACATTAAGGACCTTATTCTGGTCCTTTTGGTCGCCCGCGTGTTCGCACAGGGGATCAATGTTTGGTGCATGTGCAGACGCCGGGTGCAAATGGGCACGTAGAACGACAAGTTTGCCATCTCATTTGCACCAACCAGTGCGGATGGTGGGCATGGGGCAGTGGTGAGTGGACGCACCCATGGGAACGCCCAGAGTTTCATGGGTGTTCCCATGAAAACTCAGGGCGTTTCCATAGAAATGAGGCAGTGACACAGCTGCTGGGGGCGGGTTAATAACATCACCAGATGTCAGCTGCCCGCACTGTTCTCATACAGGGCGCACGCAAAGCTAAGGCATATGAGAGTGACTGTTTTACATGTACGCGCCAAATCACTCGATGGTCGACGCACTCTATAATATCTTTTCTGTACTTCCCCAACCCTTCACTAACAGGAGGGGTAAATACAGGTGCTGCTGTGCCATTCACAGCGCAAGACTGAGACCAATATTCTAGTTACTGTATATACTGTATTGGCTACATCTGTCACTCAGGGGATTATTCTGTTTGGTACGGTGAAACGTGCATACGGTCCGTCACACCGTACGCTCACAGTGAGTGTAAGTCCGCCCACAGAACAGCCGCACACGGACGGTCACAAACACCGACAATGGGGAGTGGCGTTCACTTGAACGTACGCCACCGTGCACGGACAGATCTCCCTGTTAGCCACCGATACCTGGCGTACATCTGAGCATACGCCACAGTGCAAGGACGGATCTCGTCCGTTTTCCCACCGACACCTTCCGTATATCCAGGGCTATTTTTCAGCAGGCTCCAGCAGGAACTGAGGCCCTTATTCTAGTTCACTCTTTCTGACAAAATATTTCTTAGATGGACAAAAGCATGTGCACTGCAGGTGAGGCAGGTGTTACTTGTGCAGAGATAATTAGATTTGGGTGGGGTTTTACACCTGCCTCACCTGCAGTGCACATGGTTTTGTCCATCTAAGAAATATTTTGTCAGAGTGAACTAGAATAAGGGCCTCAGTTCCTGCTGGAGCCTGCTGAAAAATAGCCCTGCATATATAAGAGCGTACGCCACATGCAAACATGTTCTAATATTGTTCAAAATAAGACTTTAGAGTGTGATAGGCAGATGTTGGGATCCTTTGTTAGAGATATGTGATTGCAATAATGTGCTTGGTGGCATCTTACATACAGAGTGTGATACATAAAGTTCATAGCAGATATGAAAGTGCATAATGTATGTTCTTGGGGAAAAAAATACAGATTGTGTGTGTGCAAAATAGTGGCCATGGCCTTAGGACATTGCTCCACCATTGCAAGCAGAAATTGAGTCCAAAAACATCATTGTTGCTCTTAGACGTGGTTTATGTGTCTATTTCATAATAAAAAACTGGTATGTTTGTGTTACAGTGAAAAAGTTGACACATGTCGACTCCTGTGAATTGAGTGTCCTGCTTTTTAAAGTATAAAAATACACTTTATGAATGGGTGTAAATGGTTATAAAATAACTAGCTGGACATATATAACCAGGTATTAGAATGAATATTACCTTAAATTAAACCAACCTTTACATGTAGAGAAGTATAGAAAGATAAGCTTCCAATGTGTTTGAGGGCTGTGTGTGGCTTGCAGGTAGTGAAATCATGGTTTTCACTTAATAGGCTGCAGCATTGCTTATTACATTCAAGTGTATGTGTTTTAGTAGTAATCAGCGTTAATTAGCAGACCCAGGCGTCCGCTCTCATGCGGTATCTGTAGGGGTGGTCATGAGCACTCTTTGGTGTCTGCCTGTTTTTGGGCCAAAATGTGCACAGTGCGTTCGCCGATCGAGGCGGTTGTGGCACCGTGCATTTTGTGTGCACACCCCCGTGTATGCCCATGTTTACGCCCTGTTTTCCTCATTATTCTGGATGCTCCCATAAAAACGCCCACATTGACCAGCCCACAGTGCCAGACACCCTCTCCCTCCCCATGCTGCCAGGCAAAGACACTGCTACTCCACAGCCACCAGGTGAGCGGCAGGTCTGCCCGCAAACCCCCCCCCCTCTGCCAGCAGCCCACCCCAGACCCCCGCAACGCCCCCCTCCCGCGATTCGTGGACCCCTGCCCCCTCCCGCAATTCTTGCAATTCACTGACTCCCACAACCCCCCTCCCGCAATTTGCGGACTCCCCCTTCTCGCGATTCACGCACCCCCCTCCCGCAATTTACGGACACCGGCAATTTGCAGACCCCCCTGACCCCCTTCCGGCAATTCCACCCCCCAGTGGACCCCTGCGATTCGCGGCACCCCCGCGACCCCCTCCCGCGATTCGCGCCACCCCCGCGACCCCCCTCCCGCGATTCACGGCACCCCCGCGACCCCCCCTTGCGGAATTCGCAGACACGCCCCCCCCCCGTGATTTGTGGACCCTCGCCGCTTCCCGCTATTCGCGGTTCCCCCCTCCCGCGATTCATGGCACCCCCCGTGCCCCCCGCAATTCACAGACCCCCCGCATCCCCCTCCCGCGATTCACACCCCCCCTCCCACAATTCAAGGCACCCCCCATGACCCTCCCCTCCCGAGATTCACGCCCCCTCCCCCCCCGGTTGCCGGGTGCAAAATCGCCATCAATGCCAACCATCCTCCTCCTGCTCTCCTGAACCGTAACTTCCACCACTGGGGAGTCGCTGACGCTGTGTTGCCCACATACAGATGGGGCAGGTCTCATCCTTGCTACCTATGGCGAGAGTTCCGCCAGCTGGCCACGTCGCCCGCAATCGCAATACATTTTAAATGCTTGGCGATTCGCAGTGGCATCTCCGGATGACTGCAATACCAGTGATCATCCACCAGATGTCACTTTTGAAAACCTCCTGGCCAGTTCTGCTAACATTGGGTGCCTTTTTAGCTAAAAATTCATCTTACAGTATTTGCATTGTTATGTGACCAGGACACACAAGGAGTTTTTGATGATTACAATAATATGCGGCATGCCTATATTCTGTGCACGACTGTGGCTGTACCTGCATATGGAATGCTACAGTACAGTATATTACAGTGATTTCCAAGAGTACACTATTTCATATGCAGATACAGCCTCACTCACACACAGAATATAGGCATGCTGCATATCATTTTATGCCTAGCTGCTGGTGCCCCTAGGCATTCCAAATGCCCTAGAAATTTGCCTAATTTGCCTATGCCTATGCCTAGGGCCGGCATTTGTTTTCAATGTGGTCGTTACATGCCTGTTGCCACATGCTAGTTTCCTACAGTATTTGTTTTCACTGTGTTCATTATATGCCTGTTGCCATGGGGTGATTACATGCTAGTTGGCACGAGAGATTTCCTACAGCATTTGTTTTCATGGTGGTCATTACATGCCTGTTGCCATGGGGTGATTACATGCTTCTGTAGTTGGCACACAGGATTTCCAACAGTATTAGTTTTCAATGTGGTCTTTACATGCCTGTTGCCATGGGGTGATTACATGCTAGTTGGTTGGCACAAGGGATTTCCTACAGTATTTGTTTGCAATGTGGTCATTACATGCCTGTTGCCATGGGTGATTTCCTACAGCATTTGTTTTCAATGTGGTCCAGAGCTGGCCCTAGCCTAAATGACACCCTACTGTAGGCAAGATTTTGGCTGGTGCCCCCTAGCACCGCCACTAGTTCTACTGTACCTCAATAGGCCACGCAGCTCCTGGCCAGTTCTGCGAACATTGGGTGCCTTTTTAGCTGAAAATTCATCTTACGGTATTTGCAATGTTATGTGACCAGGACACACAAGGAGTTTTTGATGATTACAATAATATGCGGCATGCCTACAGTATATTCTGTGTACGGCTGTGGCTGTAACTGCATATGGAATGCTACAGTACAGTATGTTACAGTGATTTCCATGAGTACACTATTTCATATGCAGATACAGCCTCACTCACACACAGAATATAGGCATGCTGCATATCATTTTATGCCTAGCTGCTGGTGCCCCTAGGCATTCCAAATGCCCTAGAAATTTGCCTAATTTGCCTATGCCTAGGGCCGGCATTTGTTTTCAATGTGGTCGTTACATGCCTGTTGCCACATGCTAGTTTCCTACAGTATTTGTTTTCACTGTGTTCATTATATGCCTGTTGCCATGGGGTGATTACATGCTAGTTGGCACGAGAGATTTCCTACAGCATTTGTTTTCATGGTGGTCATTACATGCCTGTTGCCATGGGGTGATTACATGCTTCTGTAGTTGGCACACAGGATTTCCAACAGTATTAGTTTTCAATGTGGTCTTTACATGCCTGTTGCCATGGGGTGATTACATGCTAGTTGGTTGGCACAAGGGATTTCCTACAGTATTTGTTTGCAATGTGGTCATTACATGCCTGTTGCCATGGGTGATTTCCTACAGCATTTGTTTTCAATGTGGTCCAGAGCTGGCCCTAGCCTAAATGACACCCTACTGTAGGCAAGATTTTGGCTGGTGCCCCCTAGCACCGCCACTAGTTCTACTGTACCTCAATAGGCCACGCAGCTCCTGGCCAGTTCTGCGAACATTGGGTGCCTTTTTAGCTGAAAATTCATCTTACGGTATTTGCATTGTTATGTGACCAGGACACACAAGGAGTTTTTGATGATTACAATAATATGCGGCATGCCTACAGTATATTCTGTGTACGGCTGTGGCTGTAACTGCATATGGAATGCTACAGTACAGTATGTTACAGTGATTTCCATGAGTACACTATTTCATATGCAGATACAGCCTCACTCACACACAGAATATAGGCATGCTGCATATCATTTTATGCCTAGCTGCTGGTGCCCCTAGGCATTCCAAATGCCCTAGAAATTTGCCTAATTTGCCTATGCCTATGCCTAGGGCCGGCATTTGTTTTCAATGTGGTCGTTACATGCCTGTTGCCACATGCTAGTTTCCTACAGTATTTGTTTTCACTGTGTTCATTATATGCCTGTTGCCATGGGGTGATTACATGCTAGTTGGCACGAGAGATTTCCTACAGCATTTGTTTTCATGGTGGTCATTACATGCCTGTTGCCATGGGGTGATTACATGCTTCTGTAGTTGGCACACAGGATTTCCAACAGTATTAGTTTTCAATGTGGTCTTTACATGCCTGTTGCCATGGGGTGATTACATGCTAGTTGGTTGGCACAAGGGATTTCCTACAGTATTTGTTTGCAATGTGGTCATTACATGCCTGTTGCCATGGGGTGATTACATGCTAGTTGATTGGCACGAGGGATTTCCTACAGTATTTGTTTTCAATGTGGTCATTACATGCCTGTTGCCATGGGGTCATTACATGTCCTTACATTCTCATTGCCATGTTGTACAGTATTTGCGTGCATTTTTTAATGGGTACTGTATACTGTATACTGTATTTCTTATTTTTACAGATATCAGCAGGATGAACGCCATTGTAAAAACAGTACTGTACATTGCAGTGCATACTGTATACAGTAGCCTGCTGTACACACAATGATGGATTTTGACTTTCGAACATGTGGCATACTGTACTGTACCTGCTCTGCTCCTGGACTTCCTTGCCAGTGCCAGTTGCAGAGGTGGGACTGCACCATTGTCCAAAGTTCAAATAGGGGAGCCACACAGTGAGTCCTGGACTGTGGTGTTTTTGGGTGGCAGTTGGTAGGGCTCCCCTGTCTGATTTTTGGACTCTGCTGCAGTCCTGCAACTCTGCAACTGCCACTGGCATGGAAGTCAAGGAACAGAGCATTTTGTCCCTCCAAAAATGGGTCATGTTGGGAGGTACAGTAATGTATGCATGTGGCGTTATACTGTAACACATTGTACAGTACAGGTGTGTTACAAAATATACTTTTTTTGGTTTGCTTTTCCACAGTGCCACCAAGTCAGCAGCGCAGCCCGCGGCGGCGTACACGCCCCCCCACCCAGGAGGAGGAGAGCAGCACCACCCCCAAGGAGGAGGCGAAAGCCAGCGCGGATGGTAAGTATTGTACTGTATAACACCAGTGTTCCCGCCATGTGTGCCGAATAATATAATACTTGTGGGCCCGACATGTGTACTGCGTAACACCTGTGGGCCCACCATGTGAACCCTATAACACTTGTGGGACCCACATGTGTGCCATGCGGAAAACACCTTGTGCACCTTATACCATCTGGGGTCCAACCATTTACTGTATGGTGCAGTATGTTTACTGTATTTTGTCTTTTTTTTTCTGTTGCAGTGTCCGAAACTATCCCCACCACCCGGGAGGAGGAGCAGCAGCAGAGCTGCATCACCCCCCAGGAGCAGATGGGACCCAGCGCAGATGGTAAGTATTGTACAGTATAACACCAGGGGTCCCGCCATGTGTACCAGAAAAAACTGTACTTGTGGGCCCACCCTGTAACATTCTGTACAGTAGTACTGTACCTGTACGGTAGTAATTAAGGCTGAAAAAAGACGTTAGTCCATCAAGTTCAACCGACTGTACTGTACTGGACAGTATCTACAGTAACTTGTAACTACTGTACTGACTTGAGTAAAACATACTGTATCTGCAGTACAGTTTACTGTACAGTAGGATTCCCTTAGTGGCCCAAAATGTATCCAGTTTTGATTGAAATTTATGAACAGTAGTTGCTGTAACCGCCCCCACCGCCAATGAATGAATGTTACTGCTCTAATGGTGAAGATTCTTCTTAAAGTAATTCAGTACGGAATTTACAGAATTTTCCTCCAGTACAGTACATGGCCGCGTGTTCTTAGTATACAGTGGGCCTGTTAGTGAACAAAGGCCTGTTACAGTATTTTCACCGTATACTATCTGGGGTCCAACCATTTACTGTACTGTACATTACAGTCTATTTATTTTGACTTTTTTTTACAGTGCCAGCATCCGAAAGCCTCCCCACCACCCAGGAGGAGGAGCAGAGCACCTCCACCCCGCCCCAGGACCACGGTGGCCCAGAATGGGGAAGCCAGAGCTCTGGCAGTGGTAATCATTGTTACTGTAGTGTTACAGTCACTATTTTCTGAAAGTACTGTATACTGTAGTACTGAACTGTATTACTGTTATTATTTGCTTATTTTACAATACTTGATATCTTTTATACACAGGTCATCTAGTCATTGACACAGACGTGGGGGAGGTGGAGGATGAGGAGCAGGAGGAGGAGGGGCAGGAGACAGAGGAGCCAGTCCCCAGCACGCACAGTAAGTATTGTACAGTATAACAACAGGGGTTATCCTGCCATGTGTACCGGATAATAGTGTACTGTACTCTACATGTGGGCCCAACATGTGTACCATATAATGTATAACACCTGTGGTCCGCCATGTACAGTGATTAAAGCTGAAAAAAGACATTAGCCCATCAAGTTCAACCTACTGTACAGTATCAGACTTCTAACTACTGACTTCAGTAAGTCATACTGTACAGTATCTACTGTATACTGTAGGATTCCCTACCAAAAATGTATCCAGTTTTGATTGAAATTCATGCACAGTATAAAATCTGGGGTCCAAACATTTACAGTACTTCACGGTACAGTATATTTACTGTATTTTGTCTTTTTTTTCTGTTGCAGTGTCCGAAACAGAGGTCACCACCCGGGAGGAGGAGGAGCAGCAGCAGAGCAGCACCACCCCCGAGGAGCAGGCAGGATGGTAAGTATTGTACAGTATAACACCAGGGGTCCCGCCATGTGTACCAGAAAAAACTGTACTTGTGGGCCCACCCTGTAACATTCTGTACAGTAGTACTGTACCTGTACGGTAGTAATTAAGGCTGAAAAAAGACGTTAGTCCATCAAGTTCAACCGACTGTACTGTACTGGACAGTATCTACAGTAACTTGTAACTACTGTACTGACTTGAGTAAAACATACTGTATCTGCAGTACAGTTTACTGTACAGTAGGATTCCCTTAGTGGCCCAAAATGTATCCAGTTTTGATTGAAATTTATGAACAGTAGTTGCTGTAACCGCCCCCACCGCCAATGAATGAATGTTACTGCTCTAATGGTGAAGATTCTTCTTAAAGTAATTCAGTACGGAATTTACAGAATTTTCCTCCAGTACAGTACATGGCCGCGTGTTCTTAGTATACAGTGGGCCTGTTAGTGAACAAAGGCCTGTTACAGTATTTTCACCGTATACTATCTGGGGTCCAACCATTTACTGTACTGTACATTACAGTCTATTTATTTTGACTTTTTTTTACAGTGCCAGCATCCGAAAGCCTCCCCACCACCCAGGAGGAGGAGCAGAGCACCTCCACCCCGCCCCAGGACCACGGTGGCCCAGAAGGGGGAAGCCAGAGCTCTGGCAGTGGTAATCATTGTTACTGTAGTGTTACAGTCACTATTTTCTGAAAGTACTGTATACTGTAGTACTGAACTGTATTACTGTTATTATTTGCTTATTTTACAATACTTGATATCTTTTATACACAGGTCATCTAGTCATTGACACAGACGTGGGGGAGGTGGAGGATGAGGAGCAGGAGGAGGAGGGGCAGGAGACAGAGGAGCCAGTCCCCAGCACGCACAGTAAGTATTGTACAGTATAACAACAGGGGTTATCCTGCCATGTGTACCGGATAATAGTGTACTGTACTCTACATGTGGGCCCAACATGTGTACCATATAATGTATAACACCTGTGGTCCGCCATGTACAGTGATTAAAGCTGAAAAAAGACATTAGCCCATCAAGTTCAACCTACTGTACAGTATCAGACTTCTAACTACTGACTTCAGTAAGTCATACTGTACAGTATCTACTGTATACTGTAGGATTCCCTACCAAAAATGTATCCAGTTTTGATTGAAATTCATGCACAGTATAAAATCTGGGGTCCAAACATTTACAGTACTTCACGGTACAGTATATTTACTGTATTTTGTCTTTTTTTTCTGTTGCAGTGTCCGAAACAGAGGTCACCACCCGGGAGGAGGAGGAGCAGCAGCAGAGCAGCACCACCCCCGAGGAGCAGGCAGGATGGTAAGTATTGTACAGTATAACACCAGGGGTCCCGCCATGTGTACCAGAAAATAATTGTGAGCCCACCCTGTAACATACTGTACAGTAATACTGCACCCCCACCACTGCCGCTGAAGTCCACTCTATCCTTCAATCCGCTTCTCCCTCCACCTGCCTGCTCGATCCTATCCCCTCCAATATTATCCGTCGTCTCAGTCTGTCAGTCTGCTCTCACTTGGTTCATCTCTTTAATCTTTCCCTATCCTCTGGGATCTTCCCTTCCTCCTTCAAACACGCTCTTGTCTCCCCAATTCTCCATCTAACTACAGGCCCATCTTCCTCCTCCCTTTTGCCTCCCAAGGTCCTAGAACGTCTGGCCTATAATCGTCTCCTAAGCCACCTTACTGCTAACTCCATTCTAGACCCCCTCCAATCCGGGTTCTGCCCTTTACATTCCACTGAAACTGCCCTGACCAAAGTCACTAACGATCTACTATCGGCTAAATCCAAAGGCCTCTTCTCTATCCTCATCCAGCTTGATCTGTCAGCTGCCTTTGACACTGTTGACCACCCTCTCCTGCTCAACACCCTCCGCTCCTTTGGCATCACTGACATAGTTGTCTCCTGGTTCACCTCATACCTCTCTGAGCCCTCCTTCTCCATCTCCTCTCCGAGCTCCTCCTCTCCTACTACCCCACAGCCAGTCGGTGTTCTCCAAGAGTCAGTCCTTGGCCCTCTCCTCTTCTCCCTCTACACCACCTCTCTGGGCACCCTCATCAGCTCCTATGGTTTCCATTACCACCTTTATGCTGATGATACCCTAATCTATCTCTCCTCCCCCAGCCTATCCCCATGACTCCTGTCCAAGGTCTCCAGATGCCTCATGGCCATCTGGATGACCCAACGCTTCCTGAAACTAAACATGGCTAAAACTGAACTTCTAATCTTCCATCCCCCGAACATCCCCTCTTCTCCCACTATCTCCATCAGCATTGGTGAAACCGAGATCAGGTCCACCGACCAAATTCTGTTTTGTACATTGCAAACTAACCTCTTTTTCTGTGCCTTTCCGTAGTACCACCCACCCAGATGACTGTAAGGCCACGCCGCAGCTGTGACCCTGCTCCCCCCGGGCCGTCAACAGCTGGTAAGTACTGGACTCTCCATTTCATCCTCTCTGGGACAGAAATGGCAGGGGTGACACATACTGTAGACAATGGGGACACTGACAGGAACCAGGTGCTGCACAGTCTGTACGACCCCCTCTCCTCCCAGTGCATCGGCCGTGGCACATCCGGATGCCACGGCCAGAATAGATTTTGGTGACCCATAATTGTGGTGCAACTGTCATGGGTATACTACTGAGCATGTTTCTTGGATACTGTACAGTACAGTAAATTGCAAACTAACCTCTTTTTCTGTGCCTTTCCGCAGTACCACCCACCCAGATGACACTGAGGCCCTGCCGCAGACGAAGCAGTGACCCTGCTCCCCCCGGGCCGTCAACAGCTGGTAAGTACTGTACTCTCCATTTCATCCTCTCTGAGAGAGAGACGGCAGGGGGTGACACATACTGTAGACAATGGGGACACTGACAGAAACCAGGTGCTACACAGTCTGTACGACCTCCCCTCTCCTCCCAGCACAGCGACCGTGACACATCCGGATGCCACGGCCAGAATACATTTACTGTAGGTGACCAGAATTGTGGTGCAACTGTAACGGTTACACTACTGAATATGTGTTCTGGATACTGTACAGTAAAGTATGTTTCAAACTAACCTCTTTTTCTGTTCTTTTCCGCAGTTCCACCCACCCAGACGACCCTCCGCCACCGCCACCACAGGACCAGCGAACCATCCCCCCTCCAGGCCATTGGCAGCTGGTAAGTACTGTACAGTACTCTGATTTCATTTGGGACAGAGACGGCAGGGGTGATGCATAGACAATGGGGACACTGATAGGAAACAGGGACTACTGTACATGGTTTATACTATCCATACGACTTCCCCTCTTCTCCCAGCACGACGGCCGTGACACATCCAGATGCTGAGGCCAGAATAGATTTTGTTTACCATAATTGTGGTGCAACTGTCAGTTACTGTACAGTACACATTACTGAACATGTGTCCTGGATACTGTACAGTACAATAATTTGCAAACTAACCTACAGTTTTTTCCTTTGCTTTTTCACAGACAACCGTGAAAGGCTGCGGCCCATTTTTCACACGATGGTTCGTCTGGTCTGCAGAGCTGTGGCGGACAGCTAAACTCCCCCAGAGGACCCACTGTCTAGAGGTAAATCATACTGCACTGTATCTCTACACCATGCTGGAAAGGGATCTACTGTACAGTAGGAGTCATTATTTCAAGTGACTTAAAGGCAGGAAAGCAATGTACTGTACAGCATCAAAGCAATGATGAAGGCTAGTCAGATGCTTGGTTGCATAGGGAGAGGAATCAGTAGCAGAAAAAAAGAAGAGGGAACAGAGAAGGGAAAGGGGGGACATGATGGAAATCTTTAAATATACTGTATCAAGGGTTTGAACATACTGTAGTACAGGAGGGAAATTTTCTTCAAAGGAAAATAAGTTATAGAACACGAGGACATGCACTGAAACTGGAGGGAGGTACTGTAGGTACAGGTGAAATATTTGAAAGAATTACTGTACTTCACAGAAAGGGTAGTGTATAAGTGGAATAGCCTCCCATCAGAGGTGGTAGAGGCTAAGACAGTAGAACAATTTAAACATGCTTGGGATAGGCATATGAATATCCTTACAAAGAAATAAGGATTAAAAAGGGTTGAGATGACCTGAAGGAAAAATAAGGGGCAGACTAGATGGGCCAAATGGTTCTTATCTGCCGGCAAATTCTACTACAGTATATGTTTCTACAGTTATTTCTCCTAAAGTAGGGTTTTAGTTACTGTATCGTAATACTACAGTATCCCTTTTTTCCCCCCACAGAAAACTTCCGTAGGACAATGGTGAACATGGAGCTCGTTCTCCATCAACTGGTGGACCAGTTATTTATTGGCGCCTTCCGCCAGCTTTAGTTTTTTTTTTAAGATTAAAAGTTTAAATGTTTACTACTGTAGTTTTGTCTCTTTCTTTATTGACAGCAGATGATATGGGATACAATCAGTGGGGAAAGGGAAACGAGGTACTGTACTGTAGAGTACCGAACAATACAAAAGATACTGTAAAGATACTGTACAAACAAACATCAATTTTTAATTTATTTTTATAAATTTTTTAAAGGGGGGCAGGGTGGTCAATTACAGTACACTTTTATTGACAGCGGAGGGATGACAAGGGATACAGTCCAATCAGTGGGGAAAAGGTAACAAGATACAGTACAGTACAGCACAGAACAATAAAAACAATGGTAACATCACACACAACTTTTTTTTTTTTTGTATTTTTTTTTAGGAATAGCAGCACACACACGGAAAACACACGGAAGAGAAATACTGTAGGGTGGGGTGAAGTGGGGTTTTTTTTGGTGTTCTTTTTTTTGGGGGGGGGGGGTACAGTAGTTTGGAACACTGACACATACAGAGGACAGATCGGTGAAGGAAAATAGCAGATGCTGGATGCACGGCGCCGCAACTGGAAAGAAACACTTTTATTGACAGCACATGGATGACAAGGGATACAGTCGAATCACTGTGGAAAAGGTAACAAGATACTGTACAGCACAGAACAATAAAAACAATGGTAACATCACACACTATTTTTTTTTTGCTTTTTGTATTTTTTTTTATTATTATGTTTTTTTTAGTTTTGTTTTTGTATTTTTTTTTATTTTTTATATTTGTTTGGGGTGGGTGTGTAGGAACAGCAGCACACACACATGGAAAACAGACCAGTGAAGAGAAATACTGTACTGTAGGGTGGGGTGAGGTGTGGGGGGGTTTATATTTTTTTATCCTTTTTTGGGGGGTACAGTAGTTTGGAACACTGACACACACAGAGGACAGATCAGTGAAGGAAAATAGCAGATGCTGGATGCACGGCGCTGCAATGGACTCAGCCGCAACTAGAAAGAAACACTTTTATTGACAACACATGGATGACAAGGGATACAGTCGAATCACTGTGGAAAAGGTAACAAGATACTTTACAGCACAGAACAATAAAAAACAATGGTAACATCACACACAACTTTCTTTTATTATTATTTTAGCTTTTTGTATTTTTAGTTTTTTTATTATATTTTTTTAGTTTTGCTTTTTGTATTTTTTTAATTATTATTTTTGCTTTTTTTATGTTTTTATTTTTATTATGTTTTGTTTTACTGTAGGTTTATTTTTGCAGGGGGTTAGGAACAGTGACACACACACGAAAAATAGACGGGTAAAAGGAAATACTGTACCGTATGGTGTGGTTGAAGTTTCATTTTCGTTATGGGGATATTTTGGAACACTGATGCACATGGAGGAGAGATCAGAAAATACTTTACAGTAGCACACGCTATCGCTCTGCAGCACAAATAGAAATTCATGCAAGATGGAAGTGCTGTGAACACCCCTGCTTCATCACCAAGTTGTGCACAAGGGAGGACAAACTCTGGGCAATGGTGGTAAAGGTGTTGTGACATGATTGAGACGGACCCACTGTGATATCCTCTTCATCCGTAGTAGTGCATTGATTGTATTGACTATCTTGGTTTCATGGTGCTTCAGAAGTTCAATCCGTTTACCACATCTTTGCCATGCTCTTAGAAGCACCAGCTGTAGAGTAATGGAGGCTGGGTGCTTTAACGTATGGTGGTTGCATCCACAACAGAAGGGAGTGAAACAAGGAGGATAAAATTAACCCCTTCCCGACATTTGACGTATATATACGTCATGGCCGGGATGTACTTCCCGACACATGACGTATATATACGTCATGACTTTAAACTGTCCCCGCGTCTATAGACGCGGTGACAGTTTAAACATGTCTGCTGTCCCTGACAGCAGACATGTCCCTGCATGCCCAGGGGGGGCTGCGATGCCGCCCCCCCGTCGGCGATCGCTGTGATTGGCTGTTCAGTGTGAACAGCCATTCACAGCGTTTTCCTGTGTTACCGGCGAATCAGACGCTCGGTAACACAGATGTCAATCACCGCCGGGCGTCAGGGGGCATGAGGGGGTCATCGGTGACGACGACACCTCACCCCACCTGCCCCCAAGGCTGTGATTGGCTCGTCGGACCGACGAGCCAATCATAGCCAAGGCGCGCCATTTAAACTAACGGTGACTGCGCTGCAGACGCCATTCCGGTCTGGAATTGCGTGCAGAGCGGTCACCGGCCACTCTGTCCTGCTATACATACCTGAACCTTGCCTTATACTTACCTGATCACCGCTGATCACCGCTGGTAGCGTGCTGCCAGCAGCTGGATGCTTCCTGGATCTTGTGACTTCCTGTGTCCTGCTGCTGCAGTGTCATAGAGTCCAAGATAGTGATAGATAGTGAGAGATAGTGACAGAGAGTGACAGAGAGTGATAGAGAGTGATATATTTTGTGTCTGCTGCACCCCCTTTTGTGCTGATCACTATATCTGAGCTGATCAGCAACTTTTTGGGGGTGCAGAGGTTTTTTTTTATATATATACCTGTCAGTTGCACCAAAGGTTGTGCTGCCTGTGCAACTGACTGCTGCCCCCCCTGCTGCCCCCCCCCCTTTTGTGCTGATTAGTTTAAGTTAATTAATCAGCAACTTTTTGGGGGTCCAGGGTTTTTTTTCTATATATATACCTGTCAGTTGCACCAAAGGTTGTGCTGCGTGTGCAACTGACTGCTGCCCCCCCCTGCTGCCCCCCCCCCCCCTTTTGTGCTGATTAGTTTAAATTAATTAATCAGCAACTTTTTGGGGGTCCAGTTTTTTTTTATATATATATACCCTGTCAGGTTGCACACAGTTGTGTGCCTGCTGCCCCTCACTGCTAATCAGTGTTCACTGATCACTGCATCACTGATCTGCAGTTTGTTTTTTTGGAGAGTGCAGTGGGGTTTTGTTTTTACACCCACGTTGCTTTTGTGGGTGTCCTGTGGCCGCTGAGCGCTGATCAGTGACGTACAATCACTGAACAGCATTTTTGGCACAGGGTTGATATAATTTTTTTTCTGCAGTTTTTTTAAATTGTTTTTTTTTTTTTTGGAGAGTGCTGTGGTATATTTTTTTAAATTGTTTTTACACCCACGTTGCTTTTGTGGGTGTCCTGTGGCCGCTGATCAGTGACGTACATCACTGAACAACATTTTTGGCACAGGGTTGATATAATTTTTTTTCTGCAGTTTTTTTAAATTGTTTTTTTTTTTTGTTTTTACACCCACGTTGCTTTTGTGGGTGTCCTGTTGCCTTTGAGCGCTGTTCAGTGACAGTCGTTACTGACCAACATCTGTGCTCAATTTTTGGCGCAGGACCTTTTTTTTTTTAACCCCTTCAATTTTTTTTTTTTTAACCCCTTCATTTTTTTTTTTTTATTGGGATCAAATTCCTGTATAAAGTATTTTTTTTCTGCACTACATACACACTACACACTACATTCCACCCGTGTTGAAATAAAGTTTGTACCCCCCCTACACTATACACGTGTTGAAACATTACACTTACAGAAACACAAAAATAAAAATGGCATCCCAAATGTCATCCCAAATGTCATCCCAGTCCTCCAGAAGAATGTATTCAGCGGAGGAGGCATATGCCATGCTTGCCTCTGACTCTGACACAGCCAGTGAGGCAAGCGGGGAATTTGAAGGATTCGTCTTAAGCTCCTCTTCCTCCTCTGGTGATGAGGGACCCCCTCAAAGACGCCCCCGTAGAGCAGCTGAGACCCCCCCCCAAATGATTGATCCCGTATGGACCCCACCACCAGACAATTTTGAGCCCCAGGTTCCTGAGTTTTTGGCTATCCCAGGAATCCAATTTGATAGTACAGGTCTCAGAGAAATTGACTTTTTCAAAGTCTTTTTCTCTGATGATTTTATAAATTTAATGGTGGACCAAAGTAATTTATATGCCCAGCAGTTTATTGCTCAAAACCCCACGTCATCATTTGCTAGGTGGACCACTGTAGATGCAGTAGAGATGATGACGTTTTGGGGTCTGGTGTTACATATGGGCATAGTAAAAAAGCCAGAAATTAGGCAATATTGGAGTACAGATGTTCTGTACAGCACCCCATTTTACCGTATGGCCATGACTCGGACTCGTTTTGAAGCAATCCTTAAATTTATACATTACACCGATAATGCACAGTGCCCACCCAGAGATGATCCCACCTTTGACCGGCTATTCAAAGTCAGGCCGGTCATTGATCATTTCAGTGCCAAATTTGCAGAGATGTACATCCCTGACAGATTTATTTGTATCGACGAGTCCCTTATACATTTTAAAGGAAGGGTTAAATTCCGCCAGTACCTTCCCAGTAAGAGGGCAAGGTATGGCATAAAAATGTATAAACTGTGTGAAAGCACCTCAGGGTACACCCACAGGTTTAGGGTTTATGAAGGGAAGGATTCAAGAATTGAACCGCCAGAATGCCACCCCTCCCTCGTAGGTGTTAGTGGAAAAATTGTCTGGGATTTAGTGCACACCTTCCTGGATAAAGGTTATCACCTCTATGTGGATAACTTTTACACTAGCATCCCCCTGTTTAAGGCCCTTGGTTCAAGAGGTACAGCAGCTTGCGGTACTGTGCGCAAGAACCAAAGAGGCCTCCCAAAAACGCACATTGCCCAAGTACTGAGAAGGGGTGAAAGCAGGGGAATATGCACCGAAAATATGTTGTTGGTCAAATATAAGGACAAGAGGGATGTCCTTATACTGACAACAATTCATGGAGACAGTACCACCTCCGTCCCTGTACGAGGTACCAGTACCCACACCTCAAAACCTAATTGTATCCTAGATTACAATAGGTACATGGGCGGAGTGGATCTTTCAGATCAGGTACTGAAGCCGTACAGTGCCCTGCGGAAAACAAAAATCTGGTACAAGAAGCTGGCCGTGTATATCATCCAGATGGCACTGTATAACGCTTACGTGCTATTCCATTCTACCAGCCAGAGGGGGACATTTATGCACTTTCAAGAGGAAGTCATATGGGGCCTAATATTTGGGAACCAGCAGGCAGAGGGCCCCAGTACTTCTAGTACTGGCCCCCGTATTGTACCAGGGCAGCATTTTCCAAACGAAATCCCCTCCACTGCAAGAAAGGGCAGGACACAAAAAAGGTGCAAAGTTTGCTATAAAAAGGGAATAAGAAAGGATACTATTTTCCACTGTGAATTTTGCCCCGACCAACCCGGCCTATGTATAAAGGAGTGTTTTAAAATATACCACACATCTATGGATTATTAGGTTCATCATTTCACCATGCTTCGGGGGTCTTGCTAATGCCACATAGCACCCACCATTCATTCCACCAGAATCTGAGCTGCAAAATCCAAAAATCACTCCTTCCCTTCTGAGTCCTGCCATGCACCCAACTGGTATTTTTTGGTCACATATGAGGCATTGCCATACTCGGGAGAAATTGGGGCATAGATTTTCGGGTGCTTTTTCTCCTTCATACCTTATGAAAATGAAAAATTTTGAGCCAGAACTGCATTTTTGTGTAAAAAAATGTAATTTTTCATTTTCACTGCCCAGTTGTATCAACATTGGTGAAACCCCTGGGGGTTTGAAATGTACACTATACCCCTAGATGAATTCCCTGAGGGGTGTAGTTTGCAAAATGGGGTCACTTGTGGGGGGGTTCCACTGTATTGGTGCTTCGGGGGTCTTGCTAATGCGACATAGCACCCACCAACATTCCACCAGAATCTGTGCTGCAAAATCCAAATATCACTCCTTCCCTTCTGAGTCCTGCCATTTTTTGGTCACACATGAGGCATTGCCGTACTCGGGAGAAATTGGGGCACAGATTTTGGGGTGCTTTGTCTCCTTCATTCCTTGTGAAAATGAAAAATTTTGAGCCAGAACTGCATTTTTGTGTAAAAAGTTTAATTTTTCATTTTCACTGCCCAGTTGTACCACAATTGGTGAAACCCCTGGGGGTTTGAAATGTACACTATAGCCCTAGATGAATTCCCTGAGGGGTGTAGTTTGCAAAATGGGGTCACTTGTGGGGGGGTTCCACTGTATTGGTGCTTCGGGGGTCTTGCTAATGCGACATAGCACCCACCAACATTCCACCAGAATCTGAGCTGCAAAATCCAAAAATCACTCCTTCCCTTCTGAGTCCTGCCATGCACCCAAATGGTATTTTTTGGTCACATGTGAGGCATTGCCGTACTCGGGAGAAATTGGGGCACAGATTTTGGGGTGCTTTGTCTCCTTCATTCCTTGGGAAAATGAAAAATTTTGAGCCAGAACTGCATTTTTGTGTAAAAAAATGTAATTTTTCATTTTCACTGCCCAGTTGTACCACAATTGGTGAAACCCCTGGGGGTTTGAAATGTACACTATACCCCTATATGAATTCCCTGAGGGGTGTAGTTTGCAAAATGGGGTCACTTGTGGGGGGGTTCCACTGTATTGGTGCTTCGGGGGTCTTGCTAATGCGACATAGCACCCACCAACATTCCACCAGAATCTGAGCTGCAAAATCCAAAAATCACTCCTTCCCTTCTGAGTCCTGCCATGCACCCAAATGGTATTTTTTGGTCACATATGAGGCATTGCCATACTCGGGAGAAATTGGGGCATAGATTTTCGGGTGCTTTTTCTCCTTCATACCTTATGAAAATGAAAAATTTTGAGCCAGAACTGCATTTTTGTGTAAAAAAATGTAATTTTTCATTTTCACTGCCCAGTTGTATCAACATTGGTGAAACCCCTGGGGGTTTGAAATGTACACTATACCCCTAGATGAATTCCCTGAGGGGTGTAGTTTGCAAAATGGGGTCACTTGTGGGGGGGTTCCACTGTATTGGTGCTTCGGGGGTCTTGCTAATGCGACATAGCACCCACCAACATTCCACCAGAATCTGTGCTGCAAAATCCAAATATCACTCCTTCCCTTCTGAGTCCTGCCATTTTTTGGTCACACATGAGGCATTGCCGTACTCGGGAGAAATTGGGGCACAGATTTTGGGGTGCTTTGTCTCCTTCATTCCTTGTGAAAATGAAAAATTTTGAGCCAGAACTGCATTTTTGTGTAAAAAGTTTAATTTTTCATTTTCACTGCCCAGTTGTACCACAATTGGTGAAACCCCTGGGGGTTTGAAATGTACACTATAGCCCTAGATGAATTCCCTGAGGGGTGTAGTTTGCAAAATGGGGTCACTTGTGGGGGGGTTCCACTGTATTGGTGCTTCGGGGGTCTTGCTAATGCGACATAGCACCCACCAACATTCCACCAGAATCTGAGCTGCAAAATCCAAAAATCACTCCTTCCCTTCTGAGTCCTGCCATGCACCCAAATGGTATTTTTTGGTCACATGTGAGGCATTGCCGTACTCGGGAGAAATTGGGGCACAGATTTTGGGGTGCTTTGTCTCCTTCATTCCTTGGGAAAATGAAAAATTTTGAGCCAGAACTGCATTTTTGTGTAAAAAAATGTAATTTTTCATTTTCACTGCCCAGTTGTACCACAATTGGTGAAACCCCTGGGGGTTTGAAATGTACACTATACCCCTATATGAATTCCCTGAGGGGTGTAGTTTGCAAAATGGGGTCACTTGTGGGGGGGTTCCACTGTATTGGTGCTTCGGGGGTCTTGCTAATGCGACATAGCACCCACCAACATTCCACCAGAATCTGAGCTGCAAAATCCAAAAATCACTCCTTCCCTTCTGAGTCCTGCCATGCACCCAAATGGTATTTTTTGGTCACATGTGAGGCATTGCCGTACTCGGGAGAAATTGGGGCACAGATTTTGGGGTGCTTTGTCTCCTTCATTCCTTGTGAAAATGAAAAATTTTGAGCCAAAACTGCATTTTTGTGTAAAAAATGTAATTTTTCATTTGCACAGCCCAGTTGTATCAAAATTGGTGAAACCCCTGGGGGTTTGAAATGTACACTATACCCCTAGATGAATTCCCTGAGGGGTGTAGTTTGCAAAATGGGGTCACTTGTGGGGGGGTTCCACTGTATTGGTGCTTCGGGGGTCTTGCTAATGCGACATAGCACCCACCAACATTCCACCAGAATCTGAGCTGCAAAATCCAAAAATCACTCCTTCCCTTCTGAGTCCTGCCATGCACCCAAATGGTATTTTTTGGTCACATGTGAGGCATTGCCGTACTCGGGAGAAATTGGGGCACAGATTTTGGGGTGCTTTGTCTCCATCATTCCTTGTAAAAATGAAAAATTTTGAGCCAGAACTGCATTTTTGTGTAAAAAATGTAATTTTTCATTTGCACAGCCCAGTTGTATCAAAATTGGTGAAACCCCTGGGGGTTTGAAATGTACACTATACCCCTAGATGAATTCCCTGAGGGGTGTAGTTTGCAAAATGGGGTCACTTGTTGGGGGTTCCACTGTATTGGTGCTTCGGGGGTCTTGCTAATGCGACATAGCACCCACCAACATTCCACCAGAATCTGAGCTGCAAAATCCAAAAATCACTCCTTCCCTTCTGAGTCCTGCCATGCACCCAAATGGTATTTTTTGGTCACATGTGAGGCATTGCCGTACTCGGGAGAAATTGGGGCACAAATTTTGGGGTGCTTTGTCTCCTTCATTCCTTGTGAAAATGAAAAATTTTGAGCCAGAACTGCATTTTTGTGTAAAAAATGTAATTTTTCATTTTCACTGCCCAGTTGTACCACAATTGGTGAAACCCCTGGGGGTTTGAAATGTACACTATACCCCTAGATGAATTCCCTGAGGGGTGTAGTTTGCAAAATGGGGTCACTTGTGGGGGGGTTCCTAACTTTTAGCATCTTATGGTGCCTAGAAACCTACATGGTGCCTAAAAAATAATCTCATAAAAAGGAGGCTCCAAAATCAAGTAGGTGCTCCTTCTATTATGAAGCCTGTGGTTTGGTCAACGTGCACACTAGGGCCACATATAGGATATTTATGAAAACAAAAGAATTGGGGGAATCAATTTTTAGTCACATTTCTCTAGTAAAATCTACTGTGTTCCTTAGAAAAATGTATTAAAATTGCAAATCTGCAAAAAAAATGAAATTTTGAAATTTCACCTACACTTTGTTTTAATTCCTGTGAAACACCTAAAGGGTTAACAAACTTCCAAAATGCTGTTTTGAATACTGTGAGGGGTGCAGTTTTTGAAATGGCATCATTTATGGGGGTGTCTCACATACAAGTCCCTCAAAGTCACATCAGAACTGAACTGGTCCCTAAAAAAATCAGTGTTTGAAATTTTCTTGAAAATTTGAGAATTTGCTATTAATATTTTAAGCCTCCTAGTGTCCAAAAAAATTAAAAGGAGGTTGAAATAATGATGGAAACGTAAAGTAGACATATGGTCTATGTTAGTTATTAACTATTTTGAGTGGTATGATTATTTGTCTCACAAGCAGAAATTTTAACATTTTGAAAATCGCTAAATTTTCCATTTTTTTACGACATTTTGGTATTTTTCACAAAAAAACACAGACTGTATCGACCAAAATTTACCACTAACTTGAAGTACAATGTGTCACGAGAAAACAATCTCAAAATCACTGGGATAAGTAAAAGCAAAAAAAAGTTATACCCACTTAAGTGATACATGTCAGATTTGAAAAAAATGGCTCTGTCAGGAAGGCAAAAACTGGCTGCGTCAGGAAGGGGTTAAAGAAATTAATGAAGATATTGCAGACAGTGATAATGATGATAAAAACGGTATATGGCAAGTATGTAAATATAAAGTCAATTGTCCAGTAAGTTGTTATAATAGACGATGAAGCTTGATCCTTGAAGAATATTGCAATATAATTTGAAGAGTGGAATAGAATATAAACCGGAGTAGTAATTAAGGGTTGCATAAGGAATTGAGGATTGGATGACTTGAAGAACGAATGAAGATTGTATTGCAGATTGGATGATTGGATGAAAGTTGGAAGATTAGATGATGTGGATGATTGGATGAAGGTTGTAAGATTGGATGATTGGATGAAGTTTAGAAGATTGGATGATTGGATGAAGGTTAGAAGATTGGATGAAGGTTTAGAAGATTGGATGATTGGGTGATGTGGATGATGATTTGAAGATTGGATGATTGGTTGCGGATTGGAGGATTGGATGATTGGATTAAGGTTGGAAGATTGGATGATGTGGATGAAGGTTGGATGATTGGATGAAGGTTGGAAGATTGGATGATGTGGATGAAGGTTGGATGATTGGATGATGTGGATGATAATAAATGAAGATAACTGAAGAAGAGGAATCCTTGCAGTATATGGTCGTGGCTGCTGCCAGAGGTAACCTTTGGAAGTGACCGTCGGGAGTATGGCAAGGTGAGACCCCTTTGAGGATCTGACCTCGCTGTCCACATAGGCGGTAGGCAGAGTCCGGTGGTACTTGATGCAGTAAACGGCCAGCAGGATCTTCTCCAGGGGAAGCTCAGGATTGTAGTGGGAACTACAGAGCCAGGTAGGAGCAATGATGCTACAGGATCGACATCATTGTACTGACTGCTGGACTAGCCTGAGCAGCCAGTACTTACCAGGTGAGCTGTGCTGGGATTGGTCAGGCAATCAGAGAGGGAGGCAGAGATGTGCAGGAGAGGCTGGGAAGCCCTGATTGTATGCAGCTGCACAAGCACCGGCCTTTACACAGACACAGACCAGGCACAAACACACATGGTGATATGCTACTCATGTCCTGCATGGAGCTGGAGCACAATACATCAGTGTCACCACGCGATGACAACACGGCCACATGTACCCCAGTGGAGCAAGAGACATAACAGAGGTGAGCGCCATGGTTTTAGTGCACCTAGAGGGTCCAGGACTGGGCACAGTACAGGGGTCTTTAGGCAAGCGCCATGGTGGATGTGACAATCTTCTCATGATGTCTTTGGTCAAATTCTTTGGCAGTGCAAATTTCCCACCCTTGCCATGGAAGTTGACACGATTTGCCCATGTCAAATAGACGTCATGTGGCACATGCTCTTGGAAAACAAATTGTGCATATCTGTTGAGTTGGTCCTTTGCTTTTCCATAAAGCACGTCGTCAGTTGCTTCCGTGATGTCACACAGGGGAATATTGGGCAGAAGAGGACCAAAAACTTCAGGCTCTGCAGGGGTGCTGCACTGAATGGGTGCTCGAGGAAGCTGCAGTTACTTCACCCAAGTTCACCACTGGATGTGCTGTTGAAGACAGTTGTTCATGTCTATTGAAGTCCATTCTGCTGTCCACTTCACTGGGTGCATCCACTTCGCCGCCAGCATCCACTTCGCAGAGTGCATCCAGTTCGCCTGGTCCATCCAATTCGCAGAGTTCACCGAGTGCATCCAGTTCGCCTGGTCCATCCAATTCGCAGAGTTCGCCGAGTGCATCCAGTTCGCCGAATGCATCCACTTCGCCCGATCCATCCAATTCGCAGAGTGCATCCAGTCTGCCAGGTCCATCCTCAATGCGACATACAGGCACAGCTACTTCATACTTTGTGGCGTGTGTTTTTTCATTGCGTTGCCGATGGCATCCTTCACTGCTTCGATGAGGGCGTCCTTCACTGATTCGATGAGAGCATCCTGCATTGATCCGATGGTGTCCTTCAAGGCATTTTTCAGCACAGCATTTTCTATCTCCAGCCGATGTACCTTTGCTTGAAGGTCCTGTGCTCCATGGTCATCTTGCAGGTTGTCCGTCATCTTCCCCAATTCTTTTGCTCCAGAAAGATTGGCAAAATCAAGCTTTCTTCTTGGTGAAGAATGTATTTGCTGACCTGGGTTTGAAACAAAATCCAAAACCACAAAATCATCATTTACATCATAACCCACTGCCTGTACCAGGGTTTCATCCATGCTGAGCACTGTCACATGTTCAGCTACTTCAGTCTCCTTGTGTGATGGGCCAGCTTCATTACCCACCGCCTGTACCAGGGTTTGATCCATGCTGAGCACTGGTACATATTCAGCCACTTCAGTCTCCTTCTGTGATGGGCCAGCTTCATTATCTGCAATAAAGAAAGGCACATTGTTAACGTCATTCAAAGCACCATCAAACTGGAACAAACTAGCATTCTTGGCCTTGGCATTTTTCCTTGGCTTCATAGGTACATTCTCTTTTTGGGCATTCTTCTTTGCCTTTTTGGGTGGATGCTGTAGAGCCATTGCAGCCAAAGACAATTGTCTTTTGGTGGGACGTGCACTGCGTTTTCCATAGAAGGTTCCACTTGGTACGCTCATTGTTGTTTGTCTACAAAAAAATATAAGTAAACATTAAATTGTGTACAGTATACAGTAAAGCATGTTAAGCACAATACATTATGGTTAAAATAACATCTAATCATGTGCACAACCGTTTAAACCTTTCATGTCCAACGTCTAGTCAGGCTGAACAGCCAGAGCACTACAGTACCAAAATCAATGGTTAGCCATTTTAATATCATGTAATATCAATGTTATAAAAAATGCTATGTTAAACAGTTTTAAAAAATAAAAAATTATTTACAACGGTTCAACAATAGTGTTTGACACCACCCCCACCCAAAATAATAAATAAGCTTCTAGTGCGTCTCATTTGCAAGTGATTCTCCATTGCAAATGAGTCTCCTTTGCAAGTGAGTCACATTTGCTAGTGAGGTCATTTGCAAGTGAGTCTCATTTGCAGGTAAATTCATTTGCAAATGAGTCTCATTTGCAAGTGCCTCTCAGACTCGTGGGAAAGCAGACTCGTGGGAAAGAAGGCCAGTGCGTCCCAAGGCGCAAGCCACATCTACGTAGCAAACTACAGTTTATTAGCTACTCAGACGCTTCTGCGTCTCATTTGCTAGTGCGACCGAAACGCCGGGAGGAGGGGAGCATGCTTAACGGGGGTCGTGCTTTACGGACAAGGCTCGCTCGATACCACTCGAGCAAGTTTCACTCGGGCGCTTACAAAGTGCCGGGAGGAGGGGGCGTGCTTTACGTGTACGTAGCAAACTACGGCAAAGCTTTTATCTGGCTAAGCTACAGTAAATACAGGGCAAAGTTACGGTATTTTAATATAGAAATCAAAGAGATAGAAAAAGATTTACCGTTCAGGTACTTTTGCAAGAAGCAGTTGAAATGAGCTGGATTCCGTGAGGCCAGCAACGATTTCAAATGCAGGAATACTAGCAGAAGTACAGGAACAGTAGCAGGAAACTTCAGCGAGTACAGGAACAGTAGCAGGAAACTTCAGCGAGTACAGTAGCAGGAAACTTCAGCGAGTTTTGAGAGGAGCCGGACAGCAAGTCTGCAAACAAAGAAACAGGTTTGTCGAGTGGTAGCTGGCGTCCCTGCGAACGCTCTTTTTATCTGATTCAAACAAAGGAAATTTTTGCCGCCCAAAGCAGATCCTGTGATTGGATTATGGGAATGTTACCGCCCACAACATATCCGCAGAGGCCAATCCCAGGATCTGCTTTGGGCGGCAAAAAATTTCCTTTGTTTGAATCAGATAAAAAGGGCGTTCGCAGGGACGCCAGCTACCACTCGGCAAACCTGTTTGTATGCAGACTTGCTGTTCGGCTCCTCTCAAAACTCGCTGAAGTTTCCTGCTACTGGAGTCAAACACTATGGTTGAACCGTTGTAAATTTTTTATATTTTAAAACTGTTTAACATAGCATTTTTTATTACATTGATATGACAAATTACAAATAAAGATTAAATTTTTAATACAATTTAAAGTAGTAATTATTTTTGAGAAAGTCCATGTCTTCTAAAGCAAATTTAAAAATGTATTTTCTTCACACAGGAACGTGTACAGTACAGTTATACAAAATGCCGGTTAAAATCGACGAGACAATGAGCAAAATAATTGCAAACATCAAAAAAGACAAGAAAACTACCAAAGTGGGATTGTAGTCACTTTACAAACAGTGCGCTATCATGCTTTCGAGAGAACAACGGCCAGAAAGGAAATATTTGCTCCAAAGTGCTCATGGTAAGATCAGTACTGTACAGTACAGTAAATTAAAGTATTGTTTGTTAAACGTGCTAAAAGTACTGTACTGTCTTGACTATAAACAACGGTAGTATTAACCTTTGCTGTAATAATACTGTATAGTGAAAACCATAACACATTACTTTTCAGTCATTGACTTGTTCATTAATTCTTATTTATGCACTGTAGGAGAGCTGAAAAAATTGTGGAGCAATTAACTAGTGACAATGATTAACTGACTGCTCGACAAATCAAACACATCTTCAAAACAGGGTATGACTTTGACATATCACTCACCAGCATTCCAAAAATGCGTCGGAATATGGGATGGAAATATGGAGCTACAAGGTAAGACTACTGTATACAGTATAAAGCAGTAATGCGCACCTTTTCACATTTAATACCTGAACTTTACAAAGTACAGTACGACTGTATAATGATGTACAGTATACAGTATTTAATTATATTTTTGGGTACTTATGTAATATCTGGACTCCCGGTTTTCTTATGAGACCGTGTCCCCTCGCGGGGCTCGCTGCGCTCGCCACGCTTCGGGCACGGTAGCTCGCTGCACTCGCCACACTATATAAAATCAACTCCATGCGTAGTTGGATAGTAGGGGTATGAAAAAATGGGGTGCCTTTAACATGGGAGTCCAGATAATACATAAGTACCTATTTTTGTGCTGTTGACAGGATATCTCCCATGATTAGAGATGTGAACAAAGAGAAGAGAGTGGAACAGGCACGTCGTTGGATTGAGAGCGGTGAAACATTTCCGGATGTCATTTTCACAGATGAATCCTCAGTAGCACTCGAGAGGTTCTCACGAATGTCATTCCGTAAGCGGAACCATATCTCATTAAAGCCACGTCCAAAGCATCCATTGAAGATCCACGTATAGGGAGCCATATCACTATAAGGAGCTGGTCCCATGTTAGTGTTCGAAGGTACAGTACTACTGTCTATTTGATGCTGTGCCTGTGCTTGTAAGAATTACTGTACACTACAATAATTAAAATTGAATGAGGTGATTATTAATAAACAATACTGTTTGTTATGTCTCTAGGGATCATGGATAAACAATTCTTCCATGAAAAAATAGTAGAGGGATGTATGGTGCCATTGATTCAAAAATATTACCCATCGCATCACAGACTATTCCAGGATAATGATCCCAAACACTCTGCCTCCGCGAAATTCATGGAAGAGAAAGGCATCAATTGGGAACGCACACCACCAGAGTGAATATTGCTTTAATATTGTACTTTAATGGTTTTCTAAAGTATTTTGTGTTTTAAAAGGTTTTTATTCTCTATAAGAAACATTATTGAAATACTTTACCATACTGTTTACTTTAGATCCCCGGACATGAATCCAATTGAATTGGTATGGGCTCAACTGAAGAAGTACATCAGGAACACTGCAAAGCCAACAACAAAACAGCAGCTGTGCGAAGGGATCTGTAAATTTTGGCAAGAAGTGCTGACACCAGACAACTGTAATAATTACATAAATCATCTATATAAAGTATTGCCTGTTGTAGTTGAAAGAAATGGCCAAGCCAGTGGTATGTAGTACTGTACGCAGGGTGTTAAGATAGAATGTACACTGTACTGTATGCATTTATAAAACGGACTACTGTATCTCATATCATCCGCTGTCAATAAAAGTGTTTCTTTCTAGAGGGAAAAAAGTATAAAAAATACAAAAATGTTGATTCTGTGCGATGTAACCAGTCTGTTTTCTGTGTGTCTCTCGCTGAACCCACACCCCAAACAAATATTAAAAATACCAAAAATAAAAAAATGTGTGTATGATTTTACCTTGTTTTATTATTCTGTACTGTACCTTGCTACCTTTCCCCACTGATTGTACTGTATGCCATATCATCCATCTGCTGTCAATAAAAGTGTTTTTCGAGTGGGAAAAAAAGTATAAAAAAAATACAGAAATGTTGATTCTGTGCGATGTAACAGTCTGGTTTCTGTGTGTGTCTCGCTGAACCCCCACCCCAAACAAATATAAAAAAAAAAAAAGTTGTGTGTGTGATTTAACCTTTTTTTATTATTCTGTACTGTACCTTACTACCTTTTCCCCACTGATTGTACTGTATGTCATATCATCCATCTGCTGTCAATAAAAGTGTTTATTTGCAGTAGCATACAGTAAGTTACTGTACAGTATTGTCCCACGCTGGAAAAATGACAATGATAGGTACTCTTTACCTAGAAGGGCGCCAGTCGTGGTGATCGCGGGTACATTTATGTCTGGCCACGACGCGACCGACGCGATGCCCGCGATTTCCCATTGAAACCCATGTTAAACATGGAAATCGCGTCGGTCGCGTCGCGGCCGGCCATAAATGTACCCGCGATGCGATGCACCCGATTTCCCATAGGAATCAATGTTAAATGGCCCGACCGACGCGATTTTACTGTTAAATGCCTCAATGGACCCGATGTGGCCATAGGAATCAATGTTAAATGGGCTACATGCCCTACTATCCACGTCGGCGTGGAGTTGAGAATAGAATAGTGTGGCGAGCGCAGCGAGCCACCGCGCCCGAAGCGTGGCGAGGGGACGCGGATACCTTCACAGTTATACGCGTCCCCTCGCGGGCTTCACAGGTGTCCGTGGCCACGCGGACACCTGTGAAGTCCGCAAAGGGACGCGTTTACCTGTGAAGGTATCCGCGTCCCCTCGCGGGGCTCGCTGCGCTCGCCACGCTTCGGGTTCGGTGGCTCGCTGCACTCGCCACACTATTCTATTCTCAACTCCACGCCGACGTGGATAGTAGGGCATGAAAAGGTCGGAGGACGCGTACCGCCGCCCCTCGCGGGCTCGCTGCGCTCGCCACGCTTCGGGTTGGCGTGGATCGTGGGGTGGCGTTAAAAATTTGGGGGGACATTTAAGGGTTAATTGTGCCTATTTGGGCTCTGTAGCCCATTTAACATTGATTCCTATGGTAAAATCGCGGGCATTGAGGCATTTTACATGAAAATCGCGGTCAATCAGCCTTTTTAACATTGTTCCCTATGGGAAAATCGCGGTCATCGCGGGCAGCAGATTTTTATGTACCCGCGATTTACCCGTGATGCCCGCGATGACCGCGATTTTACCCCCGACGCCCGCGATTCCAATCGCTGGCGCCCTTCTAGGTAAAGAGTACCCAATGATACATTGGCGTAACCATAAAATATTTATAAAGGAATACAAATCATAAAAAAAAAATTACATTAAACGTAACAAAAAATAAAAATAAAAATCTATACACTGGTGCATCAGCACCCGCACCATTTGAAGTGCTCTCAGCCGGTGAGCCCTTTGTTGCTGTTCTGTGGGGGGAAGTAAAATATTATTGTTACTCTAAGTACAGTACAACACAAATACAGTTATTGTTATTACTGTACATCTTCAATTGCTTCAGTTATTGTTATTGAACAGTGTAGTAGTGACAATACAGTACTGTATCTTGAGGGGGGTGCACACATGCGATTTACTGTAGTCCTGAGGTACAAAAGCAATCCAAACAGTTGAATCACTGACATTACTGAACCTCTATCATTTGGCCCGGTGCCCGGGCCAGCCCCCTGGGAGCCTGGATCTTGCATGCCCTGTTGAGGGTGCCGGTGGGGGATGGCCAGACACTGTTCGGGCCTTGGGCCCCCATGGACAATTGGCACTGTAGTGGGAGAAAAAATGAGCATTAGAATACAGTACTGTAATTTTCACAACTGTCAGTACCAAGGGAAATACAGTAAAGTGAGAGAGCTACTGTATGGAGAGATACTGTACAGTAGTGATAGAGAGATACTGTGAAGTACTATAGTGTCAGAAAGATACTGTACAGTAGATTGAGAGCGCAATGTCTACACTACAGTCCATTTACTGATTGCACGAGATTAGTTCCCCCTACCATTAGAGGTGGTGGAAATCAGTTCCACCCCGTTCCCCCTCACTTTAACCCTTGGTTACAATACAGTACAGTCAGTACTATTTTTCAGCAGGAACTGAGGCCCTTATTCTAGTTCACTCTTTCTGACAAAATCCTTCTTACAGTAGATGGACAAAACCATGTGCACTGCAGGGGTGCAGATTTCAAATGTGCAGAGAGAATTAGATTTGGGTGAGTCATTTTGTTTTTGTGCAGTGTAAATACTGGCTGCTTTATTTTTACAATGCAATATACATCTCACTTTGAAGTAAAACCCCACCCAAATCTAATTCTCTCTGCCCATGTTACATCTGCACCACCTGCAGTGCACATGGTTTTGTCCATCTATAGTAAGAAGGATTTTGTCAGAGAGTGAACTAGAAGAATAAGGGCCTCAGTTCCTGCTGGAGCCTGTTGAAATATAACAGTACAGTACTACAGTAATTCTTACCGCTTTCATCCTCCTCCTCTTGCTCCAGCTCCATTTGCTGGTTTTCCTCCACCTCAATGATGTCTGAGTGGAGAATAAAAGAAGAACAGTATTAAAAACATTATTTGGCTACTACTGTACAACTCCATAGAAGAAGGCCCTAATAGGCTGAAATGCCTACACACCATCTCCAAGCGGGCACCACCCACCTACTGTACAACCAGCCAAGGACCAAAGGCTGCGTGACACCCACTGCAGAGCACCCCAAAGTGAATACCTACAACAAGCGGCAGGTCTAGAACCACCTGCACTTCCACCCTCTTCAGCAACCAACCCCCACCTCCGCATCACACAAAGCACCCCCTCCACCGGACACAGGCATCAGGCTGCCTGTGCAGACTAGGTCCAGACTAGCGAGATGCCGCAGTCAGACAAGGTGTACTGGCCACCCCCCACCACACACCCAATAACAACAGGACTGTACTGTAGTTTACCCCATTCTCCATACCACCACCAGTACCCTTGGCCAATTACAATAAGCGACCACATAACCATAGAACCACCTACTGTACTTTGTACAGTAGTAGAGATACTGTGAGATCTCTCACTTCTCTCGTAATGTATAATTTACTGTATGCAAGATCGTGTATTGTTTTATTAAATACTGTAAACCTTGTTTTGCAATTACACCGCATTGTTGATCACTATTCATACACAACCCCAATTGTTTATACTGTATGTACTGTACCACTGTACTTACTTAACAGCTGCTCCTCCTCCTCGTCTTCCTCCTCCTCCCCCTCTTCCTCCTCCTCCACCACCACCACCTCTTCTTCCTGCATTTACATTTTGCAAATGTAAAAAAAAAGGGGATACGCGTCCCCTCGCGGGCTTCACAGGTGTCCGTGGCGACGCGGACACCTGTGAAGCCCGCGAAGGGACGCGTTTACCTGTGAAGGTATCCGCGTCCCCTCGCCACGCTTCGGGCCTCCGTGGCTCGCTGCGCTCGCCACACTATTCTATTCTCAACTCCACGCCGACGTGGATAGTAGGGCATGAAAAGGTCGGAGGACGCGTACCGCCGCCCCTCGCGGGCTCGCTGCGCTCGCCACGCTTCGGGTTGGCGTGGATCGTGGGGTGGCGTTAAAAATTTGGGGGGACATTTAAGTGTTAATTGTGCCTATTTGGGCTCTGTAGCCCATTTAACATTGATTCCTATGGCCAAATCGCGGCCATTGAAGCATTGAATGTAAAATCGCGGTCAATCATCCTTTTTAACATTGTTCCCTATGGGAAAATCGCGGTCATCGCGGGCACCCGTTTTTATGTACCCGCGATTTACCCGCGATGCCCGCGATGACCGCGATTTTTTACTCCCGACGCCCGCGATTCTAATCGCGGGCGCCCTTCTAGGTAAAGAGTACCGTATTATTATACAGTAGGATACACATGGCGGGCACCCACGTACTTTACACTGTGTACAGTAAACTTTGAGTGAACACAGGAATTAAAGGATACACTTGGCGTTACTACTGTATACACTTGTACTGCAGTCACCACTTTATTAAAACTTTATTCTGGTACACTGTACAGTATCCTCACATTACTGTACTTACAGCTCCTGATGGCCTGAAGTCTGTCAGAATCTCTCCTGACCAGGTCGCTCCAGCGGCGCTCTAGGGAGCGGACAGACCGCTCACGACCGGTGTCTGCCAGAATGGCCCTATGGCCCTTTCTGTATGCCCGCAGCTTCTCCTTGTTGCTGGAGAGAGTCAGATCTCTACAGCGCACCAGGTGCTTAAGCTCCCGGGTGCTGTACGGGCCTTCTCTGCTGCGCTGCGCCATTGTACAGCATACAGTACAGTAGTCTCAAAATGGCGGAGCGGTTGTCCTAGTCACACATGCTGTGTGCGACACATGACTTTCATCATGCGTCCCAAAACTTTATTTGAAAGAGTTTGAAGATACTGAATCGATGTGACAACCATTGTAGTTACAGTATGTAATCTGTTAGTTTGTGTGTACAATCCTATGACATGTAACCTTTATAAACAAAGCTTTTATCCCTAACATTTATCTTATTAATTAATAGTTTCTTATATACTGTAGCGCATATATATTACGCAGCGCTTTACAGATATTACTGTAGTTGAACATTTACAGTACATCAGTCCCTGTCCCAGTGGAGCTTACAATCTATATATCCCTACCACATGTACACGCACACACAGTCTTCCATAATAATAAAAAAACATTAATACTGTATGAGTGCCTGAGACGAGTAGGCGTCTGAGACGGAACTCGTTTGAGCGTCTGAGACGAAAGCCGCATTGTATGAGTGTCCGGGACGTGAGCCGTGCGAGCGTCTCAGACTATAGTCTCCTGGGGGAGGGGAGGAGGCGGTTGACTTCAGCTCAATACACATTACTCCCTGGAAGAGACAGTATTGCATTGCAGTTCATCTGGGTCACCATGTGCAAAATGTGTAAAAGACAGTAGAAATGGAAGAAACAAATTGTTATGGAAACAAGTTATTTTATGTACTGTACTGTATGTCTTAAGTTTTATTAAAATATCACTTTCCAAAATATTCGAATAAAAGAAAAAAAATTGACACCATAATCGAACACGGGTCTCCAGCATGAAGAGCCGCGCAGCTATCCACTATACTATGCAACACAGTGATGTGTATGGTCTGTAGAGTGCTGATATAATCAGTGGCATACGCAGCCCTATTGGCGAAACCTGAGTCGCGGCAGCGTCTGAGACGGCCCGCCCCTTCGTGGATTAGCGCTGCAGGAGATGTTGTAGTGTAATGTCCTGTACTGTATTTCAGGTCAGTTCAACCACCTCCACCCCTGGGGGGAGGGGAGGAGGCAGTTGACTTCAGCTGCATACATATTACTCCCTGGAAGAGACAATAGTGCAATGGTACTGTAGCCAAATCAAGTCCTCTTAAGGCCCATACACACTTGACGATTTTCAGCTGAAAATCGCTCAAAACAGCCGTTTTGAGCGATTTTCGGCTCAAAATCGCCTGGTGTGTATGGCCCAGAGATTGCCGACTAGCGATGATGCGCGCTCCCGCATCATCGCTAGGAAAGTGGTTCATCTGCTGGTTTTACCAGCAGATGAGGCGATGATGGATGGTTTTTCATCCATCATCGCCATGTGTGTACGCCTGCCGGGCTGAAAGATTAACCACTTTCAGCCCGGCGGACCGCCCCGCTGCCCCCCCGCCCCCCTCGCCCCCCCGCCCCTCGCCCCTCCCCCCGCCCCCCCCCGCCCCCTCGCCTGTCATACTCACGCCTGTCAGCTCTCCCTCTGGCCGGCTGGCGCTGCTGCTGCTGCTCCCCGGCCAGGTTAAACACCCGGCTGGCCCCGCCCCCCGCCCTGCACAACACGGAGCAGACAGCACAGAAGTGCTGTCTGCCCAGCTAAACACACTGACCACCAATGTTCATATATTTCTGCCCACTGCCACCAATGTATTAATTTAAAGGCAGCAAATATTATATATATATATATATATATATATATATACTGTATATATATATATATATATATATATATATATTATATATATTATTATATATAATATATATATTATAATATATATATATATATATATTATATGGCCAGGTAGCGCCCCAGGCGGGGGGGGGGGGGCGCTCCGGCACTACTCGCTCCATTCGGGAAGGGGGTGTGATGCGGGTGCCGCGTTGCTCCACGGGGTATCGCTCCGAGGGAGGGAAGGTACTGCGGGTGATGCGGCCGGCGCTGCATGGCTCCACGGGGGGGGGAGGCTGGCGGGTAATGCGGTGAGGGCTGCCACGTCGGAACCCTTGGAAATCAAACCCAGCCCATTTATAATGAAAGATTTTCAGCAAAGTCTTTCGCCCTTCTGAAAATCTCTTGCTCTTTGGGGACAATAGCTCAGTGTGTACGCACTACTTTGGTGAAAGATATATCTATCAAAGATTTTGGCAAAGTCTTTTGAAATTAAAATCTTCAAGTGTGTATGGGCCTTTACTCTACAGTACCAACACTTCATGAACACCTACAGTAGCTGGGGCACAGGTGTACTCGTTACTGACTGACACATTATAAATGATCCACAGGTGGAGCTAATTACTTCACTTACAGTATGATTCTGTGAGGAGACCTGTAAAACATTAACTGTTTTATTTGTCTAGTTTTGTTAAACCTGTTACATTTCATGGTCTAGTTTTATTAAATATCACTCTACAAAATATTCGAATAAAAAAAAAAAATTGACACCGTAATTGAACACGGGTCTCCAGCATGAAGAGCTGCGCAGCTATTCACTACACTACACAACACAGTGATGTGTATTGTCTGTAGAGTGCTGATATAATCAGTGGCATATGCAGCCCTATTGGCGAAACCTGAGTCGCGGCAGCGTCTGATATGGTCCTTTAATGAATTAGCGCTGTAATGTGATGTAATGTATTGTACTGTATTTCAGGTCAAGTCGACCCCCTCCACCCCTGGAAAGGGAGGAGGCGGTTGACTTCAGCTGCATACACATTATGCACAGTACCAACAGTTCAAAATATTCAGCATCGGCTACGTAAACGTGAAGGTAAATGTTTGTATAGGATCATGACACTACACAGCACTTTTGAGTGCTCCGATGTTCACGAGCGACTCATTGGCACGAGCGTCTCATTTTCTCCGAGCGTCTCATCATGCACAAGCTTCTAATACTGTAAGCGCGCTTCGTATGGCGAATGGCGGGATTCCATTGGCACATTACAGTATACCACTCCGACTCTAGCTTGATGAAGCATTAGCCACCCAGTGGTGGTGGATTGTATTGCATGGCGTGCACCACGCCCCTTGGTGGACGCCGGTGCAAGAAGAATATCGGAGCGCCAGAACCTCCACCATGGCGGCCTGGCGGCAAGGATAAGACCTGCCCCATCTGTACCCCTTTCATGCCTCATAGCCCAGCCTCCTGCTCTCATGCACCCTAACTCCCACCCAGTAGGAGAAGACACTGACTCAGGGACACCATCCTGTACTCCTGTGCTGCCACGCTGGACCCTCACCCACTGGCAGAAGCTGCACAGTGTCCCCCACCCTCCTCTTTAGTCCCCCGTATGCCCACACACCCCTATTACTACCCAGCTTCCTACTCTCCTGAACCGTAACTTCCACCATTGGGGAGTCGCAGACGCTGTGTTACCCACATACCCCTATCATGCCTCATAGCCCAGCCTCCTGCTCTCATGCACCCTAATTCCAACCCAGTAGGAGGAGACACTGACTCAGGGCCACTGTCCTGTACTCCTGTGCTGCCACGCTGGACCCTCAGCCACTGGCAGAAGCTGCACAGTGTCCCCACCCTCCTCTTTAGTCCCCCGTATGCCCACACACCACTATCACTACCCAGCTTCCTGCTCTCCTGAACCATAACTTCCACCACTGGGGAGTCGCTGACGCTGTGTTGCCCACATACCCCTATCATGCCTCATAGCCCAGCCTCCTGCTCTCATGCACCCTAACTCCCACCCAGTAGGAGGAGACAATGACTCAGGGCCACTGTCCTGTGCTGCCACGCTAGACCCTCACCCACTGGCAGAAGCTGCATAGTGTCCCCCACCCTCCTCTTTAGTCCCCCATATGCCCACACACCCCTATCACTACCCAGCCTCCTGTTTTCCTGTGTCATGACCTCCGCCAGTGGGGAGCCGTTGACTCAAAAACACCCTACTATACTATTGCACACACACACCTAAACAACACGCACCCCCCCCCCCCACACCCCTAAATGTCACTGTACCATCCACACTATCAATGTACATCTTACTCTGTAACCACTTTTTAATTAAACAAAACAATACACACCCCCTTCCACATCATATGCTCTCTATTTAACACGTCACCTATAACTCAAGTTGCAATACAGGCATCTTACATACAATTCTAACCATATTTCTCACAATACAAACGTTCACAAATTAAGGGAGCGCAGCCCCTTACGATGCTGTGAAGAGCGCCCGTAGGGCGCGATGAATCACCTAGTGTGCGTGCGTGTGTGTATATATATATATATATATATATATATATATATATATATATATATATAGAAAAGACAAGATACCCAGCGCAAAAGTCCTCAATGCAATATGTCCACAGTGTCTATCGGTAAAGAAAAGAGTGTCTTTTTATGGTGCACCTGGAGAGAAATTAATCATAAAACGTCACTTTTATTTCATTAATTAAAATAGTTGCGAAATATAAAAGGATATTGACAAGACATAAGACAACATTTAGTGAAAATAAAAAAGGATAAAAAATCCTTCACCTAGTGGAAACACCCCACTGATTGATCTCCCAATGATCGTTTTAATTATATCGCTGCTGAGCTGCGTAGTAAGTGATCATTTAAAATGATTCTAATTAACTTTAATAGTCTGCAATGTTGCAAAGATACTCTGAGCTCTCAGGAGTAACTGCTAGCAAGCGCCTGAGCACGGATATAATTCCGTCTCAGCGCTGCTGCTAGTTTACTGGAGTCAGTGAATTAACGTCCTGTGTTCTACCACAGAGCTACATCAAAGGAGTGCCTGCCTGCACTTCCTTGCTCTCGTGGATTTTCAGAACAGACAGGGACACTACCGGTTCTGGCGCCAGATACCGTGTCAGTGTCTAGGATAGGGGACCGTGTCCAACGGAAACCCCTCACGCAGCCAACAGTTCAAAATATACAGTTAGTAAGTGGGGAGGGGAGAGTGGGGTATTAGACACACTAGGTGTGTAGTGTCGAGCGTACGCTTTCGCAAAAAAGCTTCCTCAGGACCACCGGGCAGGTCACCGGAAGCTCCTTAAATACCAGTTCCTCCCTGCATATTCATGGTATGCAAATTGTAATGTAATTGTAAATTTGCATACCATGAATATGCAGGGAGGAACTGGTATTTAAGGAGCTTCCGGTGACCTGCCCGGTGGTCCTGAGGAAGCTTTTTTGCGAAAGCGTACGCTCGACACTACACACCTAGTGTGTCTAATACCCCACTCTCCCCTCCCCACTTACTAACTGTATATTTTGAACTGTTGGCTGCGTGAGGGGTTTCCGTTGGACACGGTCCCCTATCCTAGACACTGACACGGTATCTGGCGCCAGAACCGGTAGTGTCCCTGTCTGTTCTGAAAATCCACGAGAGCAAGGAAGTGCAGGCAGGCACTCCTTTGATGTAGCTCTGTGGTAGAACACAGGACGTTAATTCACTGACTCCAGTAAACTAGCAGCAGCGCTGAGACGGAATTATATCCGTGCTCAGGCGCTTGCTAGCAGTTACTCCTGAGAGCTCAGAGTATCTTTGCAACATTGCAGACTATTAAAGTTAATTAGAATCATTTTAAATGATCACTTACTACGCAGCTCAGCAGCGATATAATTAAAACGATCATTGGGAGATCAATCAGTGGGGTGTTTCCACTAGGTGAAGGATTTTTTATCCTTTTTTATTTTCACTAAATGTTGTCTTATGTCTTGTCAATATCCTTTTATATTTCGCAACTATTTTAATTAATGAAATAAAAGTGACGTTTTATGATTAATTTCTCTCCAGGTGCACCATAAAAAGACACTCTTTTCTTTACCGATAAACTCTGTCCTTTCCGTGTCTATGGTAGCACACCCTCATATATATTACAATTGATTAGTGTAACTAATACACTGAGGGTCCATCTCTATATACTAAACCTATGTATTTCTGTGCGACTGACTACACCCGTTCTTAGTTTCCATGTCCACAGTGTCATTCAATGTGTGCAATCTTCTTCCAGAAGGATAATACCAAGATCCGAGTAGTACACTTGCAAAAAAACAGAGAAGAGACGCGTCCATGAGCATATAATTAAAGACAATTTTACTGCACAATAAGGCTCACGTACATTGAAAGTTTAAATGAATATGCTTGCCAGCCTAGTAGAAACTCAGTCACGGTGGACCTCCTCGAAATGTACCAGAGTACCGCCGCTCAGCCGCAGACCCAGGGATCTTTGAACCAAGCCGCAGAGACCTCGACACACACGATCAGGATCACCGGGACCACAAGTGGAAAAAAGGACGTCACTCCGTCAGCAGGAATAAGCCACGCCCAACGCGTTTCGACTACGGTCTTCGTCAGGGGGTGTGGTTAACTCAGGTACGTATCCAGCTTTTATACTCTATCTTATCCACAGGTGTCATCATTATACCATTCACTAATTATTGAAAATGCCGGCAAGCAACAACAACATCAATTACATACAAGTTTACAATCATATATCAATCAGGCTGACACCCAGCAACAAATAAACATACATCCGACATTATTTATATTCCATAAATTCATGAATAAAAAGTTTATGAATAAGCATATATAATAAATAGAAAATTTTAGAAAATTACAAAAAGACAAAAGTATAAAAATATCAAAAGTTTAAAAACAGTTACTGGTGTATATAAAATCTGGTGCTTGGTCTCAGCCTGTAACAACAAAATACATATTAGCAGCAGGAATATTTAAACACTTATAACATGCAGCATTGCAGTCTTAACGATACAAAAAACTATATATATAAAACGATAAGTATATTTAGCAGCATTCTGATGAAGAGCACTCACATAAGTGATGTTTTAGAAACAATATACACATACACAACGGTAGCAGCATACAGAGACAATCAAGAGATAATACAAAAGGAGAAGAAAATATAATACGACGAAGATGATGGAAAAGTGGTATCAGATCTTAGTACAATATATCAACATACAAGGGTCAACACCACCGCTGTCAACACAACGTCTGATCGTGACCTCCTATTAGCCCGAAGTACAGAGCACAGCTCAACAGTGTCCATCGGACCAGGAAGCCATCGATACAAAGACATCGATCAATCACAGAAAGGGGGTAATGTCGCAACCCTCATTTAAACCTCGCGGGGCCATAGTTCCTAACGTGTAAATCCAGAACGTCTCTCTTTTACTAAGTTTTTTCTGGATATCCCCGCTACGCTCATCCAAAGTAACATGTTCTATCGCTTTAAATGTCAAATTATCCACATTGGAATCACAGCAATTCATAAAGTGCCTGGGTACGCTATGCAGAGCAACCTTATTCCCCGCGAGGTTTAAATGAGGGTTGCGACATTACCCCCTTTCTGTGATTGATCGATGTCTTTGTATCGATGGCTTCCTGGTCCGATGGCCACTGTTGAGCTGTGCTCTGTACTTCGGGCTAATAGGAGGTCACGATCAGACGTTGTGTTGACAGCGGTGGTGTTGACCCTTGTATGTTGATATATTGTACTAGGATCTGATACCACTTTTCCATCATCTTCGTCGTATTATATTAACTTATCCTTTTGTATTATCTCTTGATTGTCTCTGTATGCTGCTACCGTTGTGTATGTGTATATTGTTTCTAAAACATCACTTATGTGAGTGCTCTTCATCAGAATGCTGCTAAATATACTTATCGTTTTATATATATAGTTTTTTGTATCGTTAAGACTGCAATGCTGCATGTTATAAGTGTTTAAATATTCCTGCTGCTAATATGTATTTTGTTGTTACAGGCTGAGACCAAGCACCAGATTTTATATACACCAGTAACTGTTTTTAAACTTTTTATTCATGAATTTATGGAATATAAATAATGTCGGATGTATGTTTATTTGTTGCTGGGTGTCAGCCTGATTGATATATGATTGTAAACTTGTATGTAATTGATGTTGTTGTTGCTTGCCGGCATTTTCAATAATTTGTGAATGGTATAATGATGACACCTGTGGATAAGATAGAGTATAAAAGCTGGATACGTACCTGAGTTAACCACACCCCCTGACGAAGACCGTAGTCGAAACGCGTTGGACGTGGCTTATTCCTGCTGACGGAGTGACGTCCTTTCTTCCACTTGTGGTCCTGGTGATCCTGATCGTGTGTGGCGAGGTCTCTGCAGCTTGGTTCAAAGATCCCTGGGTCTGCGGCTGAGCGGCGGTACTCTGGTACATTTCGAGGAGGTCCCACTGTGACTGAGTTTCTACTAGGCTGGCAAGCATATTCATTTAAACTTTCAATGTACGTGAGCCTTATTGTGCAGCAAAATTGTCTTTAATTATATGCTCATGGTCGCGTCTCTTCTCTGTTTTTTTGCACAAATATATATATATATATATATATATATATATACAGAAACCATGAGACTTGTACTGCACACACTAACAACGTTTAAAAACGGAGTGCTATGGCTAATATATGTATATAATGCATGCAAGCATTTAGAGAACCAGCAACATCCTTACCAAAAAGTATAAATCTTTAATATTGAAAAAATGGCATAAGTGCAATCAGTGCAAAAAAAGGTCAATACATACAATTTAAAAGGAAGGAACGAGTGCTTAGCATAATCCACAAATGCAGCACAGGCATGATGCTACAGAAAGCAAAGTCCCCTCCAGGCAGAGCATCTGAACGCCCGTTCAGATGCTCTGCCTGGAGGGGACTTTGCTTTCTGTAGCATCATGCCTGTGCTGCATTTGTGGATTATGCTAAGCACTCGTTCCTTCCTTTTAAATTGTATGTATTGACCTTTTTTTGCACTGATTGCACTTATGCCATTTTTTCAATATTAAAGATTTATACTTTTTGGTAAGGATGTTGCTGGCTCTCTAAATGCTTGCATATATATATATATATATATATATATATATATATACAGACACTGGACCGGCACTTCCCACGAAGAAGTAGAATAAAGCTGCGTGCCTTTGTCAGAATTTGTAGAAAGCAAGGTTCCTAGTACACCATCAGGTAGCCAGGAACAACACGTCACTGCAGCGCTTGATGAAGAAAACGAAATCTTTATTGCATAGCCTCGAGGCTATGCAATAAAGATTTCGTTTTCTTCATCAAGCGCTGCAGTGACGTGTTGTTCCTGGCTACCTGATGGTGTACTAGGAACCTTGCTTTCTATATATATATATATATATATATATATATATATATATATATATATATATATAAAATGTACAATGGATAGCGTCAGTCCAGGTACTTGCGAGTCAAATTTTACTGTAAAATTTCTACAGTGTTTCGGGCCGGAGCCCGTCTTCAGGACAGAAACAGTGATATAAAATACAATTCAGAGTTATATAGCTTACCTAGTCCCTGCGTCAGCGCCGCCATTCAGTCCCCTCCTCGGCATCCGGGCTCTCCTTCCGGGTTGTCGCAGCCGGAAGTGATGCGGCGCCCTCTCTGAGGACTTCATACGTGCACTGTGTCAGTACTTCTTTCTGGCATCTACCAACAAATACAAAACATCATAAAATATGTATCTTAACCCCTTCCTGACAGAGCCAGTTTTTGCGTTCCTGACAGAGCCCTTTTTTTCAAATCTGACAGGTATCACTTAAGTGGGGATAACTTTTTTTTGCTTTTACTTATCCCAGTGATTTTGAGATTGTTTTTTCGTGACACATTGTACTTCAAGTTAGTGGTAAATTTTCGTCGATACAGTCTGTGTTTTTTTGTGAAAAATACCAAAATGTCGGAAAAAAATGGAAAATTTAGCAATTTGCAAAATGTTAAATTTTCTGCTTGTGAGACAAATAATCATACCACTCAAAATAGTTAATAACTAACATAGACCATATGTCTACTTTATGTTTCCATCCTTATTTCAACTTCCTTTTAATTTTTTTGGACACTAGGAGGCTTACAATATGAATAGCAAATTTTCAAATTTTCAAGAAAATTTCAAACACTGATTTTTTTAGGGACCAGTTCAGTTCTGATGTGACTTTGAGGGACTTGTATGTGAGACACCCCCATAAATGATGCCATTTCAAAAACTGCACCCCTCACAGTATTCAAAACAGCATTTTGGAAGTTTGTTAACCCTTTAGGTGTTTCACAGGAATTAAAACAAAGTGTAGGTGAAATTTCAAAATTTCATTTTTTTTTGCAGATTTGCAATTTTAATACATTTTTCTAAGGAACACAGTACATTTTACTAGAGAAATGTGACTAAAAATTGATTCCCCCAATTCTTTTGTTTTCATAAATATCCTATATGTGGCCCTAGTGTGCACGTTGACCAAACCACAGGCTTCATAATAGAAGGAGCACCTACTTGATTTTGGAGCCTCCTTTTTATGAGATTATTTTTTAGGCACCATGTAGGTTTCTAGGCACCATAAGATGCTAAAAGTTAGGAACCTCCCCCACAAGTGACCCCATTTTGCAAACTACACCCTTCAGGGAATTCATCTAGGGGTATAGTGTACATTTCAAACCCCCAGGGGTTTCACCAATTTTGATACAACTGGGCTGTGAAAATGAAAAAAATTAATTTTTCATTTTCACAGCTCAGTTGTATCAAAATTGGTG